>NW_003852489.1:1127329-1129751 GCF_000181295.1 Otolemur garnettii
GGATGGGGATTTTTTCTGTGCGATGGAAGGAAGGGGCTCTCTCTTTGCAGTGACACCCGAGGCTGGACCCAGATCAAAAAAGCTCCACAACATCTCGAGCACTTCCTTAGGGGACCCTCTGAAGGATTTAACCTTTTTTTTCTACTTTTTTCTTTAGGACTCTGAGAACAATCATATTTGGCATCGGGTTTTCAGTTTCACTCTCTTTCCTCAGTTGTAAGTTCCTCTGGCTGACGTCAATCATATGGTACCCCTGTTGTGCACGCTGGCCAATGTGGGCAATGTTCAGTCACATACCAGCCAACACTCTTGTGTGTCTTCTGCCTTGTTCTGAGAAGTTTCCTGACTTCCTGATGAAACCCCTCCGCTCTTGGAGCTCACTACCTGGTGAGAATTGAGAGAGGAGGTTTAAGGCCTTCCTGGCTTCACCTCCAAAACCATGCTAGGGGGGACGCCAAATGAGCCGCCAGACACACCCTGGGCCCTGGAGCCTTCCCTCTCTCCTAGGACTTTGCTTGGCCAAACGCTCTCCCTTACTTCATTCTGGACACAAGCGTTACCCCATCAGAAGGGTCGCCCTGAGCGCCTCTGCTAGCCCACACACACTTGTATGTGTCATGCGGGGGCTTTATTTCCTTTATAGCCTTCCCTGCCCCACCCCCAGCCTAATATTTATCTCTGTGTTGTCCAGGTCCTCTACTAGAATGCAGGTGCCCCAGATGCAGGGATCTGGATCTGTTTCTTCACTGCTATATCCCCAGCATGGGGACACCGCCTGACACCTAGCAGGCACTCAACAAGTGTTTACCGAACACACAAGTCACCCCACCATTGAGGGCAGTGTGGCAACAGTAGCATTGTATGGAGGTGGTCATTGGCCAGAGTTCCAGGCAGGGGACCACAGAGGCATACCTGGGGGTGAGGAGGAAAGAAGAGTTACCCAGAACAGCAGCTGTCCTAAACAGACCGGCAGCCGATGGTCCGAGTGCAGACCCCGCATGTTGGTGGGTTTTCATGGAACATTGTTGCCTTGCTAAAGGGGTGCAGGGGCCTAATTAGCCGCACAGGGGAAGGAGGCTTCTGATGGCAAGGCAGAGACAGAAGGTCCAAGGAAGAGACAACTGTAATAGAATCTCGGTGTCTACTTTTCGCCTCTACCTTGCCAGATGTAAGGCAGGGAGTTATTGCTTCTAGGAGTCTCTCCTTTTGCCTGTAGTAGAGACCACTGATTCCTGAGAGTGGACAGCAGGACGAGGCCCTGCTGAACTTAGTTTCTGGCCACTGGCTACCTTCCAGACTGGTGGCAAAGGAAAAGTCATGGTATGCCATGTTAGAATATATTTTTTTTTTATTTTTTATGTTTTTGAAACAGAATCTCATTTTGTCACCCTCGGTAGAGTGCCATGGCATCATAGCTCACAACAACCTCCAACTCCTGGGCTCAAGTGATCCTTTTGCTTCAGCCTCCCAAGTAGCTGGGAAACAGGTGTCCACCACAATGCCCAGCTATTTTTTAGAGATGGGGTCTCACTCTTCCTCAAACTGGTCTCAAACTCCAGAGCTCAAGTGATCCACCCACATCAGCCTCCCAAAGTGCTAGGATTACAGGCATGAGCCATCTTGCCCTGCCAAGTTTGGCGGGGTTTTGTTTCTTTGTTTGAGACAGTCTTGTTTTATCCAGGCTGAAGTGCAGTGGCTTCAGCCTAGCTCACAGCAACCTCAAACTCTTGGGTTCAAGCAATCCTCCTGCCTCAGCCTCCTGAGTAGCTGGGACTACAGGTGCCCCCCACAATACTGGCTAATTTTTGTATTTTTAGTACAGATGGTCTTGCTCTCGCTCGGGCTAGTCTGGAACTTCTGGCCTCCCAAAGTGCTAGGATTACAGGAGTGAGCCACTATGCCTAGTCAAATATATTTTTATTTATTTATTGAATTTACTTTTTTGGAGACAGAGTCTCACTATGTCACCCTCGGTAGAGTGCTGTGACATCACAGCTTACAGTAACCCCAAACTTTTGGTCTTAAGCAATTCTCTTGCCTCAGCCTCCCAAATAGCTGGGACTACAGGCACCCACCACAAAGCCAGGCTATTTTTTGGTTGCAGTTATCATTGTTGTTTAGCAGGCCTGAACTGGGTTCAAACCTGCCAGCCTTGGCGTATGTGGCCGGCGTTCTACCCACTGAGCTACAGGCACCGCCTTAGAATATGCTGTTAAAGAAATCTGACCTGAGGGCCGGGCACAGTGTCTCATGCCTATATAATCCTAGCACTTGTGAGGCTGAGGCGAGTGGATTGCCTGAGCTAACAGGTTCAGGCCTAGCCTGAGCCAGAGTGAGACATTGTCTCTAAAAATAGCTGGGCAGGCTCGGCGCCTATAGCTCAACCAGCTAAGGCGCCAGCCATGTACACCTATGGTGGCGG
>NW_003852489.1:1129977-1143635 GCF_000181295.1 Otolemur garnettii
AAAAAAAAAAAATAAAATAAAAATAGCTGGGCATACTGGTGGACACCTGTAGCCCCAGCTATTCGGGAGCCTGAGGCAAGGGAATCTTGAGCCCAAGAGTTTGAGGTTGCTCTGAGCAACCTCAGCACCCCAGCACTCTACCAAGGGTGACAAAGTAAGACTCTGCCTCCAAAATAAAAATAAAACAATCTGACCTGAGGCACAGTAAACAAACGTAAAGCATAGTGTCTTAGCATGAGTCATTAGGAATAGGAAAGGGAAAGCGAAACAGAAACTGCCCCACCTAAAAGGTCCTACTGACAGTACTTTAATAGTCATTTCTTACAGATAAGCAGTGAGTGCTTTATAAAATAGAATGATGAGTTTCTGAGCTTTTCTTTAAAAAGGAAGTTATTTTCGGTTAAATAAGCATGGATTTGGTTTGGCATTCTAAGAATTTCGTCTCTGTACTCTCCACACATGACACGGGCTCCTTTTTGTGTCATGTCAAGGGTGGTTATATCTGGTGGTCCCAATAGCATCAAAGTGTGATTACTATCCAATATTATTAGCCAGACTTGGAGACTCATATCTGTCATTCTAGCACTTTGGGAGGCTGAGGCAGGTGGATCGTTGAGCTCAGGAGTACGAGACCAGCCTGAGCAAGAGTGAGACCCCAAGTCTACTAAAAATAGAAAAATTAGCTGGGCATGGTGGTGCACATATGTAGTCCCAGCTACTCAGGAGGCTGAGGCAGGGGGATCACTTGAACCCAGGAATTTGAAGGTGCTGTGAGCTGTAACACCACAGTACTCTAGTCTGAGGCAACAGAGTGAGACTGTCTCAAAAAAAAAGAGTAATAATCCAGTATTAATAAATAAAAGGATATGGGTTTTGAAGGTCAAATATTTTTATCTGTGAATCTTTTATGTAAAGAAGGAAGAATATAAAATTATAGTCTTTTGTTTGTTTTTTTTTTAAGAGAGAGTCTTACTTTGTCACCCTCGATAGAATGCTGTGATGTCACAGTTCACAGCAACCTCCAGCTCTTGAGCTTAGGCAATTTTCTTGCCTCAGCCTCCCGAGTAGCTGAGACTATAGACGCCCGCCACAACACCTGGCTATTTTTTTGTCATTGTTGCAGTTTGGCCAGGGCCAGGTTTGAACCCGCCACTCTCAGGATATGGGGCTGGTGCCCTACTGAGCCACAGGCACCGCCCAAATTATAGTATTTTTTTATATGAACATTTCCCTATCCTCAAGAGTAAGACAAGACCAGGTGCCATAGGCTCAGCACCCATAGCTCAGTGGATAGGGTGTCGGCCACATACACCGAGGCTGCAGGGTTTGAACCTAGCCTGGGCCTGCTGAAACAACAATGACCACTACAACAACAAAATAGCCAGACTGTGGTGGGTGCCTGTAGTCCCAGCTACTTGGGAGGCTGAGGCAAGAGGATCCCTTAAACCCAAGAGTTTGAGGTTGCTGTGAGCTATGACACCATAGCACTCTACTGAGGGCAACATAGTGAGAGTCTGTCTCAAAAATAATAATAATACAATAAAATTGGGTGTGGTGTCTCATGCCTGTAATCCTCACATTCTGGGAGGCGAAGGCAGGTGGATTGCTTGAGTTCACAAATTTGAAACCAGTCTGACCAAGAGTGAGACATCTCTACTAAAAATAGAAAAACTAGCTGAGTGTGGTAGCACACACGTATAGTCTCAGATACTTGGGAGGCTGAGGTAAGAGGAGCCCTTCAGCCCAGGAGTTTGAGGTTGCTGTGAGCTATGATACCACAGCACTCTAATCTGGAGCAACAGAGTGAAAACCTTTACTGAAATAATATAATAATAATGTCAGGCACAGTGGCTCACTCCTGTAACCCCAGCACTCTAAGAGGCCTAGGTAGGTGAGACTGCCTGAGCTCAGGAGTTCAAGACCAGCCCAAGCAAGAGTAAAACCAGGTCTCTACTAAAAATAGAAAAACTAGCCAGGCATTGTGGCAGGTGCCTGTAGTCCTAGCTACTGAGGAGGCTGAGGCAAGAGGATCACTTGAGCCCAAGAGTTTGAAGTTGTTGTGAGCTATGAGGCCATGGAACTCTACCCAGGGTGACAGAGTGAGACTCTGACTCAAGGGAAAAAAAAAAAACAAAAACCCAGGTCTCAAATCCAAGTTCACTGAGTACTACTCTAGAGTAGCTACCAGTGGCAGTAAGTTGCTCACAGTAATACTCAACGATCTCGTAAAGTAGTGTTTTTCAACCTTGTTTATCTCACGGCACACTTAAATTATATTGATCATCAAAAAGAAAAAAAGAATATACTTACTGTGCTTCGAACTCTCAAAAATAATTAATGATCTTTGAAAATTTCTGTAGCACACCTAAGATCCTCTCATGGTACAGCAGTTGAAAATCACTGCCAGGGAGTGTAAGTGCATTTTTCTTTATGTTGTTAAACATGGAAATAAGCAGAAGCGCATCAAGATGATTTAGCCACTTTTCTGGTCTGAACTGGAATATATTTGGGGACATGTTTGGCTCACAGAGCTCAGGAGAGGGTCTTGCTATCGCTTTGGGGAGGACTTAGCCAACTTTTGCCCTCAAAGCTGGAGCTGCCTAGAAGCAATGGTCGGAGAACAGGGGGCACAGACCTACCTGGAGAGGGGACTGTAGAACGAGCTTGCAGGATACGGAACTTCTGAAGGAAGCTACATGGAGCTCAACTCCATGACAGGGATGGCAAAGAGCTGCGTCAAGGCCCGCATGCAGGCACCACAAAGGGGCCATTTCATTCTTATGTGCATTCATTCCAAATCACCCCGTCAACTAGGCTTTCTTATTGTACCCCTTCCATTCCCACTCCTAGACCTGCTTTTTAAAAGCCTGCTGGGTTTAATGTCCTAAGACTAATCCATCATGAAATGCAGGTAGACTACCAGTCCAAGGTCAGTAACAGCTGGGGATCCAGCCACCACTACGCTCTGACATTCCAAGAGCACTGGGGAGCTGGTGAGATGTGCCACGAGTGAGTCCAACAGTAACCCAAGGTCACTCCAGCAGACCACAAGCAACTCAAAACCACCACCACACCCTGTGTGCACACACACATACACACTCTCTCACGTTGCTTTTTCTTTACCGAGTCACAAATGACCACCCTGAAGTTTTTACTGGAACAAGAGTGGCCCCATGACACCTGAAGTGTCATCTCTGAAAGAAAGGGCAAGTCTAACTGATTTACTGAGTATTTTTGTGGTCACAGGGACACTGGGGAAGAAGAAACTGTAAGAGGGGGTGATGAGGGAGAACAAAAACCCTAGATGTTGAACCCAGGGGACTTCGTACAGGAGGCAAGAAACTTGAGATGCTCCTGCGAAGAGCAAGGTTTTCTTCCGACAGGTTGGGAGAGAAGCATTATTCAAGGTTTGCAGGCCCCCACCTCTGCTCTGACACTGCTTGGTGTGCTACCAAGGGATGTTTGACCAGACATCCCAACTTAAGGGACACAGACCCCAACAGGGTTGCCCCCACTTCAGATACAGGCCTGCTTTGTGGACCCCAGGTCACCCACACTTCTGACTACAAATGCAGGTTACTGTGACCTCCCCTCAGGTTCAGTAATTCACTGAAAAGTCATAAAAGTCAGGACAACACTATATTTATGATTAGAGTTTTATTATAAAGGGCACAAATCAGGACCAGCCGAATGAAGAGACATAGGGAAGGTCTCAAACACACGGCTTATGTGTTTCACCAGAGGAATGGGGCGTGTCACCCTCCCAGTACACTGATGTGTTCACCAACCAGGAAGCTACATCAAGCTTGAGTATCCAGAGTTTTTATTGGGGTTTCACTATATATTGATTGTATCACCAGCCACGGGACTCAACTCAATCTCCAGCTTCCTTCTCCATAGGTCAGGCTGAAGCAAAGCTTTAGCCCTCTAATGCCAAGGTTGGTCTTCCTGGTGACCAGCCCCCATCCTGAGTCTTCTCACCTCTTAGCATAAACTCATGATCCCAGGGGATCATGAATAACAATGCTTTTTTTTTTTTTTAAAGACAAGAGTTTTTCACTTTGTGGCCCTGGGTAGAGTGCTGTTGCACCGTAACTCACAGCAACCTCAAACTCTTGGGCTCACGTGATGTTCTTGCCTTAGTGTCTCAAGGAGCTGGGACTACAGATGCCCACCACAACTCCCTGCTAGTTTCAAAGACAGGGTCTCACTCTTGCTCAGGCTGGTCTTGACTCCTGAGCACAAGCGATCCACCTGCCTTGGCCTCCCAGACTGTTAGGATTACAGGGGTGAGCCACTGCACCCAGCCACAAAGATGCTCCTCTTATTTGGGAAAGTCTTCCCCACGAACCAAAAACAAAGGCCAGACAGCTTCCATCCATGCCTCTGGCAACTCCTACCCCAATTCCAAGGATAAAATTCATAGAACAGGGCCTGTGCTGTCCTGGGCTGTTTTTGTTTCATTTTAAAACTTTCTATTATAGAAATTATCAACATGTGCAGTGGCAGAAATAACAAGCCCTCACGTCTCCATCGCTGTTCCAACTACCAGTGTGCCGTTTACCCTTCATCCCCTTCTCTACGCCCTGCCCTTGGATCCTTCTAATGTAAAGCCCAGACAGACATTCTATCAGTCTGAGAATTTTTTATCGACAGCTTCCTGAGGAAGCACTGTACCCATCACAGGTCTAAATGGGCTAAAAGTCTGCTGAAATTTCAACCCTCGGGAGCACCTGGGTGGGGCCTAAGCAGCAGCCTTCTGTAGCAGGCAACTTGCCTGTTGACATCAGCATGACGAACATGGAACATTTTCTACCTGCTCAGCAATGCAGGAGAGAATGCTAAACATCGCTTTATGGCGTTCAAATCTTTCAAGGCACATCAGGCAGCCCCAGACCTGTCTATGGCTGTGATTATCACCTTTAAGAATCAACTCTTTTTTTTTCTTTTTTGAGACAGAGTCTGTGTCGCCCTTGGTAGAGTGCCATGGCATCAAAGCTCACAGCAACCTCAAATTCTTGGGCTTAAGTGATTCTCTTGCCTCAGCCTCCCAAGTTGCAGGGACTACAGGCGCCCGCCACAATGCCTGGCCATTTTTTTTGTTGCAGTTGTCATTGTTGATTTTAGCTGGCCCTGGCTGGGTTAGAACCCACCAGCCTCAGTGTATGTGGCTGGTGCCCTACCTACTGAGCTACAGGTGCTGCCGTAAGAATCAACTGTAGAAAAAAAAAAGCTCAAAAATAATTGCTCAAATACTCCTAATTAACATCAATAGCGAGAGGGGAAATGAGGTAAAAGACAATATATTAGTATTACAGATCGCAGAATGATTTTGGAATAATTAAAACAGAAATAATTTGCCACCCTGTCCTGAAGGTCCAAAGGTTTGACCCTAATCTTTGGTTTATCACGCCACGGTAACTCTGACAATCCCCCGGCTCTGGGTCCAGGATTGTATTATGATTGTGTTTCTGCGGATTCCTGGTACTTCCCCAGGGGACCAAGGTTCTCCCTTCACACGTGCTACAAGGCATCTCCTCCTGGGGTGAACAGAGTGATCCTCTCCCTCTTCCTCTCATTCTGCAAAATGAGAAGTCAGATGGATACCCAAGTGCCTCCGATTCTAGGACTCCAGGGTTGTGAGGCAGCCCTGCGAGGCTGGGTTACGTGAGGTCCTAACCGCTGCAAAAGGAATGGCTCCAGACAGCAAGGTGCGCCCCTCTACTCCCAGCTCCACAGCACCTTGCACAGAGCTTCCTTTGGGTCACCTACTTGACCCTCTCCTCAAGAGAGGGGTTCCTGCTTCCCTCACCAGAGCTGCATGTCTGCCTAGGGAAAAAAAATCTCCCTGAAGCCCTCATTTCCGCAGAAGAGAATTTATCTTTGGTATTCTATTCCTCTAAGCCCTGCTGTTTCCCGTGTAATTGCCTTCAGACAAGGCTTTTGTTTCAGAAAATCAGTGAAGATAATTTTGTCCATCTTCAAAAGCAGAGGAGAATTACCAAAGAACATTTCTCCCAAGTAGCAAAGAAAGAAAACTTTGCTATTGCAGGAATGTCTTCCCTGCAAAGATTCTCCCCCAAGGAACTAGAAGTTCTCCCAATGAGAACTTGCTCAGGTATATACCTGTATGTCAGTAATATAAAATGCTGTGAGCCCAACTAGAGTGCCCTGGGATTCCAGCACAAGGCCTGAGACGGGGTAAGTTCTCAAATATCCATATGAGATGGCCTGGGACCCCTGCTTCCCAACAGTGACCTATTTTCATATTATAAAAAGCCTGAGGGGAGCTCTCCTCTTGGCAAAGCCCAGAGCTGGGCTCAAACTACACGAGGTTAAGTTTCTCAGGCTTTTGTCCTGACCTCAGGCTACAGGGAGCTTTGGGCAAGTCCAGCAATCCCTTCACTCCTGCCCCATCACGGACTGGGTTATTTTCACCGCACAGAAACATTGCACAGAAAATAGCCACTTGTCTCTTTAGCTCATTCCTTCTCTGATCCTTGAAAGTCCTGACCTCTCACCTGGTCAATGTAAGGATCTGGAATTGGCCTGAATGAGGAAGATATAAGCAAGGGCTTGGGCCAGCCCCAGGCCTCTGGCTCATGCCAGGGCCAGTCAGGGATGAACAGGAATGCTGCTGTTTCCCATGGGGTTTGCTAAAAGACCCTTTGGGATATAGCTAATCATCCAATCAGGTAACCAAGTACGGCCCCTGAGGCAGCCACACAGCCTGTTTGCATGACAGCCGGCTTCAGATACCCAGCCTTGCTGGCTGCCTGACTGTGACAACTGCAATGGTATCATCTGTCATCCACCACCCAACACCTTACAATCCAGGAGACAGGACAAGGGCGCTATAGCTGAGGAGAGCTGTCAGTGAAAAGCAAGGTACTATAACACGAGCAAACCCACCAGACGGTGCTTCTGCCAGGGGGACTTGCCCTGCAGAGCTCCTGGCCCCATGGTCTCAGCTATGGAGCAAGGCCTCCAACAGAGTTTGCACCTGCCCCCAAGTACCTCCACCAAGATGCCTCTCATATAGCACTTGGCTATGGGGAGGATTTTCATCCAAACCAGACCTGGGTTCAACTTGACATTGAATCACAAATTCAGCCTTTGAAGGCTTAGCTTGCAAAGTTCCTGTTTGAAGAAAAATTTTAAAACTATCAATGGGGCAAGCAGGATGGGAGGGAACGGTACTATTTTCTGGGGAAGGAGGAGGAGGACATGCTTCTTAAAGAATCTCTGGTCTGGGTAGACACTTGCTGTGGGCAGTTACCTGGAGCAGACAATAACCAGGGAATGAGCCCTGGTATGGGGGCAGTGGCAGCTTTGAAATTTCAAAAACACCTATGGAAAGTTATCAAAATTCCAGTATCTGAAGTCTACCCCAAGAGCAAAGGGCAGATACCAAGTGGCCTGAGAGAGAAGGTGAGTGACTACAGATTTCCTCTAAGAGGAAAAGGGCACTCCTGACTTCCCACTTTCCATGCCCAGCAGCCTGGAGATTTCCCAGACCCATGGGAGGAGGCCAGCCTGCCCTGACTGGCTCTAGGAGGCATCCCTCCTCTTATCCCATATCCTCACCCTCCCACCAGCTCCGGTACCACCCTTCCAACCCTTGGGGACTCTTAGGGAAGTTCTCTGAGGAAAGTTCCACCTGTGGCATTTTCAGAAAAGTCCCGGGTATCCACAGGCATCAACCTGAGTGTCTGCAGCCTACCTAGCTGGGGTTGCAGATGGTGAGCGTGGCGCCCGCAGAGAACACCCAGAAGCCCGGGTACACCGCTTCAGTAAAATCCACCTTGTACTTATACAACAGGTGGACCTTGTCAGCAACGGCAAAGAAGATGATGAAGCCGTGGTCACAGTTGAGAAGCACACCGACCCGCGTGGCCTTGGTGGAGGGCAGAGTTTTCTCCACGTTGTTGTGCCAGGCAGAGATCTTGGTGTTGAACCACTCCACGCACCAGGAAGCATTGTTGCGGCCGAGCCTGCTCTCGGGGCCCTTCCGCTCCATGCTGCCGTAGCAGATGCCGACCCCGCAGAAGTTGTTCTTCTGCATCTCCACCTCCCAGTAATGGATCCCTTTCTTATAGCAGTGCAGGCCCAGCACCTGAGAGCAGGATGTGAACCTCTGGGGATGTGGCCGATAGCTCTGCGGTGTGTCAGCCACAGAAGCTACGGAGTAGTTCTCTGACAGGGCCACCTTGCTGTGGGCAGTGTTGTAGTCCAGGATGACTTTAATATGATCTGAGGAAACACCACCCCAAGGAATCAGTTATAAGGAGCCCACTTGCAGACCTCTCATAAACTGGAACTATTTATTCACTTGTTTTATCTATCCATCTACCCACCCACCCATTCACCTATCCTTCCAGCCACCCACCCACCCATCAATCCACCCATCCATCTATCTATTCATCTATCTAATCATCTGTCCATCCATTCTTCCACCCACTCACTCATCCATCCGTCCATCTATCCTTCCACCAACTCATCCATCTACCCACTTATCTGCCCATCCATCCATCCATGTGCTTTCTGTCTGCCCATCCATCCTTCCACTTACTCATCCGTCTAACCATCCATCCATCCGTTTTTTCCAGCCAGCCCGCCAGCCAACCATCTATCCATTTATCAGTCATCTATTAGTCTGTCCATTCACCTATCCAAAACTGAGCACCTGAGTCAGAGATACAAGGTGCCTGGCTTTATGGAGCTGATACTCCAACAAGCAAGGCAAGTCCAGCACTGTGAGGCCCATGCTTTGCTAAGAGGGTGGGCACAGCTGTAGGCACACAAGGGAAAGGGAGAGCCCAGGGGAGCATTTCTCAGGCAGGCTAAAAATGGGAACCAGGTAACAGAAGACTAGAAGAGCTAGACAGAGGAGAACACGGGAAAGACAGGCTACTCCAGGCAAAGGGAACATGTAGGGGAAGCCACGGAGTCCCAGGATGGTGGCCATGTGCCAACACCAGGCCAGGCTGGGTAGATGCAGCAGCAGGGGAGGGGAGGAGCGTGTTAGGGCCACAGCGGAAAGGGCTACAGGTCTAGACTTTCATTGGGGTCAGCAGGGAGCCAGTCAAGGCCTCTAAGGATAGCAGTGGCCTGAACGCATCCTTGCTTGGGATGCTAGCACATCCTTTCTAGCTCTCCTGCCACTTCAACCAGCTCCAGGAGCTCTGAAGCTGTGGTCCCCGCACTCAGCCTTCTCCCTTAGACACAGCATCTCCGCCCCTCCCCTCATAGGTGGTCCTGGACCCATCCATGGGCTACAGGGGCAGCATGGCAGAGAGAGACAATCCCTAGCTTGGGAACTTGGGAGCCAAGAGACCTGGATTTTCATCACCATTTAATACTCCCTTGCTAGGTGGCTCAGGACACAATGGTTTTCACTGAAGCCTCAGCTTCCCCAGGGTGAAATGAATAGGCCGGGGAAAATGTCCTCAAAGGTCCTAAGTTGCTTTTTCTGCAACTAGAGGAGAAGCGACTAGAGGACTGGATGGAGACCCAGGGGGTGCGGTGGCTCAGGGTCCAGGAGAGAAAAACTGCCACAAACTGAAACACACAGCATCACTGCAAGCAGCTTGGGTGACAGTCAGCTCTATCCCCATACTGGTCAGAGTCTTATGGAGAGGCCAAGGACAGTAAAGGGCTCTGGGGAGCCCCACCTTGAGAAACCTAAAGATCCCCACCAAGTCTTCTGCAGCTGCAGAGAAAGGAACAGCCAGAAATGCCTATTTCAGTGGTGCATTTGGGCCACTGCATGGAGGTAGGTAGTGAAGGGCTCACAGGTGATGCTCTGGGATGGTGGGAGGGCCTGGGCCTGGCTCTGAAGAAGGAACTCCACCCACTGTCAGGTCAGACAGTGGGGGTACAGCTTGCAAAGGAGCTGAGAAGCAACTACAGGGATGGATGGGGGTGTGGTGACTCAGAGGCCAGAGGAGAAAGTGTCACAAGGTGAAGCTAAATAAAAGCTAAAAGATGTCCTTTGGATTTCATGGTGCAGAGGCCACTACTAACCTCAGCAAGAGCTGCCTCGGTCTAGAGCAGGGGGAGAGGTCCGACTGTGCAGGGTGAGGACTGGGTTTCTGCTTCTCACCTCAGCCACATGCTGCAACCCCTAGGCTGCTTTAAAAAAAACACTGAGACTCTGACTAAAGTAGTCTGGGGTGTAGTGTGGACATCGGGGATTTGACAAAGCTCCCCAAGAGATTCCAGCAGACAGCTGCAGTTGAAAACCCGCAAGGGAGACAATCTGCAGAGCTGCATTTCCCCAACCTGCCTCACGAGGATCACCAAAGAAATGAGTGAAATACACTGGCCCTGAGTCTGACCTTGTAGGACTGGAGCAGGGGCCAGGAATTTGCATTGTTAACAAGTGTTCAGCCAGCAAGCTGGCTCATACCTATAATCCTAGCTCTCTGTGAGGCTGAGGGGGATGGATCACCTGAACTCAAGAGTTTGAGAACAGCCTGAGCAAGAGCGAGACCCCATCTCTACTAAAAACAGCCAGGCGTTGTGGCAGGTGACTGTGTAGTCCCAGCTACTTGGGAAACTAAGGCAAGAGGATCTCTTGAGCCCAAGAGTTTGAGGTTGTAGTGAGCTAGGATGCTATGGCACTCTAACCAGGGTGACAAAGTGAGACTCTGTCTCAAAAAACAAAACAAACAGTAAGTGTTCAGTGATGGGGAGGTGAGATACAGAGTTGCAGCCCAGAAAGTCGTCTGGTTCTACCAATTTTTGTTTTTGTGATTTAGAGAAATTTATACATGCCACATGGAATGGGCAGGCCCCTGTAGAGACAACGAGGGCAAAGAGACTGGAGTGAGAAATCTAACCGGGAGTGGAAGATTCCAGAGAGGGCAGGAGGAGCAGGCCCCTGAGTCCAGTGCAGACGTGAGAGGAAGGGTGGCAGGTGCAGGGGAGGGGACAGAGGCTGAGGGGGTTCCTTCTGGGTTGTTTCTCTACTCCGTGAAGCCAAGGGTGGGCAGGACAAAGAGAAGACTGGCGTTATGGCCAGTGGGAAGGCTGGGAAATGGCGGCTCTGGGGTGGCAGGAGTGGGAGGGTCAGCAGAGGAAACGTGCCAGCGATGGGTGACCACAATCGCCCCAACTGCAGTTGGCTACCAGCACCTACCAGCACCAGCCCAGAGAGAAGCGGTGAGCTCGGTCCAGCCAGACTGGACCAAAAGAGGGACAAACGCCTGACTGTGGGGTCTGAACTAGCTAGGAAAAGAGATGAGGAAAGGGAGGAAATGAGGGAGCCACTCTGCAGAGGGCAGGTGCAGCCACACAGCTGGCCGAGGGCGAGGAGCCGTGCCCACTGCACCAGAGGTGTGGAGGCCTGCAGAACCTCGCGCCAGCTGCCACACTACTCACACTCAAGGAGCTCGGGTCTGGACTTGGCTAGGAAGTTCCCCAGCACCGTGGCCTTTAGTGCCTCTGAGTTCGGCTTCGGGGTGGAGGCTTTGGCTGCAGCTGGGAGAGGAAACAGAGCAACTTTCAGGACAAACTCAGAGTCAACACTCCAGTGTCCCTTGCCCACGGTAACTCACCCTCCTGGTCCACTTGTTTAAAATCCACTAACTCTTCTGGGGCTCCGAAGGTGGGAACCTTGGTAGTTTTCCCAGTGGGAGCTGCCGGGGATGAGGAAAAATGTGACTTGGCAAGGTGACAAGAGCAGACGGTGGTCTCTACTCCCACCAAGCTGAATGGCAAGAGCCACTTCCAACAAGCACACCCCCGACCAGCCAGGGCAACAAAGGGGAGTCCAGACAGGGCAACGCCATCTTTTGGGTCTTATATATACAGAATATACAGAATAGAACATAAAACTCAGCCCCATCACAGAACCCAGAGGAGACAGGCCAACGCTCCCTGCCAGCATCTAGCGCCGTGCACAGGCAGTCTCCAGAGACAGAGATGCAAAAAGGCGTAACTTACGATGTTTCTTGGTTGTCTTTTCATCTTCTGCAAAAGAAAGTTTTCAGGATTAAGATCTTTTAAAGCAGCTCGGCGCCTATAGCTCAACCGGCTAAGGTGCCAGCCACGTACACCTAAGGTGGTGGGTTTGAATCCCCAGCCCGGACCCGCCAAAAACAACAATGACGGCTGCAACCAAAAAATAGCCGGGCGTTGTGGCGGGTGCCTGTGGTCCCAGCTACTTGGGAGGTAGAGGCAGGAGACTCGCTTGAGCCCAGGAGTTGGAGGTTGCTATGAGCTGTAATGCCACGGCACTCTACCCAGGGGGACAGCTTGAGGCTCTGTCTCAAAAAAAAAAAAAAAAAAAAAAGATCTTTTAAAGCACAATACAATGACACCTTCAAAAGACCATAATAATGTTCATTCATGTGAATCTGACCCATTCAAATAAATGGTGATTTTAACTTAAAAAATACAAGAGGTCACAACAAGCAGAACAAGTCTATAGTGCTACAAACCAGCGTCAGTTGTTGTGAGGGGAGGGACGGCCTAATAAAAAGCATGAAGGCATTTTCTGGGATAAAGGAAATTCTTTATCTCGATTTGGATAATGGTAACATAGGTACGCATTTGTCAAAATGTATCTGGGTCCATTAAGATCTGTACGTTTCAGATTCACTGCAGGTAAATCGGGAGATCTGTGGTTTACGAGCCCTCTGGGCGATTCCAAAACAGGTTCAAGTGGGCTACATTTTCCCAGCCCCTGGAACGAAATCTTGGGATCTTCTCCCTGCCCACCTGAGGCTTATCTGCAGACAGGCCTTGCCCACTCCTGTTATCCCCTGCCCCCCAAACCAGGCCCTCCCCTCTTCTCGCTTTGGAGTTAAACATTTCTCAAAATTGTTCACTCTGCCCCCTTTCCTTAGTTGCCGGACCAGCATCTTGGGGGGTGGGGGTGGGGGTAGCCTGTGACACCAGCATACGGCACAGGCCACTCCCTCATCACTACTCTCAGGTGTCTCCCCACTGTGACTCTGCCCTCTCTTACCTACATCCTCATCTCAGCCTGTTTACCGTGAGCCACTTGCAACAGAGAAGAGCCTGGATTACAGCCCCAAATCTAACTTTCACAGCTCTAGCTGTTTTCCAGAATGTTTTGCTGAGGCAGGAGGGCATCATCTCACCAGGGGACAAGCCTGCCTGATGCCAGCGTTCCCAGCTCATTTGTGCACTGAGGGTGGTGTCTGTGACCAGGGATAGCCACGTGGAGTTTTCCAGGAAGGTGACAGGGGTGGGATATATATAGACAGTGATACTTTTTTGTATACTTTTTCACTTCCCTCTCACACATTTTGCAGCCCAGCTGTGGGCTCCCTCCTCCATCTGCACCAGGCACCTAGCCCTGACTCTGCTCCATCCCGGAACTGGGCCCACACACTTGCTGCTGACAACACAAACATTAACAACAAGCGAACAGCAGTGACAGAAAATAAGCCCACAGCTCTCTCATTCCTCCCAACCCTCCCATGGGGAAAAGGCATCCCTGCTATGTTCATATTGACATTCTAAGCATGTTTATAACTTATAAACAGCTTGGATCAGTGGCTCACATCTGTACTCCTAGCATTTTGGAAGGCTGAGCTGGGAGCATTGTTTGAGGCTAGGAACACCATCCTGGAGGCTTGGCACCTGTAGCTTAGTGGCTAGGGCGCCAGCCACATACACTGGGG
>NW_003852489.1:1143854-1146082 GCF_000181295.1 Otolemur garnettii
CTGTCTCAAAAAAAAAAAAAAAATAGACTAGCTTGGATAATAGCAAGACTCCATCTCTACAAAAAATTTTTAAAATTAGCCAGGGGCCAGGTGTCACAGTGGCTCACATCTATAATCCCAGCACTTTAGGAGGCCGGGGCAGATGGACTGCTTGAGCTCAGGAGTTTGAGACCAGCCTGAGCAAGAGTGAGACCCTGTCTCTAAAAATAGATAGGCATTGTGGTGGGTACCTGTAGTCCCAGCTACTGGGAGGCTGAAGCAAGAGAATCACTTGAGCCCAAGAGCTTAAGGTTGCTGTGAGCTATGATGCCATAGCACTCAAAAGGGTGGCAAAGTGAGACTCTGTCTCAAAAAAATAAAATAAAGGGTGGTGCCTGTGGCTCAAAGGAGTAGGGCGCTGGCCTCATATACCAGAGGTGGTAGGTTCAAACCTGGCCCCCAGCTGCAAAAAATAAAAAATAAAATAAATAAAAATTATCCAGGCATGGTGGTGCATACCTGAAGACCCAGCTAATCTGGAGACTGAGAGAGGAGGCTCACAGGAGTTTAAGGTTGCTATGAGCTAAGGTGATGCCATGACACTCTAGCACAGGGGTCCTCAAACTTTTTAAACAGGGGGCCAGTTCACTGTCCCTCAGACTGTTGGAGGGCTGGACTGCAGACCGGCTGAGGGCCAGACTGAGGGCCAACTGCTAAGCAGGACAGGCAAAGGCAGCAAAAACACCCTGCAGGCCGGATAAATGTCCTAGGCGGGCTGCATGTGGCCTGCGGGCCATAGTTTGAGGACGCCTGCTCTAACGCTCTTAAAATTGCCCCATGTGAACATCATTCTCAATAATCCTAGGGGCTGGATATCACTATTATCCATATTTGACAGGCAGGGGACTGAGAATCAACTCCCACATCAGCAGTGTATACCTTACCAGTGAGAATGATATCACCCTCATGAAGGTAAAAATACATTCTTTTTATTTTTCTTCTGGAAACAGAGTCTCACTTTGTTACCCTCTATAAAGTGCTGTGACATCATAGCTCACAGAAACCTCAGACTCTTGGGCTCAAGTGATTCTCTTGCCTCAGCCTCCCAAGTAGCTGGAACTAAAGGCGCCCACCACAATGCCCCACTGGTTTTAGAGTCAGGGTCTTGCTTTTGCTCTAGCTAGTCTCAAACTCCTGAAGCTCAAGCAATATACCCACCTCAGCCTCCCAGAGCACTAGGATACTCCATCCAACACAAAAGTAAATTCCTTTTATTTATTTATTTATTTTTGAGACATAGTCTCACTCTGTCACCCTGGGTAGAGTACCATGGCATCATAGCTCATAGTAACCTTAAACTCGATTCTCTTGCCTCAGCCTCCCAAGTAGCTGCGACTACATGCACCTGCCATAACACCTGGCAACTTTTGGGGGACAGGGTCTCACTCTGGCTCAGGCTGGTCTTGAAGTCCTGAGCTCAGGCAATCCACCTGCCTCAGCCTCCCAGAGTGTAGGATTAGAGGCATGAGCCACCACACCCAGCCCCAAAAGTAGACAGTCGAGGGAAGAGGACTAAAATAATCTTACTCTTTCTATGTGTAAAAGCATAGAATATAAAGATTTGTGCGATATATGGGTGGCATTAAAAGTTCATGGAGGGTGATTAGGAAAAAAATGTTCTAGAACATTCTAGGGCCTCAAGAAGGAGGTTGATAAGGAAAGACGGGAAACACTGGAGGGTAATAGCAGAAGCACAGCACAACCCAAAGCCCAAGTACCACTGAGTGATCAGCGAGGTTTGGCCTCAGCTCATCCAGAACCACCACGGGCCTCCTCTGGGGGCTCTACCCAAATGCCAGATGTGAGCGTAATAACAAAACAAGCCAACTTCGGGGATTCTCCCACCTGCCCCAGTGGGGTCCTGCTATAGCCCTTGGACTCCCCCTCGTCTGTACCAAACTTTCCTCCAGCTGAAGCCCAGGCCCCTGTGGTAACTTAGGGTGCCCTATAAATGACTTAACCGGAGCACTGGCCAACCACCTCCACACTGTGGCCATGGGATGGGGACGGGGACGGGACTACTTACTTGGGACCTTCCCAGGGCGTAAGGGTTTGTGTGTGGACGCTGCTGGGCCATGCTCTCCAGAGTCACCTGCGCCAGAGAAAAAGGCTCAGTATGTGCAGCTGCTCCTGCCAGCCCCAGAGGCCACCTTTGCCACAGGCGGGAGTGGGCAGGCAGAGGGATTACA
>NW_003852489.1:1147876-1149512 GCF_000181295.1 Otolemur garnettii
GAGATCCCTTGCAGTTTTGACGCTTTCTGGAACAAGCCAGGGGGTTAGTGCAGGCAGCTCTAGGGGAGACCAGGGCTCAGTCCTCACAAACCCTAAGAGGAGCCTCCATTGCCCACGGGTAATAAGTCCAATCATCCCTCTCAAATCATAGACCAAAGGTCATCAGGGGTTAAAGTGCCACCTCAAGACACAGCTCTCTGGAGCTGGAAGAGACATCACAGGCCACTCATCTTAGAGATGCAGAAACTGACAAGTGGCCTGCCGGGACCTCTGCCAGTCAGTGGGACAGGTGCAGCAGAGACAAAGGTCTCCTGAGCCTCAAGACAATGCTCCTTCTGCTCTGCCAGGTGAGGAAACTGAGGGCCAGCTCCATCCCAGAGAGTCAGCTCTAATCACATTCTTGATGACAGAAGGGATGTCTCAAGGATGTGGGATCAAGTCAGGGCACATCCTGTGGGAAGGAAGGGTCATACTGAAGGTCCCAGACTTTTGAGACAAACGAGGGCCATACAGTATCAAGAGGCTCAGATATGGACGACTCTGAGAGAGCTCAAGGTGCCTGCTCCCATAAATCCCATAAACGGGAATGAGCACATGGGATGGAGCTTGGCACCACCAGCCTAAGCATGGATGGGGCGTCTGCACACAGAGTGAAGGTGCACCGTCAATCCTGTGCTCTCCCCACGACCTGAACAGGAACTGGACCTCTGAGATACAGTGGCAGGTCACCCAATAAGTGGGGCACACTGGACACCCGCTGAATGCCATGCACTCTACTATGCACTGAGCAGGCCAGGAGGCGAGATAGCCGTACAGCTGTGTGGACAAGCACCAGTGAAATAACATGCTCAGCACTTTAACAGAAGGAGTGTAATCTGCCTGGAAACACCAGCAGCAGCACAGTCACGGGATCCGAGGCCCCGGAAGGACACCATTCACTAGGCAGAAAAAGCCAGGCATGGCGTCCTACCCAACAGCCACTATGTCTGGGGAAGGGTGAACACCCTACTGTGGTTAGGGTATAGGTGAGGGCGTGGGTAGTAAGAGATGAGGCTCCTGGCAAAGGCAGGACCTAGCTACTGATGACTCTGTGGGCCACGCTAAGGAATACGAGGCCAGGAAGGGTCAGGGGAAGCCCTGTGCTCTAGAAAGACACTTTCAGGGCCCATTGGAGGAAGGATGGGAGGATAGCATGGAGCATGTGTGGTAGGCAACAGTTTAAGACAGCCCCCAAAGCCCCCAGCCCCCTGTACAGCCTAGATAATCGTCTTTCCTTGAGTATGGGCAGGGTGATGAATGTGATGGGGTATCACTCCTGTGATTAGATTATAAACGGCAAAGGGGAAGGAATATTAAAGCTGTAATAGGATCTCAAATCAGCCGGTGTGGTGGCTCACACTTGTAATGCTAGCACTCTGGGAGGCTGAGACAGAAGGATTGCTTGAGGTCAGGAGTTAAGAGATCAGACTAAGAGACCAGACTAAGCAAAAGTCTCTATTAAAAATAGAAAATTAGGGGCAGCACCTGTGGCTCAGTGGGTAGGGTGCCAGCCCCATATACCGAGGGTGGTGGGTTCAAACTCAGCCCCAGCCAAACTGCAACAAAAAAATAGCTGGGCGTTGTGGCGGGTGCCTTT
>NW_003852489.1:1150467-1153338 GCF_000181295.1 Otolemur garnettii
ATAAAGACTCTGTTTCAGAAAAAAAAAAAAGAAAAACAAAAACATATTCAACTCAAGAGACTGATTATCCTGGGTGGGTCTGCCTTAACTAGGTAAAAGCCTTTAAAAGCAAGACCTGTGGCTCAGTGAGTAGGGCACTGGCCCCATGTACTGAAGGTGGAGGGTTCAAACCCAGCCCCAGCTAAACCGCAACAAAAAATAGCCAGGTGTTGGTGGGCACCTGTGCTCCCAGCTACTTGGGAGGCTAAGGCAAGAGAATTGCCTAAGCCCAGGAGTTGGAGGTTGCTGTGACGCCAAAAATAAATAAATAAAGCAAGACTGGGCCTCCCTAGAGGAAGAAATTATTCTGCTGGCTTTGAAGAAATAAGCTACTACCAAGTTGAGAGTCAGCCAGGAAGAAAGTAGGGAACTCAGTCCTACAACCGTAAGGAGCTAAATTCTGTCACCAACCATGTGAGCTTGGATGCAGCCTGGCCAACCCCCAGCCTGTGGGACCCTAAGCAGATGACCCATGAAGCTATCCCCTGACTCCTAAGCCAGAAAAACTCTAACATAATAAGTGTATGTTCTTATTTGCAGTAGTTGTTGCCTTCTGTAGAGGAATGGACACCATGTTTACAAAGGACAGTTACTGATTCTTATCACATTAAAAGGAAATGCTGAGAACAGGACAGTCTCCTGGCAAGCCTAGAGACGTTTTGTGACTTGGGGGCTGTCCCCCAAGAAACTCAGTGTTCCGGAATGAGATAAGATCGGTCACTCACTAATAAGCATGTGTTAAACATTGATGCTTGGTCCTTCTTCATGGGGGTTGTGGGGAAAGAACACGTGAGGAAAGAGCATGTGGCAATCCTGACACAAGCAGCCCTCGCATGTAATTACCTTAACTCTCCACACCTGTTGGGTATAACCTTAATAAACTGCCGCTGGGGAGGGGGCCCTGGGCTACCCTGCACTTAAGGTTAGCCCGCCTCCCGCAAGCTTGTACTTCTAATCCGTGTTACACCTGGTTCCTTCCTGCGGTGACTGAGACCAGGGCCTTTGGGGTCGCAACAGCCTTCCTTAGAAAACTAATACAGGTGCGTATCAGGGATGCCTTTAGTGACCTCCTAACAGCCCCGACTCTTTGAGGGCTTACTAAATCTACAGTCAGCATCGTGCCACTAGGCAGAGAATGGCCAACAATGGCCCCATCATGACCCACCTCCAGAAACTCAAGCTCGTCCCCCTTCGTGAGGCCGGCTTCAATCTCCTCCTTCAGCTTCTGGATCTCATTCTTCCTTTTGAGGAGAGCCTGATAAATGGTGTCAAACTTGGCGTTGACCCTCTTCTCCTCCTCCTTTATCTTCCGTGTGGCGTTGGCCTCTGAGGCCTCAATGAGAGCCTTCATTTCCTTGTATTCTTGCTTAAGCTGCTCCACCTTCTTGTTCATGGCAGCCTAAGAGAGCCAAGGCAAGGGGCACCCATCAGTCGACAAAAATGCCAAGGTTGCAGCCCCAAGAGCTGGAGAGGTGTGGAACACCAGGAACTCAGACCTGCGCCGTGTGGGAGTACAAACCAGCACGGCCGCTTTGGAGAACAATGTGGCAATGTCTAGTAAAGGTGAAGGTGCCGTGCACGACGTCCCAGCACCTCCAACCCTGGGAACATGCTAAAGACACATTCTCAGCCACGTGCCCCAGAGACACACACAAAAATGTTCATAAGCAGCCTTGTTCAAATTAGCAAAAACATGGCAACAGCCTGAATATCTATTAACAGGAGGCTTAGGGAACTGAGAACTACTCATAGGATGGAATATCAGTTATGAAAACTAATAAATGGGGGCTGTCCATGGATTTACCTCCATAAGAGAAAAACAGCTTGTAGACACTCTTGTAGTATAACACTCTTTACGTAAAGCTTAGCAACACAGTGGCAGTATTTACAGAGATGCTTGGGGGCCAGGTGTAGTGGCTCATGCCTGCAATCCTAGCACTCTGGATTACTTGAGCTCAGGACTTTAAGACCAGCCTGAGCAAGAGCAAGACCCTGTCTCTATTAAAAATAGAAAAACTGGCTCGGCACCCATAGCACAGTGATTATGGCCCAGCCACATACACTGAGGCTGGCGGGTTCGAACCCAGCCTGGGCCAGCTAAACAACAATGACAAGTGCAACAAAAAAATAGCCAGGTGTTGTGACGGGCACCTATAGTCCCAGCTACTTGGGAGGCTGTAGCAAGACAATCACTAAAGCCCAAAAGTTTGAGGTTGCTATGAGCTATGACGCCATAACACTCTACCAAGGGCTATATAATAAGACTTTGTCTCAAAAAAACCCAGTAAAAATAGAAAAACTACCCAGATGTAGTGGCGCATACCTGTAGTCCCAGCTACTCAGGAGGCTGAGGCAAGAGGATCCTTTGAGCCCAAGAGTTTACAGTTGCTATGAGCTATGACGCCATAGCACTCTACCGAGGGTGACAGAGTGAGACTCTGTCTCAAAAAAATAAAAAATTAAAAACAAAGAAATGCATGGGGATTAACAGATAAATTAAGGATGGTGGTTACTTCTAGAAGGAAGGAAGAAAGTACAATAAGAAAGAAACAGAGGGCCGGACGCCTGTAATCCTAGCACTTTGGGAGGCTGAAATGGGCAGATTGCTTGAGCTCAGGAATTCAAGACCAGCCTGAGTAAGAGCAAGACCTTGTCTCTAAAAAAAAAATAAATAACTGGGGCATTGTGGTGGGTGTCTGTAATCCCAGCTACTTGGGAGGCTGAGGCAAGAGGATCGCTTGAGCCCAAGAGTTTGAGGTTACTGGCTCGGCGCCTGTGGCTCAAGCGGCTAGGGCGCCAGCCACATACACCTAAGGTGGTGGGTTCGAATCC
>NW_003852489.1:1155162-1163671 GCF_000181295.1 Otolemur garnettii
AAAAAAAAAAAAAAAAGGCGAGGCTTGCAAGAGGTGATTAGGTCATGACATCAGCTCATGGACTAAGACAATAGCTCAGAATCAAACACAATAAACAGAAACACACACAAGAGACAGAGTACACTGAAAGAGAGAATTTTGAGTATTTCGTTATTCAGTCCTTTACTCTGCAACTTCCAATTTACTGCAAGTGTCTCCAAGTGTTCATTCTCCCCTTTTCACTGTTAGTAAGAGGATACCCCTGGAATTTCACCTGGGCATGTGGCTGAACAGACTACATTTCCCAGCCTCCCCTGAAGCTAGGCTTGGTGCTATGACCAAGCTCCTTCCAATGAGGCATGGACAACACTGTGTCACTTGCTAAAAGGAAGTTGCTTTTTTTTCTCTTCTTCCTCCCTGTCCCTTTTCTCCCAGGCTAGAACAAAGACATAATGATGATCCAGCTTCAACCAGAGATAAGGGCAATACCCTATGGAGTCGTAGGGCACTGAGAAGGCAGGCCTTAGCTGGGCATGGTGATTCACACCTGTAATCCTAGCACTCTGGGAGGCCGAGGTGACTGGATTGCTTGAGCTTATGAGTTCAAGACCAGCCTGAGCAAAAGTGAGACCCCGGCTCTACTAAAATAGAAAAATTGAGGCAAGAGGGTCAGTTGAGCCCAAGAGTTGGAGATTGCTGTTAGCTATGATGCCATGGCACTCTACCCAGGGCAACACCTTGAGACTCTGCCTCAAAAAAAACGCCTCCAAAAAAAGGCAAGCTTTTTAATCCCTGAGTGATCATGTGGAGCAGAGCCATCCCACTAGTACAAGTTACTCATGTGTGGACTTAGACTGTCACAGCGAGAAAATAAACTTCTATCATATTTAAGCCTGTAAATTTTGGGGGTATCTTTGCTACAGCAGTTTGGTCTGCCCTCTAACCAATACAGGTAGTTTCAGATGCATCCTTTAAGTCCTACAATCATCTTCAGAAAGGACTTATGAATCCATTGTGCGGATTCATTGGGGGAAAACTAAAACTCAGAGTGGTGACAACATGACCAAAGCCACATAGGCTAATATGTAAGAGAGATTCTAACCCAGATCTCATCTATTTAAGCCACCACTGTGCAACAAACCTGGGTGCCACAGCTCCAAAACAGAGTATTTAAAAATCAAACCTTGGGCCAGGCATGGTGGCTCACACCTGTCATCCTAGCACTCTGGGAGGCTGAGGTGAATGGATTGCCTGAGTTCACAGATTTAAGACCAGACTGAGCCAGAGCCAGACCTTGCCTCTAAAAAACAGCTGGGCGTTGTGTTGTGGCAGGCACCTGTAGTCCCAGCTACTTGGGAAGTTGAGGCAGGAAGATCACATAAGCCCAAGAGTTTGAGGTTGCTTTGAGCTATGACACCACAGCACTCTACCAAAAACAACTGAGTGAGACTGTCTCTAAAAATAAATAAATAAATAATAAAATTTTTAAAAAACTGGACACACTGAAGGAGGAGAGAGGGAAGGGGCTGGCAGCAGCAGCTTTAAAAAAATAAATTAAAAAAACTTTGTAATTTAAGGGCAATTTAACCCTTAATAAAAAATTTGAAAAAACAGAAGGACTAAATAAAACCACCTCTGAGGCTCAGCGTGCAGGGCACAGTGGTTAGGGCGCTGGCCAGAGGCACCGAGGCTGGCAGGTTCAAACCCAGCCAGGGCCTGCAAAACAACAATGACTACTGCAACAAAAAAATAGCCAGGTATTGTGGCGGGCGCCTGCAGTCCCAGCTGCTTGGAAGGCTTAAGCCTGAGAGTTTGAGGTTGCTGTGAACTGTGACACCATGGCACTCTACCGAGAGTAACAAAGTAAGACTCTGTCTCAAAAAAATTTAAAATAAATAAATAAATAAATAAAACCACCTCTGAGTTACTACCCCTGCACTTTCTTTTCTTTTCTTTTATTTTAAGAGACAGAGTCTCACTTTATCACCCTGGGTAGAGTGCTGTGACGTCGCAGCTCACAGCAACCTCCAACTCCTGGGCTTAGGCAATTCTCATGCCTCAGTCTCTTGAGTAGCTGGGACCACAGGTACCTGCCACAATGCCCAGCTATTTTTTGTTGCACTTCGGCCAGGGCAGGTTTGAACCCACCACCCTCAGTATATGGGGCCCACCCTCGGTATATGGGGCTGGCGCCCTACCCATTGAGACATAGGCGCCGCCCACCACCTTTGCACTTTCAGTACTAGCTTCCAGAATACCTCCTTTCACCCTTTTCCCTATATTTCCTGTAATAAGTTGAATGCTGGCCCACGTTCAGAACGGGTAAATATAACCTTACTTAGAAAAAGGGTCACTACGAATATAATTAAATTAAAGATCTTGAGATGAGCTCACTCTGGCTTACTGAGGGGGCCCCTAAACCTAGCAATAAGGATCCTTAATGGAGGCAGAAGACACTGAGAAGGGAGGAGGAGGCCTGCGAGGATGGAGGCAGAGACTGGAGTCTGTGGCCATAAGCCAATCAACGCCTGAGCCACCAGAAGCAGGAAGAAGCAAGGAAGCATTCTCCCCTAGAGACTTGAGAGTGTGACGAACACCTTGATTTTAGATTTCTGGCCTCCAGAACTGAGAGAGAAAAAATTTCTTGTTGTAAGCCAAAGAGTTTGTGGCAATTTGTTACAATAGCTCTCTGAAACTAGTGCACTTCTCTCTCTTTTTGTATAAACAGATGCAATCCTAGTAGGGTTTTGCCTCCTGTTTTTCTACTACTTTATATCGTAACCATTTCTCTAAATTATTGCTTTTTAACCCTAATTTTTAACGTTTCTTCAAAGTCAGGCGTATAAGATGTTTTCAGTTTGGGTTTTGGGAAGGATCTGCCGCGTGCAGGTAGCTGTCTCCAGGCCTTGCAAAGTTGAGGCTTAATCTTGACACTTGTGAGTGCACCCAACTCCACCCTGCTGCAGTCAGAGCCACACCTGTCCTGCCTGGGGGCTGAGGGAGACTCCCGGGCTCCAGGGCGGTGCCGGCCTCGGAGAGCCACCGCCACTCACCCGTATATCCTGCTGCCTGGCTCTCACGTCGTCCAGCGCTCTCGATGCCCCATTGATCTGACTGTACATGACAGTTACTTTATGCCTCAGCTTGGTCTGCGGAGAAAACAAACAAGGGTGAGAGAGCTCCTCTTTGGCCCAGCCCCCACAAGCACCCAACCCCACAAACCACTCCATGAATCCACCCGATGGTTATTTCTGCCACCCCTGAGCCTTGCCTATTTACAGTTTTTTGAAGCATTCTCATATTTACTGCCTTTAGTCTTTTTAGGGGGACAGGACAATAAGGAAGTCAAGAGTACAGGATTTGGAGCTGGACAGAACAGGGTTCAAGCCCCAATTCCCAGCTGTGCAACTGTCTCCTCACTTCCATCTTCTTGGCCACAAAATAGATGCAACCGTTCCCATCTCGCAGGGCTATTAGGAGGGTCGATTGATACGATGTAAGCCCTTAGCACAGTACCCAGATCTTAGTAAGGACATACTAACTGTCAGCTTTTATTATTCTGAGTTTCTCCACTACCACACATTTCATAGCTGATGAAAGTTAGGCAAGGGGGACAGCAGGGCGGCTAAGGACAGACCAGATGGTAATAGCAGGTGACATCATTTGCACCAAGACCCCCACTGCAAACCACCAGAACAGGAGGCAAAATACTAGGGGCGAGGGCGGTCCTGCTAAAAGACACTGGAAGAGCAAACAAAGCACAAGACAATGAAACCAAGATCCAGGAGAAGGACCCAGAGAACAAAGTCTCACATCACATATTGCTCTGTCCGGAGGCATCTGACAATCCCAGAAGAAAAGTGAGAAAGCCTTTGTCAACCGTAGGGAGGCAGAGATGGAAGTCAGAGCAGGGCTCACCTGGCCACTGACGGCTAGGAATAAGATGAATCAGCCCACAGGGAATGAAAGCCAGCTGAAAATGCACTCAATTCCTAGAACTAAATTCAGGTAATCCAGAATTGCTAGAAGGAATCCAGAAGGCCCCTGGCCACCTCCAGAAACAAAGGCAAACTAGTGTAGGAAGGAGGAGCATAGCATCCTCATATTATTCCTATCCATTTTCGTAATCAATATCTCTTATCTCCCTGCTTAGCTGAAATGTTGGGGCACAGAAATGGGAAGGGAAATGACCAGCACTGTCACCACAAAAATAGCAGCCAGTGTTTATCGCGTACTCACTGCGTGCCAGACACTGTGCTAGTGCTTTACACGTATTAACTTAAAGCTAAAAACAATACTATGGGCTGGGATTGGTAGCTCACGCCTATAATCCCACAGGTGTCCTCAAACTATGGCCTGCGGGCCACATGCAGCCCGCCTAGGACATTTATCCAGCCAGCCAGGTGTTTTTGCCGCAGCTGCCTGTCCTGCTTAGCCACCGACTCATCCAGGGGCCTGCAGTCCGGCCCTCCAACAGTCTGAGGGACAGTGAACTGGCCCCCTGTTTAAAAAGTTTGAGGACCCCTGCGGAGGCTGAGGAAGGTGGATTGCCTGAGCTCACAAGTTCAAGACCAGCCTGAGCAAGAGTGAGACCTTGTCTCTTAAAAAAAGAAAAAAATAGCCAGGCATTGTGGCGGGCGCCTACAGTCCCAGCTACTCAGGAGGCTGAGGCAAGAGAATCACTTGAGCCCAACAGTTTGAGGTTGCTGTGAGCTGTCACGGCACTCTACCAAGGGCAACAAAATGAGACTTTGTCTCAAAACAAAACAGACAAACACAAAAAACAACACTATGAGGTGCAAATGACTCAGTCTTTACAGATGAGGACACTGAGGCACAGAGCCAATTAAATGACTTGCCACACTGTTATCAACTGGCACAGCTAAGATCCTGGTATTAAAATTACAGACCAAGGACCAGGCATGGTCACTCTTGTTTGTAATCCTAGCATGTTAGAAGCCCAAGGCAAGAGGATTGTTTGAGGTCAGGAATTTGAGACCAGCCTGAGCAAGAGCAAGACCCTGTGTCTACAAAAAACAAAACTTAGTTGGTCAAAGTGGTGTGCACCTGTAGCCCCAGCTACTCAGGAGGCTGAGACAGGAGGATTGCTTGAGCCCAAAAGTTTAAGGCTGCTGTGAGCTATGTATGATGAGCTGCATTCTAGCCCAGGCAACAGTGTGAAACCCTGTCTCCAAAAAAAAAGGTAGACATTTCCCAAAAATTGAGCACGCTGGGCATTTCTAGGAAAAAGGCCATTTCCCTTCCCCTAACTTGTTGGCTGCACACACTGTGGCCCTCCCTTCCATTTCCTGCCTCTTCCACTCTACCCAAGATATTCCAGGCTGAACCTAATCTTGAATCTAGATTTGAACAAGCCAGTGACTGTCACATGTTAAGAAGTGGAAGCAGGGACCAAGGCTGTGCTGACCTGACCTAGGCAATACTGTGGCATTGCCCCTTAACCTGGCCTCTAACAGTGGCTGAGATAAGGTACAGGTCAAAGGTCGGGCCCAGACAGAGGTGGCCTTGCTGGTCTCAGAGCAGGAAGAGATCTCAGAATACCTGAGGTTGCCTCCTGCTTCATTTCCAAGAGCCCTGCTCTTACCACTGCACCCTGAACCCTGGATTTTAGAAGATTTTGTCTACCATCAATCAGACACATATGACCTCTCATCATGAACAGGGACCCATGCGCCTCCAGACCAAAGGAAAGCAGCCTGAGGATTTTGGTAGCTACAATATTCCCTAATCAAAGGTAAAGAACGTTTTGAAGTTCTGAGGATGCCTGCAAAAACTAGACTTGGGTCCTCCACAGTGGACACTCCCAGTCCAAAGTCTGCCCCACACCAGTAGCCAAAACAAGCCAGGCAACCCAGGTTGGGGGCTGGGACTGGCCTTGCCAACAGCAGCGAGCAGCAGCAGAGCTCACAGAAGAGACCCATTAAAGGATTGGGTAAGAGGGCAAGAGAATGGCAGATGGAGGCCTGTAACAAGGGTTAAAAAGCTGGGCTTGCACAGCACACAACGTTGGACAGACTCCCACTCTGGCTTCACTCAGGCTAACCATCTCCTTTGAAGACATAAGAACAGTCCTTGTTCTTCCTGACAGTGCTGTGAGAATGAAATAAAATCAGCCAATGCTTTGGGAGCTTACACAGACAAAACAAAAGGTGGTTTGATTTCATCCTCTGCTTCGAGTCCTTAGGAATCCACTAGCTCCACCTTCTCACTATACTGATGAAGACCCAAGTCCAGGAGCCAAAACTTGTGCTCAGGGACAACACTGTGGTGCACGAGTGTTGGCTCTCCTTTGGCTCAGATCCAGAGACAGAAACTCTACCTCTGCTTCCCTCTCAGTCTTTTTAATAACGACCCGCCCTGATCAGCAGAACTTTCCAGCCTCTGCTTACGTGACCAAAGGCTATTGCTTCGATGATTTCAAGTCTTTGGGAATGCACAGTGCTCTGACTCTATAGACCTGGATAAGAGGCTGGTCCATGGGGAGAAACCGCAAACTGGAATCAGACCAAGCTGGGTCCCAATGTCTGCTCAAGCTAAGTTAACTTCTCTGGACCTCAGTATCCTCAATAATATCCACCTCTTGGATGCTGCCAAGATTTAATGAGGGAAAAGAGATAACCCCAGGGTTCATATTTGACATTCAAAACCCTCTACTAAATACCATCAGACAAGGACAGGTTTAAGGCAAGCAACTTCACGTGTGTCTTCAGTTGTCCCTTCTGTAAAATGAGTGTGTGTGTGGGGGGGTGGAAGGTGGGTGATGGGAGAGGGCTACATGATCCCAAGATCTCAGGCCCAGCAAGGCGCACCTCCCCAAGGAATCCAGGGTACGGCAGAGATAGCCACCGTGTGGGCGGTGCCTGTGGCTCAGTTAGTAGGGTGCTGGCCCCATATACCGAGGGTGGGGGGTTCAAACCCTACCCCAGCCAAACTGCAACAAAAAAATAGCCGGGCGCTGTGGCAGGCAACTGTTATCCCAGCTACTCGCGAGGCTCAGGCAAGAGAATCGCCTAAGCCCAAGAGCTGGAAGTTGCTGTGAGCTGTGATGACACAGCACTCTACCAAGGGCGACAAAAGTCAGACTCTGTCTCAAATTAAAAAAAAAAAGAGAGAGAGAGAGAGAGAGAGAGATAGCCACGGTGACCCTCTGGCCCCTAAGGGGTCACTCCTACCTCCAGGTCGGTGCTGGCCTGGCTCAGGGACACGGGCGAGCAGGGTTTGTGCTCAACCAGGCATATGTGGCAGATGCACACGCTGTGCTCTGGGCAGAAAAACTCCCGCAGCCGGTTGTGCTGGGGGCATTTGCGGCGCAGCAAGTCTGCAACAGGCGGCTGCAGCAGGTGGTCCTGGAAGGCGGGGCTGTCTAAGTGCGGCCGCAGGTGCTCTTGGCAGAAGGAAGCCATGCACACCAAGCACGTCTTCACCGCGGCCTCCTTCAGGCAGTGGTCGCAAGCCACCCACACGCCCGAGGTGGGGGCCGCGGCGCGGGCAGGCGGCGTCCATTCGTCGGCGGGCGCTTCCCGGGCCAGCTCGGCCTGCAGGAACTGCTCCACCACGGCGCACAGCACCGTGTTCTTGCGCAGCTGCGGCCGCGAATGGTAGACGGCGCGGCAATGCGGGCACAGGTATGGCCCGCCCGGGCCGGCCCACGTCTCGTTCAGGCACGACCCGCAGAAGTTGTGGCCGCACGGGGTGGTGACCGGCTCCTTGAAGGGCTCCAGACAGATGGAGCATGACAGCTCGTCGGCCAGGGGGTACAGCTCCGCCATGGCGCTCCTGAGGCGACGAGACGGGACGCGCTGGAAGTGCGACCGCGACTGCCGTCCCAGCCCCTAGGCCGCCGAGGAAACGAAACCGAGTCGCGGAGGGCGGGCCGCGCGGCTTCCAGGAAGTCACGTGGGTGGGGGTGGGGGCGGGGGCGGGGGCGGCCCCTGCAGGCTGCGGGACGGCGCCGAGGGTGGGCGCCGACGGTGGGCTCCGCGCGCAGCCCGGGGCTTCAGGTCGTCCTCGGGGCTCCGGGAGCCTTCTGCGGCCACTCTGCCGACGAGGAAACCGACGCGTTCGGTGCAAACCTCGGACCCGGGTCAGAGCCGGTGTCCAGTCGGGCTTCCGCACAAACTTGCGCCGGGAGCGGGTCTTTCCAGAACTCCTGCAAGGCTGTAGATACACTGATGTCCCCACCGTCCTGCTAGCCCGACAGCTCTTTTAAGAAATAACAACTGGACGAAGCGCAGTGGCTCACACCTGTAATCCGAGACCCCGGCTCTACTGAAAATAGAAAATCTAGCCAGGCGTTGTGGCGGGCACCTGTAATCCCAGCTACGTGGGAGGCTGAGGCTAGAGGATCGTTTGAGCCCAGGAGTTGGAGGTTGCTGTGAGCTATGATGCCACCCTACTTCAGTCTGGGGCAACAAAGTGAGACTCTGGCTAAAGAACAAAAACTGTAGGCTCGGCGCCTATAGCTCAACCGGCTAAGGCGCCAGCCACGTACACCTAAGGTGGCGAGTTC
>NW_003852489.1:1164212-1165508 GCF_000181295.1 Otolemur garnettii
AAAAAAAAAAAAATAAATGACACGGCTGTTTATTTATTATTTTTAACCTTTCTCTTAACTTTCTTACCTCGTCCTGACACTGACATTTCAGCACCCTATCCCTGAGACTGGAACCCACACTCAGACTTAAACTTGGTGATTTCTTTCCATCCACCAATATAAAATGCTTTTCTTTTTTTGTTGTTATTTTGCCATTTCTTCTTTCCTGAAATTTGAAGACGACCGGCTTAACAAAGGTTCTCTCTCTCTCTACACACACACATACTGGAACTTTGGAATGTAAACATTTTTCTCAAAATTATTTACACTTATTTCCTTTATTTTTGACACATCTTATTTTATTTTTATTTTTAAAAGGGTGAGGGTTTTTTTTCACTTTTTTTTTTTTTTTAGAAACAGACTTTCACTTTACCGAGTGCCATGGCAGCTGTCATACAGCTCACAGCAACCTCCAACTCCCCAGCCAGGCGATTCTCCTGCCTCAGCCTCTGATTAGCTGGGATTACAGGTGCCCGCCACAATGTCTGGCTATTTTTTTGTTGCAGTTTGGCCAGGGCCAGGCTGGAACCCACCACCCTCGGTATACGGGGCTGGCGCCCCACTCACTGAGCCACAGGCACTGCCCAACACATCTTATTTTATTCAGATAACAGTCTGAATGGTCCATTCAAATCATAAGTTACATGTCATCAGATGTTAAAGCTTGGTCTTCAAACATCATAGCCAATGATGGCCACACTTGCCTATGCTCTTGCAGACATAAAACTACATCCACACCTCTGTGGCCACCAAACCACTCAGCACAGCTTCCTCAACTGTGAGCTGTTTGAAGCTCTATTGACTATTTTTTTCAGGCTCTGAAAAGCTCTAGGGATCTTAGCGGGGGTTGGAGAAACCAGGTCAACCTCGGCATAGTACCAAAATATGGCCAGTCGAGGCTTCAAATAAGTCACAGCAGCATTCACCAGCGCCAGGGCCTTCTCTGCAAGGTTACAGACAAACTGAGCCATGGTGCTAGGAGCACTTACTTCCTTTCATTGTTTCTTTGGCTTTGTTTATCTTCCCTCTGACCTAACTTCAGGAAACATAGAGGATGAGACACTAGAAGTGTTCAAGAGAGAGGATGAGGTGGTAGCAAAGTGAAAGCTAGTGTTTGGGGAAGGGTTACTTGGAGTTTGCATGGGAGGCAGAGTGGGTAACAAAAAAGAGGAAAAGGTAAGAGTCTTAGATTACTTTGTAATAGCTACTATTCATAGGGTATCTACTGTGTGCTAGATAAATCACATATGCTATCTC
>NW_003852489.1:1165625-1166696 GCF_000181295.1 Otolemur garnettii
ACAGCAACCTGAAACTCTCAAATGATTCTCTTGCCTCAGCCTCCTGAGTAGCTGGGACTACAGCTACCCGCCACAACGCCCAGCTATCTTTAGAAACAAAGTCTCTGGCTCAGGCTGGTCTTGAACCTGTGAGCTCAGGCAATCCACCCACCTGGGCGTCCCAGAGTGCAAGGATTACAGGCATGAGACGCCATGCCAGCCACAAGTCAGTCATTTTTATAGATGAGAGTCACAACTTACATTAAGCAAGACGGATTCCAGCTCAGAACTGCTGGCCTGTACATATGTTGTCATTCCTGGTTTCCCTAATTCTTATCCTCCAGGCTTCTATTCTCCCAAGACCGTTTACCTCCTTTGACCTCTTGCACATTTTGTTGTTGTTCAAATGGAGAGGAGACGGATGGAAGGATGAGGGGGTAGGAAATGAAGCCTTATGCATAGTGTCTCGTTTCACCATAAAATCATCTCATGTGACAAATGAGAAAATGGAGGCTTAGAGAACTAAATAATTTGCCTAAGACTGTGGGTGTTGGGACCCAGCCTGATTTCAGAAGCAAAGGGTTTCCTACCATGAAATGCTGCCTCCCAAGGGAGGAGTAGAGCCGTTTCCAGGAAGAACGCACTGTGAAATCCCCTCTGGCCTATTTGTCATGAGTAGGGTGGCCTGATGACTCATGCCAGAATGTGGAATTTGCTTCTCCAGCTGATGGTTAGACAGTGAGGATGACTAGAAGGGCCATACTTTGTCAAGTTCCATGCAGGGGACAATGGACACCTTGAAACCCCCACACCTTGAAATTAAAAAACAAGCCAATGGCTCGGTGCCCGTATAGCACAATGGTTATGGCGCTGGCCACATGCAGGGAGGCTGGTGGGTTTGAACCCAGCCCAGGCCAGCTAAAACAATAATGACAATCTACTGCAGGAACAGAGTGAGCACTAAAGGAACAGAATGTGAGTCAAGGCTCAGCACCTGTAGCTCAACCGGCTAAGGCGCCAGCCACATACACCTAAGGTGGCGGGTTTGAATCCCCAGCCCGGGCCCACCAAACAACAATAATGGCTGCAACC
>NW_003852489.1:1168543-1173867 GCF_000181295.1 Otolemur garnettii
TAAGTTTTCTTTTCTTTTTTTTTTTTTTGAGACAGAGTCTCACTTTGTCACCCTCAGTCACAGCTCACAGCAACCTCCAGCTCCTGGGCTTAGATGATTCTCTTGCCTCAGCCTCCGGAGTAGCTGGGACTACAGGAGCCTGCCACAACACCCGGCTACTTTTTTGGTTGTTGTTGTTGCAGTTTGGCTGGGGCCAGGTTCAAACTCACCACCCTCGGTATATGGGATCAGCGCCCTCCTCACTGAGCCACAGGCGCTGCCGCCTTCTGAAGTTTTGTTAGTTAAATTTCTAGGAATGTAACCATTTAATCTATGTTATCTAATTTACTGGGGATGCAATTATTCATAATATTCCTTTATAATACTTCTTATTTCTGTAAGGTTAGTAATAATAGCCTCACTTTTTCCCCTGGTTTTAGTTAATTGGAATGCTCTTTTTTATTATTTTTCTATCTAGCTCAAGTTTTGTCAATTCTGTTGATCTTTCCTAAGAACCAACTTATGGTCACTATTGAGTTTATTTTTCTTTTATCTGTTTCCTCCCTTTCCACTCTATTCTTTGTAATCTCCTTCCTTTTGCTCCCTTGAGTTTTGTTTTCTCTTCTTTTTCTACCTTTCTGCCTTTTATTAAGTTGGCAAAGCTTTTTCTACTCCTCATTTATAGAGTGTTTCCATCATGAAAGGGTATCAAGATTTGGTCAACAAAGTTGATTTGAGGTTATTGATTTGAGATCTTTCTCCTTTTTTCATGATAGGCATTTATAGTGACATTTCCTTCTACGCATGTTTTTGGCTATATTCCTGGAGGTTTTTTTTTTTTTTTGAGAAAGAGTCTCACTTTATTGCCCTCGGTACAGTGCCATGGTGTCACAGTTTACAGCAACCTCCAGCTCCTGGGTTTGGGGATTCTCTTCCCTCAGCCTCCCGAATAGCTGGGACTACAGGCAACCGCCACAATGCTGGGCTGTTTTTTTGTTGTTGTTGCAGTTTGGCCAGGGGCTAAGTTTGAACCCGCCACCCTCGGTATATAGGGCTGGTGCCCTACCCACTGAACCACAGGCACCGCCCAAGGAGTTTTGATATAGCATGTGTTTAGTATTCAAACTATTTTCTAATTTCCCTTGTGACTTTTATTTTGACTCACTGGCTACTTAGTAGTATATTGTTTAAGTTCCACTTTTTGTTTTTTAGAGACAAAGTCTCACTTTGTTGCCCTGGGTAGTGTCATGGCGGCACAGTTCAGGGCTTTAGTGATTCTCTTGCCACAGCCTACTGAGTAGCTGGAACTACAGGCGCCTGTCACAAGGCCCAGCTATTTTTTGTTGCAATTTTGCCGGGGCCAGGTTCAAACCTGCCGCCCTCGGTATATGGAGCTGGGGCCCTACTCACTGACCACAGGCACTGCCCCCACATATTTTTTAATTCCTCAGATTTCCTTGTGTTATTATGTGTGTGTATTTATAGATGGTTGGTCTAGGGATTACAATAGGCATTTTTTTTTTTTTTTGAGACAGCCTCATTTTGTCACCCTCAGTAGATTGCTATAGCATCATAGTTCACAGCAACCTTAAACTCTTGGGCCCAAGCAATTCTCATACCTCAGCCTCCTGAGTAGCTGGGACTATAGGCGCCCACCACAAGGCCCAGCTATTTTTAGGATGTAGTTGGCCTGGGCTAGATTCGAACCTGCCAGCTCTGGTGTATGTGGTTGGCACCCTAGCTGCTGAACTTCAGGCGCCAAGCCGCAATAGGCATCCTTAACTTAGTGGGTCATTCTACTATCCTCTGTTCTTTACCATTTGTGATTAAGTCAGCTGTCATTTGTATTGGTGTTCTCCTGCGTGTAATAGATCTTGTTTCCTCTGGTGGCTCGGAGATCATCTCTTTAACTTTGGTTTCAGCATTTTAGCCATAATGTGCCTAGGTGTCGTTTTCTTTGAATTTATCCTGCTTGAGATTTGCTGAGATTCTAGGATTTGTAACGACACACGTATTTTTCTCCAAATTTGGATGTTTTGGCTCGGTGGCTAGGGCACCAGCCACATATACCGGGGCCCAGCCCAGGCCAGCTAAACAATAATGATAAATGCAACAAAAAAAGAGCCAGATGTTGTGGCAGGTGCCTGTAGTCCCAGCGACTTGGGAGGCGAGTCGAGAATCGCTTAAGCCCAAGAGTTTGAGGTTGCAGGGAGTTGTGATGCCACTGCACTCTACTGAGGGTGACATAGTGAGACTCTGTCTCAACAAAATAAAACAATGAGATACCATTTATTAGAATAGCCAAATCCAGAACACTGACAACAAAAACTGGCAGGGATGGAAAACAACAGGAACACGTCTGTTTTGGGTAAGGATACAAAATAGCACAGCAACTTTGGAAACAGCTTGGCAGTTTCTTAAAAAATTAAACATACTTTTTATCACACTCCTTGGTATTTATCCCAGTGAAATGAAAACTTATGTCAACACAAAATCTGCACATGCATTTTTACGGCAGCTTTATTCACCATTGCCAAAACGTGGAACCTGTTGTAAATTATGGCCTTTGAGCGATGACGTGTTAGCCAACACGTCCTGCAGCCCGTGAGTAGGGAAGCCGCTCTACGTGCAGCCCGCGGAATGTTAATCAGCACCAAAAAGAACTGAACTGCCGTGTCGTGAAAAGACGTGGAAGAACTCAGTGAAAGAAGTCAATCTGAGGCTGGTCCCAAAGCAAAGAGTTGTCTCGATTGTTGAGTCACAGATCCAACTCCTTGTTCTACTCTTTCCCCACTTCCTGCACTTGTCTGCATAAAAAATAAAAGGCCAGCCACAATGGCTCACACCTGTGATCTTAACACTTTGGGAGGCTAACACTCAGGCATGGCATGACTTTTCTTCTTGAATGTTAGTGATCTGGAATTTTTTTAATCCATAAGCCTCTTTGGAGTCGGATCAGAGGCTTAAGAGTAGACCAACACTCTCCACGCGTCTGCTGTGTGCTGGGGTCTAGCCTGGCAGGATTCTGACTTTTGGCTCTGAGTCTGAGGACAGGTTAGGCTGGTGCGACGAGGGAAGACACTTACCCCGGTATCATCCAGGTCAGATGTGACCCAACTCTGATTTCAAAACCCATTTTCTTTCCATTATGTCAGTAGTTCTCCAAGTGTGATCTGTGGGCTCCTGCCTTCAAGACCATTTTAGGGATCTGCAAAGTCAAAGCTAGTAAGATGTTTTTTGTCTTTTTTTTTTTTTTTTGACACAGAGCCTCAAGCTGTCCCCCTGGGTAGAGTGCCGTGGCATTACAGCTCACAGCAACCTCCAACTCCTGGGCTCAAGCGAGTCTCCTGCCTCCGCCTCCCAAGTAGCTGGGACCAGAGGCGCCCGCCACAACGCCCGGCTATTTTTTGGTTGCAGCCGTCATTGTTGTTTGGCGGGTCCGGGCTGGGGATTCGAACCCACCACCTTAGGTGTACGTGGCTGGCGCCTTAGCCAGTTGAGCTATAGGCGCTGAGCCATGTTTTTTGTCTTGTTACTGCATTGAAGTTTGCAGTGATGGTGGGAGAGCAATAAGCAACGAAGTAGTGAACTTCATGGATCTTCCTGGAGCCAGAGGCACTGCTGCGTCACCCATTCACAGGAGTGGGAAAAAAGTGAGGTAAGTAGTGACAATTATTGTTATTAACCCTTGACCCTTAAAGACACACCTCTTAAGTACACCCACAGCATTTCTGCTGCATTCCATAATAAAATGGCTGCGTCAGAGGCCAGGCACGGTGGCTCATGCCTATAATCCCAGCACTCTGGGAGGCAGAGGTGGGTGGATCAGCTGAGCTCCTGAGTTCAAGACCAGCCTGAGCCAGAGCGAGACCTCATCTCTAAAAATAGCCTGGCATTGTGGCAGGCACCTATAGTCCCAGGTACTCAGGAAGCTGAGGCAAGAGAATTGCTTGAGCCTAAGAGTTTGAGGTTGCTGTGAGCTGTGATGCCGGGGCACTCTACCGAGGGTGACAAAATGAGACTCTATCTCAAAAATAAATAAAAACAGCTGTGTCAAAGAAAAGCACTTATAGAATTGTTTGATCTGTGAGCCAAACCTGCCGTAATTTTCATGGCACACCATTTTTACTTGAAATAATTATGGAAAGAAAACTTGTGGTCATTCAGACTTGAGCACTGGCTTCGTTTTTGTTTTTTTGTGTTTTCGCTTTTTTAGTAGAGTGCCGTGATATCATAGTTCACAGCAACCTCTACCTCTTGGGCTCAAGAGATCCTCTTGCCTCAGTTTTTTTTTTTTTTTCTTTTTTCTTTTTAGTAGAAATGGGGTCTCACTTTTTGCTCAGGCTGGTCTCGAACTTGTGAGCTCAAGTAATCCACCCACCTCGCCCAACATTTTCTTCACCGTAAACAAAATGAGCTTCTCACATCAAGAACAACTGACAGTATTCGTTGCCAATGAAAAAATGTGAGCTTTCAAGCAAACACTGGAATTTTAGAAAACTTGTATCTTCCGTGGTGACTGATGTCTTCCCAATGCATAAAGACTTTTCCGGTGAGAGCAGATATTTGGCAGTATTTACAAATGTAATTTTTAAATATCGCTGAATGAAACATGCCAACACTTGGGAGATGGCAAGTCTCCAGCAAGCTCTGCTGGTGCAGCCTCCCGGTAACTGCCCAGGCCTTCAGTGAGGTGCAGCCGTGCTGCCCCTGGGGGCGGGCTGTGGGGGCTCTTCCTCGGGTGCTTTCAGCCCCAGCAGTAGCAGCTCCTCGGGTGGGCTATTCCCATATCCTCTGAATTTCCTCATTTCTCCCTAGCTAGTTCTTCATTACTTCAATCCCTGTGGGAGTTAGTCATTTTTTTTCTGGGGGGGGGGGAAGTTAGTCATTGTTCCTATTAAACTTTTCCTGTTGAATTATTATGTGGTTTCTCTCTGCTGACTGGGCCCAGACTGATAGAGCAGGTCTTGCGAGCAAAAGCTGTGAACAGTCAACTGGAAAGAAAAACACACCAGTGCGGTTGTTACAGTAAGGAGAAGGGTGCAGAGGACAGGTGCGTGTGCTTGCTGGTCCTGGTTTATGAACAGGAGGGGATGAACTTGACACAGGAGGAGGAATGTATGGATTTAAGGGAAAAGTCTGCAAGAGATGCTTTTAGGTATAAAGAAGTCAGCCACTGCTTTCACCTGTGAGGAGTTTTGTTTTGTTTTGTTTTTTTGAGACGGAGCCTCAAGCTATCCCCCTGGGTAGAGTGCTGTGGCATCACGCTCACAGCAACCTCCAACTCCTGGGCTCAAGCGAGTCTCCTGCCTCTGCCTCCCAAGTAGCTGGGACTACAGGCGCCC
>NW_003852489.1:1173929-1177453 GCF_000181295.1 Otolemur garnettii
CCGGGCTGGGGATTCAAACCCGCCACCTTAGGTGTATGTGGCTGGCGCCTCAGCCGCTTGAGCCACAGGCACCGAGCCACCTGTGAGGAGTTTGTGTGGCCTCATCCCTTCAGAACAGTTGAAGGAGGAGGGAGTAAATCACCCAACCAATCTAGCTTTAAAAGTAGCTCAAAAATAGTTAAGAGGCAATTAAATTACATCATGGTGTCCAAGATGAGGACAGAAAAGCAGAGCCCAACCGTGACAGTGATATGGTTGAAGCAGGAGAGCATCAGGGTTTCACAAGAAGGGACTCCTGGGATCCAGTGGGACTTGACTATTCAAGTCAGGGTCAGTCTTTTTATACTGAGTTAAAGCAAGCAGCTGGGAACTTAACAGTGAGCAGGGCTCGGTGGTGGCTCACACCTGTAATCCTAGCACTTTGGGAGGCTGAAGCTGGAGAATCACTTGAGCCTAGGAGTTGGAGACCAGCCTGGGCAACATTGTTTGACTCCCATCTCTACAAAAAAAAAAAAAAAAAAAAAAGAATCAGGCATGATAGTGCACACCTGTAATTCCAGCTACGTAGGCGGCTGAGGCAGAAGGTTTGCTTGAGCCCAGGAGTTTGAGGTTGCTGTGAGCTAGGCTGAGACCAGAGCACTGTAGCCTGGGCAACAGAGAGAGACTGTCTCAAAACAAGACAAAAAACAGTGGACAGACAATCTGAAATGGACAAAACTGAGTCATGGGGGCAGAAAGGTAATAAGCCAGAAGGGGCACATGCCCAAGGGCAATGGTAGCAGAGAGGGAAATGTGTGAATGCTTATGCTCAAGGCCAGGACAGAGCCACTCCAGGGACAGCCACCAAACACCCCACTCCTGTTCCAGAATACTGCTCTTAAGTTATACTAGGCAATCCCACTGCTGGGTGGTTAGTCTCTGGCAAGTTATTCAGCATTGGCTTGAGAGAGGTTAGAGGAGTCACTACTTTAAATCCACGGAATTATCCTATAGTAAAAAGAGCTGGTATTTGAGTATTTCCTATTTGCCTCATCTACAAGAGTGCTTCTGGACCAGCAGTTCAGGAGCACTGAGGCAAAGATTTTAGTCTCTGGTATGTACTTCTTGCTCAGCACCTACAATTTCATCTCCTCTCTTCTCTCTTACTCCTGGTTAGTAAATAGTGTTGTTTACAGCTTTCTAAGTCTCAGTATAATATAACAATTACATCCCTGATTTCAAATAGTCAAAAAATACACTTACATTAAAGGGTGATCCAATATGCACATGGATATATGTAAATGAAATAAAGGTGCCATAAATAAAACTTAAATTCACTAACTGTGACGTACTTTTTATTTCAATTCTATTGTTATTTCCTTTTTCAAAACACTGGTCACCGCCCCCTAAATTGATTTCACAACTGTTCTAGTAGACTCTATTCATATTCTTTAAACAAACCATTATAGAGGAAAAAGGTGACTCATAAACTGATTATAATCTGAAGAAAACATGCTCTGAGCTCAACAATTCCCCTTGGTCTAGTCAACATTTACTAGTTATCTTAATTTGTTTTTCAAATCTTGGAAAGAAAGGGTGCTATACAGAACCCCAGGGCCATGATCCCACCATCTTCATTAATTTCCCTCTTTCCGGGGTAATACTTCTTATTACAAATACATAAATCCATATTTTGATACACCTTCATGTCATATACATTAAAACTGGGCGATGTCTTCATTGGTCCAATGGCTCCCAGAACTGATGAACTTCACTGCACCAAGCTCTGCAACACTGGACTCTTCAGACAGAGCAAACCTTCTTGATACAGAAGATTATAATCTCTCTCATCACTGTACAACAGCACAATGACCTACAACACTCAACAGGATGACTCAGCACGGACGTTTAGTTCAATAAGGTTTTATTTAAAAATTTGCAAAGCTGAAGGAGGGATATGATCTTTTGTTAAAAGAAAGCAATTTTCACAGTATATATTTAGCCACTTTAGCTTTGTATCGAATAGTAACAGAAAAAGAAGTTTCTGTTCGAGATCCTAACTCCAGCATACTCGGCCAGGTGCGCTGCGTCATGTAGCAGGATGACACATTCCCTGGCCTGAAGCTCACAGCCAATCCCCTCACCCAAGTGGAACACCAGTTCTTCAGGCACTCGCACAAGGTCTCACCTTCACTGCTCTACACAGGGCCCTGAGAATCCTTAATTTTAAAGTTAGGAAAAATGTGAAAGGATTCCCTAACTCATTGCTTACAACAAGTCCAACTACCTGTTTAATTCTTAACAACTGCCAAGTATAAAATACTTGAAATTTCTAAGATGTTCCATTTAACAGAACTCTAATGTTAAAAAATTGGGTCAAGTAACACACGTTCATGTTGTAAAATGTTACTTAATAAAACGTATTGAGACAAGATATGCAGCACGCTCTTGTACTTGGTATTACAAACGGCCACGGACGATCACTACTTGATGGTCGAAGATGTAAAAGAGGAGAAGAAACCATGTATGTTGGTATCTAGCAACACCTGCAGGGAATGTCATGTCTTAAATTTTTGAAACCGAAATTAAACCTGAAAAAATGTCTATAAAACCAATACCCATGTCATCTAAAATGATGAGGTAGATTTTCCTATGTAGTAAAGTGAAGATAACAAAAACCATACAACTTTCAAATCCTCTTTTAAAAAAAAAAGGTAAGGTTATAGTCACTTTCATAAACAAACATTTATATATACTATGAGATGGAGAGCTCATACTCAGGCAAGTTCTATGTTTTACTTGGAGATTCAATAATCAGCCTTGGATCAATCAACTCTCTCCAGAAAACAGTGATCTGAGGAAAAATACAAAATATTCAGTTTAGGTACTTCATTTTGAGGTCATACAGGTTTTTAGTAAGTTAAAACTTCAGTCAAGTAAATTCCATTTGTACTGAATGGTCGAAGAGCTGGAATGACTGAGTTCCAACAAATTGGGTATAAGAACTCATTCACCTAGAATGCAGCTGAATTTTACATTCAACATATTTCATTTTCCTTGGATTAAGAGCAGGAGATACAGGGGTCGGGGGAAGGAGAAGCAGGTTATAAGGTGGTCAGGATTCGCCCTGTGGACGAGTGGCCCAAAGACTCCTTGGGAAGCAAATGTGGCCCAGATGGGTATCACTAGGCTGTTGCTGCCCTTTTGTGCAGCTCTATACCTCTTGTCCTATGCTGCCTAAAAACAGAACTGCCTACAGCTTACCAAGATAAAGCACTGACGACTAGCCCTATGGATGAATAATGAGGGCCATCTAGTGTCAAAAAAATGTAATTACAGGCTTTCTATTCTAACTTAGGCCTCTGTAATAGGGCAAAGAGAGGGAAGCCTCCAAGATTTAATTTTCCTTTTTTTTTTTTTTTTGAGACAGAGCCTCAAGCTATCCCCCTGGGTGGAGTGCCGTGGCATCACGCTCACAGCAACCTCCAACTCCTGGGCTCAAGCGAGTCTCCTGCCTCAGCCTCCCAAGTAGCTGGGACTACGGG
>NW_003852489.1:1178621-1186604 GCF_000181295.1 Otolemur garnettii
TCATTGTTGTTTGGCGGGTCCGGGCTGGGGATTCCAACCCGCCACCTTAGGTGTACGTGGCTGGCGCCTTAGCCGGGTGAGCTATAGGTGCCGAGCCATGTTCTAGTTCTTAATCTGGATCTGGTTACATGGGTATGTCATCTAGGAAAATTATTTAAACTATACAATTATGTGCCCTTCTCTGAATGTATACGCCAATAACAAGTTTCTAAATGTTGGTCTTTTCTACCGGAATCCTCATATTGCTATAATTTTAAGCAACTCTACTCCCTTAAACAAAAATTTGTTATTTGTGCCTCATGTCATGGAGGCTTTCTGAGTCCAACATAGCACACTGATGTGGCAACTGGCGCTGTTATTGCCTCACCGGAGGAAGGCCCAATTCCCCCAGGGCCTGCATCCTTTGTGGTTTCACTAGAGGCAGTTCAGGAAGTTACAGCGGCACCTTCCAGAGCCCACGTGATCAGCTCTGATGGAATGTATGGCCAAGCAATGCAAAATTAGCGCGCCTACCGTCTTCTCCTGCGTCACAGCATACTCCACTACCTCGGTTCCATTTTCATTGTGATAAACCAAATCAAATTTCCCAGGTTCTTTCAAGGCTGAAACCAGAAGGCAGGAAGAAATATAGTAAGTCAGTCATTTCACAAGAGTTAAAACATTCCTCCAGGAGAATTTATATCATTAGGAAAACAACTACGAACTGTAAACTGATGTGCAGCCTGGGCCTGCACATGAAAGCATGGAGTGCTTAGTAACAGGGAACCCTGAGAAAAAACCCTTCACCGGTGATGGGGGCGGGGAGTGGGAGTAGGGCTTCTTGGCCAATTATTGGAGACAATCTTTTCTTCATGAGCTTATGAACTGTCTCTGGTACTCCCAGAATAGAATGTGGAAATTTGGAACCACAAAATAATTCCCCAAAATAATTTGTCTCTTTTTTTTTTTTTTTTTTAGAGACAGAGTCTACTTTCTCACCCTCAGGAGAGTACTGTGGCATCACAGCTCACAGCAACCTCCAGCTTTTGGGCTTAGGCAATTCTCTTGCCTTAGCTTCCCAAGTAGCTGGGACTACAGGTGCCCGCCACAACGCCTGGCTATTTTTTTTTTATTTTCTGAACCCACCACCCTAGGTAAATGGGGCTGGCACCCTACTCACTGAGCCACAGGCACTGCCCGCAAAATATAATTTCTATGTTTCAATGAGGGAAGGTAACATGAAATGTTCCTCTGTCCTCAGAAATCACATATGCTTACTACTTGGTACATGGGCAGTCCTTGATTCACATAGTAGTATGGGACCAGAAAAATAGATATGCAAGCTGAAACTATGCAAAACAGTCCTAATAATCAATGGGGAAATTAGATTGCCTCAAGATCTCTAAAGATTTCTGGAAAACTATTAAAACCTTTACAGTATAAATAAATTAAAAAACAGTGAAATTATGTAGCTGTATAATTTAAAACATTAGGAACACTGGCAATTAGAACATTTAATTTCTCTGGGTGGCACCTGTGGCTCAAAGGAGTGGGGGCACTGGCCCCATGTTGCTGGAGGTGGTGGGTTCAAACCCAGCCCCAGACAAAAACTGGAAAAAAAAAAAAACAACAAAAAACTCATTTAATTTCTTTGTAGGAAACCTACCGAGGATAGTTGGAATGGCGCTTGCCTTCTTGTTTAACTTACGCTAAGCATCTTTTCTAAGCTTTACAGAACTGTCACACTCCTTTCTAAGTGTGGGTCTGCTTTCAACGTCTTATCCTTTGAGCTTCTAATGTCATGAAATAGCTTTGAGAGTTTGTTTTTCGCTTTGTGAAATTTTGGTGACGTTTTTGCCGGTGTTGCTTCCGGGACATTTTCATCCTTTCTGTCAGAACCAACCAATCTAACTAGTCGGCGCACAGGCCTGCAGGGCTGCAATGTGCTTAAAAGAGGCAGAGGGGAATGCCAGAGAGCTGTGGGGGCAGGTTCCATGGAGGCCAGTGAGAACCCCTTCAGTATGTATAAGCTGGTTAAAAATCACTATAGACAGAAAGAGCTTTAATCTTCAAACTCTATGTTCTAAAAGACTCACCGGGTAAGGATGAAAGGATTTCGATGTCTATTTGCTGGGTCTCTGGATTGTGGCTTAGTATTTTTCCTTCCTTTCAGAAATAAAAGTCCAAGTCAAAAATCAACATGTAAAATACTATGAATATATTACTCAAAACCCACTGAATTGCGGACTTCAAAATGGTTACAATGATGAATTTTACGTGCATTATATCACAATAGAAAATAATTCAACATGTAAAGGAAATAAAAATAAACAGGTGGACTGATAAGCGCTCTAATCTGAATATACAGAAATACCTTCAGAGGCAAAATAGATACATTTATATCATAAATGGGAGACACTGACCTAAAGAACTCCAAGAGAAAGAAAGAATATACTAGGCTATCAGAAGTGACCAGATAGGGAAAAAAAGGAAAAACAGGCTAGGATGATACGCTCAACTGGGGACTGATCATCACAGCATTCATCAGACTACACAGACCCCAGAGAGGGGTGCCCAACCCTTTTTCTCTCTGCCACATACTAGAAGAGTAAGAGTCGCCTGGGGCCAGACATTAAATACACAAACACTAAGAATAGCTGATGAAGAACGACAACAACAAAAAAGGTCCCATGCATACCTCCCTCCACACCCCACCCCCACACCAGTCCCTGGTGAGATTACAATTCCCTCCTCCAGGGTCTCCAGTGCTGGGAGCCAACCTTCTATTGCATCTAGAGGAAACACTGCCCTGTCCATGTCGGTGATAGTGAGACAGATGGGTAGATACTGGGGGGCGTGGAGTGAGCCTGAACAATCAGTTCCTTCTGCTTCCACCCAGATTTTCTGAGCATACTCAACAGTGTTTTTTAGAAACCAGATTCAATAGCGATCAAGGCCCTGGGAGACCACACTTTTGAAGACAGATTTAACTTCTGGCAACGAGCTTAATAAATAAAGTGGGTGATCAAGCTAGATAACAGGATTCGAGGTCAAAACCAAAAATTGGGACCAAAAATCTCCAAAAAGCACTGGGGACTAAAGTAAGCAAATAGCCTTCCAAGGTACTAACTGTGATGAGTAACACCAATATAATATATAGTTTTAAAAATTAGTATCATCTAGAGTTATAACTTACGGAGGTTATGGGATATATTAATTCAATCTCCATTCCACACAATTAAATTAGTTATATCTATGGCAAGGTGACCAAACATCCTGGTTTGCTCAAGACAGGGCAGGTCTGCACAGGTCTTTCCTTTCAGCATAATTGTTAATAGCACTCCCTTGCATTCACAATATGGTGGGCACCTGCAGTCCCAGCTACTTGGAAGGCTGATCTGGATAATAAATTATATGGTCACCTCATCTGTACGAGACAGTAAGTAGATAAGATGATGAAAAATATGAAACCCAATGACATAGAAGTAATACACTGGATCCCTTCAGTAACTGATTCTTCTATCGGGACTTGAGGAAAGCTTTTTACCAAGATTTTAGAAGTCTTCCAAGGCATTAATCCAGATTAATTCAAATTCCGTTGTACATTATTTATATCACTATTACCAATTATTACCTTAAAAAAATGGACTCATATTCCATTCCATACATCACAATAAAAAAAAGAAAGTATGCATTTTAACTATATATCTGTATTTTTTTCCTTTTTTTTTTTTGAGACAGAGTGTTACTTTGTCACCCTCAGTAGATTGCCAGGTTGTCACAGCTCACAGCAACCTCAAACTCTTGGGCTTAAGCAATTCTCTTGCCTCAGCCTCCCAAGTAGCTGGGACTACAGGCACCCACCACAACATCCATCTATTTTTTAGAGATCGGGTCTCGCTCTTGCTCAAATCCATGTCGCTGGTGAGATTATATCTGCCTTGGGCTCCCAAGTGCTGGAATTACAGGCATGAGCCACTGCACCTGGCCTTTAACTAGATTTTAAAGAAAATTTTGGTGGGTGAAAAAGGGAAGAAAACATGTAATTCTGTAATCCCACTAATTGAGCTGAGCTGTTACTGAACTATGAAAAACTGCACATGCAGCGCCTGTGGCTCAAGGAGTAGAGCGCTGGCCCCATATACTGGAGGTGGCGGGTTCAAACCCAGCCCTGGCCAAAAACTGCAAACAAAAACAAAAACAAAACTTCATATGCCAATATACAAGGTGGCCATAAAGTTTGTGTGCATGAACTTTATGGTCACCCTGCATAGTCTCATATAGCTACCAAGTGAGTATATTCCAAGGACAGTATTTGTGAACTACCTGTGATTAACTGATAATGCAAAAGAAACCATATAGACCATAATAACCAGAAGCGATTCACAACATACACAGATTCCCAGGATGACAATAATCAAATTTTCTGGCTGAGAGCTATTTATTATCTTCTTTCATAGTTTTGGATCCTGAGAGAATAGATACCCAAATAAATTTATGTGTCTAGCTGATTAGAAAAGAGTGACCTGACACACACCATTCTCGTTCTATGTTCTTCCCAACTCTAAGGAGATTTCATAGTGATACTATTAAATAGTTCGCTTTTTTTTTTTTTTTTTTGAAAAAGTTTACATTTTGATGGCTTGGCACCTATAGCTCAAGCGGCTAGGGTGCCAGCCACATATACCAAGCCTGGTGGGTTTGAATCCAGCCTGGGCTCGCCAAACAACAATGACAACTATAACCAAAAATCAGCTGGGCTTTGTGGCAGGCGCCTGTAGTCCCAGCTACTTGGAAGGCTGAGGCAAGAGGATCTCTTAAGCCCAAGAGTTTGAGGTTGCTGTGAGCTGTGACGCCACGGCACTCTACTCAGGGCAATAGCATGAGACTCTGTCTCAAAAAAAGTTTATAATTTGATAATGTCTTCATTTTCTACTTTATGACACTGGTTACTCAAAGATATGTATATTATCCATGTAAGTAGTATTAAATATGAGTTTAGTTTTATTAATGTACTGACAACTTAATTATTTTTAAATAAACAGCCTTACCTTATAGTCGGAGACATCAGGAGAGTAATCGGATGTAAGTTCCAAAAGCTAAAAAAGAAAAAACCCACAAGTCCACAAGCCCTTTTCTTCTCGTATTCCCATGGTTCTTCCCTCCTGCCCCTAAAACAACATGTTTGGGTGGTGCCCACTCCCCGAGTCTGGGGGCGCTACCGTGAACCTGTGATATATTACTACACATTTAAATATATTGTAAGTATGTTTACCTGACCTGCTAAGTGAGTCTATTTGAAAGGAAAATTAACTTTTGCTGTTGTTATAATTGTTGCTGTTTTAAAATATACCTTAAATGCGATCTTCTCTCCAACTTGAGGGGCAGCTGCCAACAGCGGTAACAGAGTATAGTCCTTCTTGTGTGTCTCCACTGGATTCTAAAAAATAGTATTAGTCATCTGAGGCTGTTCCTGGTGAGAAAGTGGGAACCCATGACCGGGAACTGTTGACACACTCCATGGGGAAATGGAAAGAAAGGCAAACTCACACTCGACACCACTTACCTGGATAACAGTGGACGAGTTGGTTACTATTTCACTTAACTGCTGCTGCTTCTGGTACTCAGCATTTCTATTTAAAACACCAGAAAAGGCAGGCCCTTGTCCTCGACCTCTCCCCCGCATGCCCCGACCCCTTGCTCCCTTCCAAGAGAGAAGGTCCTCTCCTCTACCCCATCCTCTCCCTAAAGTAATGGGGAGAGAAACATTGGGAGGACCAGGAGCCTGCTTGGTAGCATTTGAGTCAGAATTCTTCCATCTAGCAGCAATTGGAGACTGTGATAACAGCCCTGGACCTGGACAACCTCTTCCGGCAAAGAGGCCTATGGTCTTTAAGAAACTCGCAGTACTCTCTGGGGTGCCCTTTGATACCACACACTGGTCATCTGACTCGGAAATAGAGTCTGAACTAGAAGATGTTCCCGAGATTTTGTCCTGGCTGGGGGTAAAGCCCGCTTTGGTAGCCAGTTTGTTCGCAGCTGTCATTTTTGTAGAGGCTCCTGCCTTTGATAACTCAGTTGGGATTTTCTGTGAAGAATTTCTGGTCTCCAAGGTGACATTGCTGAGATCATCATTGGAGTCGTCGTTGTACTCAGACTCGGAGGAGGAAGTGGGACTATCTTTTGAACAAATGCCTACACCCCCTTTCTTTCTGGCTTTCACCAGGCTGTTTTTGACAGAACCTTTGGGAGGATTGCTCTGGGCGGTCTGCTCTTTCACCACTTGCATTTGTGCAGACTTGGCAGTCTTAGTCTTTTTTTTATATTCACACTTCTCCTTTTTCTTTGGTGATTTTCTTTTGGTCTCTTCATCATCATTATCCACTACGCCGCACGTTGCTTTGTTTTTTCGCTTACTTTTTTTCCTCACGGTCTGATCTGTAATAGCTTTTGGCTCCAGATCCAAGGCCTTCTCAAGATTGCTATTGTTCTCTTGCCTCTTCCATTGTTTCTTGGAGTATCTGTAACCTACTTCAGTTTCTTCATCCTCCTCTAACTTAAACGCCCGCTTCTTTGCTTTCCTGGGTGATAGATGAGTACTGTCACCATTACTGATTATGAGAGAATTCTCAGCAACTCCTCTCTCTTCTAATTTAACTCTGTCAAGACAACAAGAGGGAAAGCCAGAGTGAGGCACTCACAGCATGTCTCTAAGACATAGTCATACACTGCCACGACTCTGCAAACGGTCACTGCCGTCATACTACTTAAGGACAAAAGACTTTTGGGCAAAATGGCCTCAATATGTCAACTTTCAAAGAGCTTGTTTTATTAAGTGAATATTTACTGCATGCCAAACATTTTCTATACTTTCTCCTTTAATCTAAACACCACCGCAAAATAGGTATCTTTCATTTTACAGACCACAAAATTACAGCTCAGACAAGAAATGTGCCCAAGATCCAAGGCTGACAGGTTGCAGAAAGGCAATTCAAACCTCAGTCTAACTCCAAAATTCACAATCTTTCTGCCATATGTCTGTTACCGCACCTAAAAGGTAAATCATGCTGATTATCCACATGCTTACTTCACAATGTGAGCTGCTTTCTTTAAACCACAATTTTATTTTTTTATTTTGTTTAAATTTAGGAAAATAGTAAGTAATTTATGTTCTCTGGGGTGGTGACAGCCACCCGTAAAATTCCATGACACGGTGAAGATTAATTTTACATGTCAACTTGACTGGGCTTTGGGGGTGCCCACATATTTGATTAAACATTATTCTTGGTATGTCTGTGAGGGCGTTTCTGGATGAGATTAACATTTAAGTTGGCAGACTGAGTAAAGCAGGTGGTCTTCTGCAATTTGGGTGGGCCTTATCCAATCTGCTAAAGGCCTGAAAAGAACAAAAAGACTCAGTAAGGAAGAATGTGCTCTCTCTGCCTAACTCCTCAAGCTGGTCTTCAGCCTTCAGACTTGGACTTGGATCAGGACTAGAAGTATACCACCAGCTCTCCTTAGTCTTACTGACTGCAGATCTTGGGACTTCTCAGCCTCCATAATCATGTGAGTCAATTTCTTATAACAAATCCTGAGTGTGTGAGTGTGTGTTTGTGTGTCTATTTCTTAATGGTTCTATTTCTAACTAATACACACTTTTTCCAAAATTATTTCACTATAGAAAGGCAATTTTGTTCTTCCATGAACTGGCAATAACTAATCCTAATATGTGCAGTCTGATGATGAAGGCTTGATAGGAGTATCCTTACTGTTGAGCAAATAGTGGGTCCTCAGAATTACCTACCAAAAACACACGTTATACTTACAACACATTGCATCCAGCTGTACATTTCATCAAGTTTAGTGACTAGAGATAGATACAGATAATCATATTTGAAAATAAAGTACAATGTGAATGATAAGAACTGATGATAACAGTATATAATCAGTCTTTTTTTTTTTTTTTTTGAGACAGTCTTACTATGTCACCCTTGGTAGAGTGCT
>NW_003852489.1:1186776-1189397 GCF_000181295.1 Otolemur garnettii
CATAAGCAAGTCTCTTGCCTCAGCCTCCCAAGTAGCTGGGACTACAGGCACCCACCACAAGACCTGGCTATTTTTTGTTGCAGTTGTCATTGTTGTCTAGCAGGCCTAGGCCAGGTTTAAACCTGCCAGTCTCAGTGTATGTGGCTGTCGCTGTAACCACTGTGCTACGGGCACTGAGCCGCAGTCTTTAATGTTTTTAAGGCATAGTAATCTTGTTGATGTACCTTAAGGTGGTAGTTGGAAAAAATCCTCAAGTATTTTTTCAAAAAAACTAACTACATAGCACAGACAAAATAAGAGCTACTAAATCAGGAGTAGGATTAAAGCGAGAAATAAAACTCTGAATGACCAGGGCTTTAAATTATAAAAACACATTCCCCTCTATTCCCAGCTGGGACATTAGCAGCTAATAAGGAAATAATTTTTAATCTGACAAAAGCTAATCTGGCATCCTGTGAATCTAAGAAGTATCAGGGAGGAGCCAGAATATCAGAATTGTCCTTGATATTTTTGATCAATGTGGGTTTTTTTGTTTCCTTGTTTTGAGATAGTCTCACTCTATTGCTCTAGGTAGAGTGTTGTGGCTTCATAGCTCATGGCAACCTCAAACTCCTAGGTCTGAGAAATCCTTTTGCCTCAGCCTCCCAAGTAGCAGGACTACAGGCACCTGCCACAACACCCAGCTAGTTTTTCTATTTTTAGTAGAGACAGGGTCTCTCTCTTGTTCAGCCTGATCTCCAACTCCTGAGCTCAGACACTCCATCCACGTTGGCCTTGCAGAGTGCTAGGGTTATAGGCATGAGCCAGAGCACCTGGCTGATCAATGTGTTTCTACTCATAGCAAGAGGACCAAACTTGCTATCAAGCTTTAAAATGGTTGTAAGACTTCTGTTCAGTCATTGCATTATTAAATTCTTGGGACACAGAACATACCACATCTGGTTTATGCAGGACCCTTGCCTCTCCCAGGAGCTGGCAACAGCATCATGATTTCTAAATCAGCCCTTAACATGCAATGACAGAGATAGAGTCACACTTTGTCTCACTATGTCACCCACAGTAGAGTGCTGTGCCATCACAGCTCACAGCAACCTCCAACTCCTGGGCTTAGGCAATTTTCTTGCTTCAGCCTCCTGAGTAGCTGGGACCACAGGTGCCCACCACAATGCCCGCTATTTTTCTGTTGTGGTTTGGCTAGGACCAAGTTCGAACCCGCCACCCTTGATATATGGGGCTAGCACCCTACCCACTGACCAACAGGTGTTGCCCCACACACTTTTTTTGAAGAGACAGAGGATCGGCTCAGCACCTGTGGCTTAAGTGGCTAAGGCGCCAGCCACATACACCTAAGGTGGCGGGTTCGAATCCAGCCTGGGCCCGCCAAACAACAATGATGGCTGCAACCAAAAAAATAGCCAGGCGTTGTAGTGGGCGCCTGTGGTCCCAGCTACTTGGGAGGCGGAGGCAGGAGACTCGCTTGAGCCCAGGAGTTGGAGGTTGCTGTGAACTGTGATGCTACAGCACTCTACCCAGGGGGACAGCTTGAGGCTCTGTCTCAAAAAAAAACAAAAGAGACAGAGGATCTCACTGAGTTGCCCAGGCTGAAATACAGTGGTGCGATCATAGGTCACTGTAACATCAAACTCCTAGGCTCAGGCAATCCTCTCACCTCAGCCTACTGAGTAGCTGGGACTACAGCTGTGTGCCACCACACCCAGCTAAACTGGGGGGTTTTTTAGAGAGAGGGGTCTTACTGTGTTGCCCAAGCTGGTTTTGAACTCCTGGCCTTAAGCAATCCTCATGCCTCAGCCTTGCAAAATGCCAGGATTATAGCAGGCATACTCAAACTATAGCCCGCAGGCCACATGCAGCCCGCCTAGGACATTTATCCTGCCAGCCAGGTGTTTTTGCCGCCACTGCTTGTCCTGCTCAGCAGCCAACTCGTCCCAGGGCCCGCAGTCCGGCCCTCCAACAGTCTGAGGGACAGTGAACTGGCCCCCTGTTTAAAAAGTTTGAGGACCCCTGGATTATAGGCTTGAGTCACTACACCTGGCCTTACCCAGTCTCAAAATTATGCCTCTATAGCTATTTGGCTTGAAGGTATGAACTAAGATTGCTGCAGCCTCGCTGCCTATTGTTCCTCAAGAGAATAAATAATTTCACTTTAGAAAATATTAAGGGGCAAAAGGCCATCCAGACTACAGGAAATAGTTCTCTGAGTCTGCTTAGTTACCATTCCTTTTAGAGTGTACTCCTTCCTTAGCAATATTCTTCATTTCTGTACAGGATCACAGTCTGCATATGGAGCTATCCTTTTACCAAGACAAGTGAATGTAGTTGTCCTTTGACAAGCAGAAGTGAATTACCTGAGTAGTTAGTGATGAAAGAGATTTGATTACAAGAAACAGTTAAAACAGATCTACTTTTCATTCAAACTTTTTGCAAGGCAGACTGGGAAGTATTATCAAAATGCAAATACTCAAGCAACTAAGGCACCAGCCACAAACACCTGAACTGGTGGGTTCAAATCCAGCCTGGGCCCGCCAAACAACAATGATAGCTGAACCAAAAAATAGCAGGTGCCTGTGGCGGGTGCCTGTTGTCCCAGCTACTTGGGAAGC
>NW_003852489.1:1189850-1195537 GCF_000181295.1 Otolemur garnettii
CGGGCTGGGGATTCGAACCCGCCACCTTAGGTGTATGTGGCTGGCGCCTTAGCCGCTTGAGCCACAGGCGCTGAGCCTAAAATTAAATTTTTTAAAAAATCATTACCTCAGCCTTTCTATAAAAATAGGGATAATGATAATAATTACAGTCATCTGGAGTATTATATATTTATAGCATGCTTGGCTCAGAACAAGTGCTATCCGAATGTTAGCTCTAATTGTTCTTAGTCCTTGGACAGAGAAGTTGGTGGATTTTTTTATGTTGTACAGACCTGTACAACTTTTCTGGAGGCCAATTTGATAGTACCTGCCAATTTTTATTTATTTATTTATTTGAGACAGAGTCTCACTTTGTTGTCCTTGGTAGAATGCCGTGACATCACAGTTCACAGCAACCTCAAACTCCTGGGCTTAAGCAATTCTCTTCCCTCAGCCTCCCAAATAGCTGGGACTACAGGAGCCCACCACAACGCCTGGCTATTTTTTGTTACAGTTGTCATTGTTGTTTAGCTGACCCAGCCTAGTTTCGAACCTGTCAGCCTCAGTGAGACACAGTCTCACTTTATAGCCCTCGGTAGAGTGCCATGTTGTCACAGCTCACAGCAACCTCCAACTCCTGGCTTAGGCAATTCTCTTGCCTCAGTCTCCTAGTAGCTGGGACTACAGGCACCCGCCACAATGCCCAGCTATTTTTTTGCGGCAGTTTGGTGGGGGCTGGGTTTGAACCCACCACCCTCGGTATATGGGGCTGGCACCCTACCCACTGAGCCACAGGCGCCATCCAAAATAGACTACTTTTACTTTGGACTATTTTGAAGTATTAATATAATTTTTTAAACATTGTTGTCAGGCATTTTGTTTGTTTGTTTTAATAGCTGAATGGAAAGGGACAAGAGAAAGTTCTAGAAATAAAAGCAGCCAAAGCCTATCTATTAGTCTCGGTTTACCCATAGGCTTTAGATATACATCTCCTAGATATGTGAGAGAGCAGCTTTCAGTATTTTACATCCCAGAAACTAGTAGTATGCTGTGAAATAATATTTAGAGTCAAGGGACCCAGAGCTGAACTAAGCCAGGCAACTGTTTTGGGTATTCAAAGTTTTAGGAAACCAAATGATCCTCAACCTGAATCAGACACTCTGTCCTCCTAACTCCCACTGCCAGCCCTCACGGACATTTTGTTATTATCTATCTATTTATATCTATATCTCTATATACATATGTATTTGTTTTAGAGACAGATTTTCACTATGTTGCGGAAGCTGGACTCAAACTCCCAGCCTCACCTGCCTCAGCCACCCAAGTGGCCGAAACTACAAGCGCAAATCACATCTGGCCAACTCACAGACATTTTGGGGGGAACTTTATTAGATATCCAAGAAGACATTACCTACAGTCGGATGACACAAAAACCCATCTCTAACATTTGATCAGGTATTAAATGCCACAGAGAGTTGAAAGTGTGAGGGAGGAAAAAATATACTTTGTTTCCTTACACAATGATACTGAGTTTCCCATTCTGCCTGGCAGCCATCCAAACCAGTTCCTGCAGACTGGCTCCTGTGAAACCCTCAGGAATAGGTTGAACTGTGTCCCCTTAAAATTCATACGTTAAAGCCCTAACCCCCAGTACCTCAGAATGTGACCAGAGGGGCTCTAAAGAGATGATTAAGTTACGATGACTCCATTAGGGTACATCCTAATCCTATCTGGTGTCCTTGTAAGAGAGAAAATTTGAGACACCAGAAATGCACATCCACAGAGAAAAGACCATATGAGAACACGTCTACAAACCAAAGTGAAAGGTCTCAGAAGAAACCAAACCTGACAACACTATGATCTTGGACTTTCAACCTCCAGAAGGTAAGAAATAAATTTCTTTCTTTCTTTCTTTTTTTCCTTTTTGCAGTTTTCGGCCGGGGCTGGGTTTGAACCCACCACCTCCTGTATATGGGACCAGTGCCCTACCCTTTTGAGGCACAGGTGCTGCCCAGAAATAAATTTCTTTCAATCAAGCCACCCAGGCTCGGTGCCTGTGGCTCAAGCGGCTAAGGCACCAGCCACATACACCTAAGGTGGTGAGTTCGAATCCCCAGCCTGGGCCCGCCAAACAACAATGATGGCTGCAACCAAAAAAATGGCCGGGCATTGTGGCGGGCGCCTGTGGTCCCAGCTACTTGGGAGGCTGAGGCAGGAGACTCGCTTGAGCCCAGGAGTTGGAGGTTGCTATGAGCTGTGATGCCATGGCACTCCACCCAGGGGGATAGCTTGAGGCTCTGTCTCAATAAAAAAAAATAAAAAATCAAGCCACCCAGTCTACAATATTTTGTTACAATAGTGTTAGCAAACTAATAGAGGCGTCTCCAAGCAAATGGGAGAACTTCCTCCTCCCAGGGAATTTAAGAGAGGACCTTTAAGAGCTCCATGTTAGAAGCCCAGGTTCAGATTCTGGGGACTCAAAAGAATAGAATATGAGGAAGGAAATGGCTGTGGCATAGAAGTGTGGTCATGCCCCTCAAGCCTCAAAGGTTATTTCTCAGGATTTCCACAATGTGGCTCCACTTTCCCTCAACAGACTTCCCTCCGTACTCTCAGCTCTCCCAAGAGAATCCTTTGGCTGGTCAGACTCATCTCTTTACCATGCCAGGTCAGCTTATGCCTGCCAACTGTGCTTTGGCCACCTAACATTTCCTACCCATCGTTCAAAGTACTGCTGTATTCTTTGACCATTTTTGTTCCATACCAATCTCTCCTTTCTCAACAATTTTCTGTGCTTAGCAGCATAACCTGGTCTAACTATTCAGTCTAATTGCTTGCATCACAGAACATACAGAAGCATGAAACTAGTATTTTGGTCTACTCCAACAAGATTAGGTACCTCTGGGAATAAAGACTATGTTTTCTTCTATAGCTCTGAAGAAAAGTGAATCCATCAAGGAAAGACAGAATGATTGTGACAACAAAACCAAAATTTTTCCAATTCAGTTTTACCTGAAGTTTCCCCACATTTACCACTGAAGCCAACTGCAGAGGAATTTCTTGCCATATGCAATGTGCACCTGAAGCATTTAAGAGGAAGTTACCTGTCATTGTGCTGTTATTATTACTTATAACAGTTTTCACAGTTTGTTTTTGACATTGTTAACTTCATTATAAAGCGTGTAATTCCTTGGGAATGGTATTCAGAGAAGTTAAAATGTTTTAGAAAAGAATGTAATTCTCAGATAATTCATTAATTGAAGTATAACTGTAGTTTAGCTAGCTGCAAGTTATTAACTCATTAGGCAGGGGGCAGTGCAGAAGGTAAACTTAATAGAACAGAATACAGTCCTTACAGTTGTAATATTTATTTATTTATTTATTTTATTTTATTTTTTTTTTTTTTGAGGCAGAGCCTCAAGCTGTCCCCCTGGGTAGAGTGCCATGGCATCACAGCTCACAGCAACCTCCAACTCCTGGGCTCAAGTGAGTCTCCTGCCTCAGCCTCCCAAGTAGCTGGGACCACAGGCGCCCCCACAACGCCTGGCTATTTTTTGGTTGCAGCCGTCATTGTTGTTTGGCAGGCCGGGCTGGATTTCAACCCATCACCTTAGGTGTATGTGGCTGGCGCCTTAGCCACTTGATCCACAGGCGCCGAGCCACAATTGTAATATTTAAATAGTCCCTGAATTGCGGGGAAAATAAAGACCTAGTTCACAGTCAATAAAAAGAAAAACGAACTTTTTGAAATTTGGATTATTTCAAGTTGTCATTTAAAACAGCTGAATGTTGGGCGGTGCCTGTGGTTCAGTGGGTAGTGCGCCGGCCCCATATAGCAAGGGTGGCAAACGCAGCCGCGATGGAACTGCAACAAAAAAATAGATGGGCATTGCGGTGGGCGCCTGTAGTCCCAGCTGCTCAGGAGGCTGAAGCAAGAGAATCACCTAAGCCCCCAGGAGTTGTAGGTTGCTGTGAGCAGTGTGATGACACAGCACTCTACCAAGGGCGATAAAGTGAGACTCTTGTCTCTACCAAAAAAAAAAAAAAGTTGAATATTATTAATAAATCATACCTTTTATGATTTGAGACACTCAAACATGTAGTCACTGTTTCAAACATAAATGTTAGGAATCTGACATGCTTTGCGGAAAGGAATCATCAACAACCAAGGCAAGCAAGAGAAAGTAGCACAATTCTGGAGTTAATTCACTGTAATTGAAGCTTAAAGATTAAATTTTTTTTTAAAGCCCCAAATATATCAGTCCAAGATACAAATCTGAACTGGAATGACCACATCTCACCATCTTACTGAGACAACTTGACTAACACATCAGCAATGCATACTGTTTGCTCCTGAATACTTAACCTCAGTGCATTGTTTTAATTCCCAAAAACATGTAAAATTATTTTGAGTTTCTCAATTCCCAGTCCAAAAGGACCCAAACACATATTTGAGTGAACCCCCCAAACACCTGGTTGAATGCAGAATATCCACCATTAGTCTCAGGGGATACCAGGCACAAGAGAACTAAGGTGGGACAACACACTCGTTATGTGTAAAACATGACTGGTCTCTGTCCGCTTGGGTCTGTCTCCTGCACCTGACCCTGAACGCCACCAAAGATAAGGCCAGGTCTCCACTCAAGAGTACCATGCGAACGGAACAGTAACACAGCGCCCAGCTAAGTGAAGTGTTGCTCCACCAAGGGTGAAATAAACACCGGCCCTGCCTAAACCCATCAGGGTTGCTTCTAGTGTGGTCCACATGTGATCAGAAGCATCGCGGGAAAGATGCTCGTTAAAATTCAGATTCTTGAACTCTGTACTTTACTTGACCAGTCAAGATCTCGGGGTTCACTAACGTGCATTTTCACACTCCCATTCTATCTCCTGCCCTTTCCTCGCCCCCAGCCCCATCGCAGTCTAGCGGCCAGAGCAGTCCCCGGCGTGCGCAGGTGCATCCCCGGCTCGCCGCCCCCGGCGTCCCCAGCCCGCACCGCGCGCACCTGAGGCAATCGTTGTCTCTCACCAGGCGCGCGCTCTCCGCTGGGGGCAAGAGCCCCCCTTCCAGGTAAAGGCCGAGGAGGGCCCCAGAACTGAAGCCGAAGCGCTGTCGGATGAGACTAATGAGATCCGTGACAAATCGGCATCTGTTCAAATCCACTAGAAGCCAGAAGACCGTGCAGTGCGGGGTAGCTGGCGGCGGGTAATCAAATTGAAGCCGTAGCCTAACCGTCTCGGAAGCTGCCATCTTGCTCGGTCATCGACGGAAGCCGAGAGATGCCACAGGACTACGGAGAGGCGTGCTCGGGCGGCCCGCCTCCACGGCGCCGGTTACGTGTGCCGCCTACTGGTGGCCAGCGGCTACTGCAGGCGTCATCCGCGGCCACGAGTCCGAGCGCGGCCAATTTCGCTCAATTTGGTTCCAGGCAGGGCTAGGGAAGGGTGTAAAGGAGATACCTTCATTCCGTTCCTAGTTAGCACCGTGCAGAGTCTAAATTTAGGAAAGTCCCTGAATAAGCAAGCCCTTCTCCTCAGCACCGATAATTTGCTTGTACACGTACAGGTAAAAGATTTTTACAAAACAACTCCGAGGGCTCGGTGCCTATAGCTCAACCGGCTAAGGCGCCAGCCACGTACACCTAAGGTGGCGGGTTCGACCCGGACCCGCCAAACAACAATGACAGCTGCAACCAAAAAAAATAGCC
>NW_003852489.1:1195747-1198047 GCF_000181295.1 Otolemur garnettii
AAAAAAAAAAACAACTCCGAGCACGTCGTCAAAATGTATTATCACAAAAAGCCGGAAAAGTAATTCCTAACGTGTTGTCAATATTGACATTTTAGAATAAAACCAGTCATCGCTCTTCTGAATGTATCCAGTAGAACATAAATACTTTTAAAACCCACCGCCATCGTTATTTTTACTTTTTTTTTTTTTTTTGAGACAGTCTCACTCTGTTACCCTAGACTAGAGCACTGTGGCATCAGTCTAGCTCACAGCAACCTCCAACTCCTTGCCTCAGCCTCCCGAGTAGCTGGGACTGCAGGTGCCCACCACAGAGCCCCGCTAGTTTTCTGTTTTTAGTAGAGACGGAGGAGTCTCACTCTGTAACTGGTTTTATAACCAAAATGTTACCATTCTCAAGTGTCTTAGCGCCCTGGTATTCCAAAGGAGTTTCCAATGTTCACGTAAGCACTGAAGCAGGCAGCTGAGTGGCCTTGACTTGACAGGGGTGAAAAGGTTGAGTGTTATCTCAGCTCCAACCGCATAGCAAGAGAAGTCTTAGAAAAACTAGCGAACAGAGATGTCTCAGTACAAATTGCTGAACAGAACTTTGTAACTTTCTATACACTGATGCAATTCTTTTAAGTGTTTCCCAGGAACAAAAGAACCTCCTTACAGCCCTGAGAGAACTGCAGAGCCTTAGCCTACCAGTATGTCCAGAGAAAGACAAGATAAGTCTTATGCCCCCACAGATTGGCCCAAGAGCCCTTGAGCCTACCCACAAGGCTAAAAGAATGAATGGTATTAACCCCTAGCTCATTATAATACTAAAATCCCCACCCCGGGGAGGGATTTGTCCACCATTTTTTGTTCATAGGATGTATGAATGAGCATAATTCCTCCCTGTGCTTTCGTGCCCAAACTTGCAATGGGGTTCACTCCCTTTGTGTATTATGCATTTTCACCTCCATAAAAATCCCTTAACCCCGCTAATCAGGGAGGTGGATTTGAGGTAAGCTGTGCCTCTCCCTCCCAGTTGACACATCCTCTGAAATAAATCCTTTCTCCTTTGGCAATCCTCGTCTCAGTAATTAGTTTTTTGTGCCACAGCCACAGTAAACCCCTCTTTGTGGGGTTCCTTAGCAACTAAGGCTGGTTTCAAACTCTGAGCTCCAGGGATCCTCCCACCTTGGCTCCCCAGAGTGGTAGGGTTACAGGTGTGAGCCACAGTGCCCTTCCTTCTAGATAAGGAAAGCAGAAATTTTATGCCATTTCTTTTGTCACTTGAGCTTGACTCTTCATTTCTCTCACATAACGTACATTAGAGTATTGACCTCCTTTAATTTTGAGGACAGAAGTATGAATTATTGACTATGATCATGGACTATGAGTCTCATTTAAAACATTCTAAAAACTAAGGCTCAGAGAGACTGAATAATTTCCCTAAGATCAGTAGCACGTTAATTGCCGCGTGAGCTGTATTTAACTCACACTAGATTTGAGGCCGGGGCCTCAGTAGGCACATTGAACTGGTGGATGGGCAGGAAGATCCGTAGCATCCCTGTGCGCTGTGAAACCTCTGCTCATTATTTTTGCTGTCAGTTGGCAAGTCCCCCACCTCCTATCTTGCTGTTCCACTCTTCATTTTGTTTTTGAAGTTTTTATTCTATTCTTATAATGAAACACTGTGCCCTGCCCCCCGCTAAAAAAACAAGCATTTTTTTTTCTAGTGTGCCAATTGACACATCAGACTAGTAAATGGTAGATAGATACCTGGCAGTCAGTAGATGAAAACAAATTTTTTTTTTCTTTTTTGCAGTTTTTGGCCAGGGCTGGGTTTGAACATGCCACCTCCAGCATCTGGGGCCAGTGCCCTACTCCTTTGAGTCACAGGCACCGCCTAAAACAAATTTTTTAAGCTTTTACTTCCTGTGATTTTATTTTTTTTAATTTATTTTTTACATTTTTCTTTTTTTTATTAGATCATAATTGTGTATATTAATTCTATCATAGGATACAGTGTGTTGCTTCCATATGCAGTTTGGAAAACTCTCATCCAACTGGCTAACATAGCCATCATGTCTTTCTCGTAATTGTTGTGTTAAGACATTTATATCCAACCTTTAGACAAATTCACATGTACCCTAACAGGATAAATTATAGGCGTGATCCCCACAATATCATTCTCTTCACCCATCCTTCCCCCTCCCTTTCCCCCTCCCCTTTCCCCATAGTCTAGGGCTCCATTTGGATTGTAGCTTTCTCTTCCTGTGATTTTAATACTCTATGTTCCTGGGTTATCATTCTTTTTTTTTTTTTTTTTT
>NW_003852489.1:1198612-1207828 GCF_000181295.1 Otolemur garnettii
ACCAAGTTACATGCTAACATCTACAGAAATTTATATTTAAAAATGATTTTCAGGGCGGCACCTGTGGCTCAAGGAGTAGAGTGCTGGCCCCCTATACTGGAGGTAGCGGGTTCAAACCCAGCCCCGGCTAAAAAACTGCAAAAAAAAAAAAAATGATTTTCAGGCTCGGCGCCCGTAGCTCAGCAGTTAGGGTGCCAGCCATAGGCACTGAGGTGTGCAGGATCCAACCCAGCCCAAGCCTGCTAAACAACATTGACAACTGCAACAACAACAACAAAAATAGCCAGGCATTGTGGCAGGCGCCTGTAGACCCAGCTACTTGGGAGGCTGAGGCAAGAGAATCACTTGAGCCCAAGAGTTAGAGGTTGCTGTGAGCTGTGAAGCCATAGCCCTCTACCAAGGGCAACATAGTGAGACTCTGTCTCAAAAAAATAAAAATATAAATAAATAAATAAATAAATAAATAAAATGATTTTCAGGGCCTGCCAAGATGGCTAGGAGGATTACCTGAGCTCAGGAGCTTGAGACCAGCCCAAGCAAGAGTGAGACTCCATCTCTCCTATAAATAGAAAAACTATCCAGGTGTTGTGGTAGGCTCCTATAGTCCCAGCTACTTGAGGATCTGTTGAACCCAGGAGTTTGAGGTTGCTGTAAGCTATGATGATGCCACAGAACTCTATCCAGGGCAACAGAGTTAGATTCTCTCTCTCAAAAAAAAAAAAAAATACTACTAATAATAATTTTCAGTGCTCTTTCAGCCAATCATTCAGGTTCTTGTTTGCTAATACTAAGAACAAAGAATTGTGAATCACAATTCACAAGAATGTTGACCCAGTCACTAGGATCATTTGCTTTCTCATTATTTGGAAAAGCTCTACTAAGACTTAGTGATTATTATACTACTTACATTTAGAGATGTTTGATTTATAGGTAAGGGCTGGGTGGGGTAGCTCACACATGTAATCCCAGCACTTTGGCACTTTGGGAGGCCAAGATAGGATGATCACTTGAGGCCAGGACCAAGTTGTCAAGACCAGCATAGACAACATGATAAAACTCCATCTGGACAAAAAAATTTTAAAAATTAGCTATGGGACCAGGCACGGTGGCTTACACCTATAATCCTAGCACTCTGGAAGGCCAGCATGGGAAGATCATTTGAGCTCAGGAGTCTGAGGTTGCAGCGAGCTATGATGATGCCACTGCACTCTAGCCAGGGTGACAGAGTGAGAAGGAGGTGAGACGAGGTGAAACAAGGCAAGCCAAGAAATAAAAGGAAAGAAAACAAAAGAGGAAAGAGAAGAAGAGGAGCAAGTGCTTTGGAGACAGTGGTGGTACAGGTTGCATTTCTTGCATTTCTTTTGGGAAAAGAGAAAACAGTCCACAGGCGCATTCTGAGACCATCAGCTTTAGGAGACAGTCCAGCTGAAAGAGGGAGATGTGGAACTTGATTCTTTTAAAAATCATCCAGGCTTGTCGTGTCCCCTTAGACAGTGCTTAAGAGCTGGGCATGGTAGCTAACACGGTAATCCTAGTACTCTGGGAGGCCAAGGTGGGAGGATGGCTTGAGCTCTGGAGTTTAAGACCAGCCTAAGTAAGAGTGAGACCTCGTCTCTACTCAAAATAGAAAAACTAGCCAGGAGTCTTGGCCAGTGCCTGCAATCCCATTTACTCAAGTGGAGGCTGAGGCAAGAGGATCACTTGAGCCCAAGAGATTGAGGATGCTCAATGCTATAGCTCACATTACAGCATTGTGAGCTATAATAGCACCAGTGCTCTCTAGCCAGGGCAACAGAGTGAGACTCTGTCTCAATTAAAATTTAAAAAAAGGTTCTATTCTTCTCTCTTGCCCATTGATATAAGGGATTATTGGCTCTTTTTATGTTGCTTGGTTTGAGGTCTCTGTAGATCCTAGCTATCAAGCTCTTATCCGATTCATAATATGCTAATATCTTTTCCCTTTTCCCATTCCCAACTTATCTGATTGTCTATTTGCTTTGGTTGTTGTCTCCTTAGCTGTACAGAAGCTATTCCATTTAATTAAGTCTCATTTGTTTATTTTTGTTGTTGCAATTGCCACTAGAGTCTTCCTCATAAAGTCTTTCCCCAGGCCAATACCTTCAAGTGTTTTCCTCCCACTTTTTTTGAGGACTTTTATTGTTTCATGCCTTAGATTTAAATCTTTTATCCATCTTAAATCAATTTTTGTGAGTGGACAAAGGGGCGGGTCCAGTTTCAGTCTTTTACATGTGGATATCCAGCTCTCCCAGCACCGTTTGTTGAATAGGGATTCTTTCCCCCAGTGTATGCTCTTGTGTGGTTTATCAAAGATCAGGTGGCTGTAAGATATTAGTTTCATTTCATGGTTTTCTATTCGGTTCCAGATGTCTATGTCTCTATTTTTGTGCCAATACCATGCTGTTTTGATCACTATGGCCTTACAGTACAGCCTAAAGTCTGGTAGGCTGATGCCTCCAGCTTTGTTTTTATCACTGAGAATTGCCTTAGCTGGCCACAGACTTGCTGTGTTGTGATCACATGGCCCACTCCGGAGCGGGCTTGTTTTGGTTTCCTCTAGCTTGCCCCTGGAAGCTTCAGGTTGAGCGACTTTCCTGCACCCTGACCTCCTCTTCTTTGGGCAGTTTCAGCCGGCAGTTCTTCAAGTCTCTGGAGCGGACTCCTGCCATGCCGCTGGTCCGCTACAGGAAGGTGGTCATCCTTGGATACCGCTCAGTAGGGAAGACATCTTTGGCACATCGGTTTGTGGAAGGCAAGTTCTTGGAAGGCTAGGACCCCACAGTGGAGAATACTTACAGCAAGATAGTGACTCTTGGCAAAGATGAGTTTCACCTACACCTGGTGGACACAGCAGGGCAGGACGAGTACAGCATTCTGCCCTATTCATTGATCAGTCGGGTCCATGGTTATGTGCTTGTGTATTCTGTCACCTCTCTGCATAGCTTCCAGGTCACTGAGAGTCTGTACCAAAAGCTCTACGAAGGCCACGGCAAAACCCGGCTGCCAGTGGTGCTAGTGGGACAGAGGTTCAGGCAGTTGAAGGGGAGAGGCTGGCAGAGTCCTGGGGTACAACATTTATGGAGTCATCTGCTCGAGAGAATCAGGTGACTCAAGATATCTTCACCACAGTTATCCAGCAGATCGCCCGTGTGGAGAATTCCTATGGGCAAGAACATCGCTGCTGTGTCATGTGAGCCCTTGGGTGCTGGAGATCTGCCCTGTTTCTGTCCCTGGCACTTGCCAGGCTCCAGATGGGGGCACGCCCTCAGGACTTCACGGTCTGGTTGCCAGCTGTGTTATTGACCCTCTGGGCACACAGTTTGGCATCCTCACATTTGCACACTTTCCCAAGGCTTCAGTGGCCTGGTTGTTAATGTTTACAAAAGGGCGAGGATGTCTCGTGGCCACTGGCCTCTAAGCCCTCTGTTTTTGCTAAGTGAGTTCTGTTGGAACCTGTGGGCATTTTTTATCCAGGGCCATTCCTCCTGTGTAGCTTTTGGGTGTTGGTTGGAAAAGAGGAGCTGGGGACTTCTGAAGTAGAGCTGGCTCCCTGGCGTGACAGCGTATATATGCAAATAAACTGAGAAATCTTTAAAAAAAAAAAAAAAAAGAATTGCCTTAGCTATACGGGATTTCTTCTATTTCCATACAAAATGAAGAATTATTTTTTCCAAATCTTGAATGTATGATGTTGGTATTTTCATAGGGATTGCACGGAACCTAAAGATTGCTTTGGGAAGTATAGACATTTTAACAATGTGCAAGCAATGTAACCTGGTTTTTTGTACCCTCAATGAATCCCCAACAATCAAAGAAAGAAAGACGGTGCCGACTGTGGCTCAGTGAGTAGGGTGCCAGCCCCATATACTGAGGGTGGCAGGTTTGAACCTGGCCCCGGTCAAACCGCAACAACAAAAAAATAGCTGGGCGTTGTGGCCGGCACCTGTAGTCCCAGCTACTCAGGAGGCTGAGGCAAGAGAATCACCTAAGCCCAAGAGCTGGAGGTTGCCGTGAGCTATGATGCCACAGCACTCTACCGAGGGTGACAAAGTGAAGACTCTGTCTCTAAAAAGAAAAAAAGGAAGAATGGCCTGTGGCCTGTGGCCTACTCGAAGGAGTAGGGCTCCGGCCCCATATACTGGAGGTGGTGGATTCAAACCCACTGTGGCCAACAACAAAAAAAAAAAAAAAAAGGAAGGAAGGAAGGAAAAAAGGAAAGTGTTGGAGTGCACCTGGGATGTGTTTAGCCCTAGGCTGAAGACTGCTACTTTGTAACACAGATAGTTACCGCACAGGGCAGTGCAGTGCGTGGCTTCTGAGTGCTTACCCGGCTATTTGTTTTCTCCCCTAGTGGCAGGTAAAATACTGTATCACCATTCTCCCTACTATGATGGGAACCCCCATCCTTGTCTTCCAGTGAAGACAAAAAATAGAATTTTAGCTATGATTTTCAAAAGGAGTCAGAACTAAAGTATTATCATTATTTTAATAAAGTCGAGCGGTAAGTACCTAATTCTTCATATTGATCTATATTTTACTATGTTCATGATTTCAAAACGTCCTCCCCCACCCCCATGGGACAGAGTCTCATTCTGTTGCCCCAGGCTAAAGTGCTGTGGCATCAGCCTAGCTCACGGCAACCTCAAAATCCTGGGCTGAAGTGATCCTCCTGCCTCAACTTCTTCTTTTTTTTTTTTCTGCCTCAACTTCTTGAGAAGCTGGGACTACAGACACCCACCACAACACCAGGTAATTTTTCTATTTTTGGTAGAGATGGGATCTCACTCTTGCTCAGGCTGGTCTGGAACTCGTGACCTCAAGTGATCCTCCTGCCTTGGCCTCCTAGAGCACTAGGATTATAGGTGTGAGCCTCAGGGCCCAGCCCCATGGTTGCAAAACTTTAGAGAAAGGATCTGTTCTCTGTCAGATGACCCCTTAGACACCTCTAAAGGGTTATTTGCAATATTTGCCTGAATTATGAAAGCATATACTCTTTCCACTTCCAGGCATTTTTCCTACAGAAAAACTAATGCCTACCTGCAAAGATTTCTGTGCAACGGTTATGGCAACATTGTAATAGCAGCAAAGTAAATCCCATCAGTGGGGACTGCATTAAGTAAATTAGTATATGTCTGCAAAAATAGCTGTAGAAAATTCTACTGCATGAATATACCATAATTTGTTCAATTCAATCCTTGTGAGGTAGTTCAAAATACATTGATATGGAATGTTGTCTAGAATGAGAGAACATGGCAAGAAGTATACATTATATATGTTATATACTTTTTTTTTTAAGAGAAGAGTTTCACTTTGTCACCCTCGGTAGAGTATTGTGGTGTCACAGCTCACAGCAACCTCCAACTCTTGGGTTTAGGTGATTCTCTTGCCTCAACCTCCTGAGTAGCTGGGACTCCAGGCACCCGCCACAATGCCCGGCTATTATTTTGTTGCAGTTTACCAGGCCAGGTTTGAACCCGCCACCCTTGGTATATGGGGCTGGTGCTCTGCTCACTGAGCCACAGGCACTGCCCATGTTATATACTTTTATTTGCTTAAAAACAAGGTATTGCTCTGTTGTCCAAAGTCCTTAAATTTATATATCAATTTGGGAAGAAATGACATCTTTACTACAGTGAGTCTTCTAATCCATGAACATGGTATGTCACGCCATTTATTAGTTCTTTGATTTCATTCATTAGCACTTTGCAGTTTGGGGAGTTTTTTGCTATTGCTATTTGTTTTCTTTTTTTGTTTTTAGTTTTTTGAGATAGAGTCTCAAGCAGTCGCCCTGGGTAGAGTGTCATGACATCATCACAGCAACCACCAACTCTTGTGCTCAAGCAATTCTCTTGCCTCAGCTTTTTCTTTTTTTTTTTTTCTGAGACAGAGTTTTACTATGTTGCCCTCAAAAGTGCAGTGGCATCACAGCTCTTAGGAACCTCCAACTCTTGGCTTAAGTGATTCTTTTGCCTCAGCCTCCCAAGTAGCTGGGACTCCAGGTGCCCACCACAACACCAGGCTATTTTTTTGTTGCAGTTGTCATTATTTAGCAGGTCTGGGCTGGGTTTGAACCCTCCAGCCCTGCAGTGTATGTGGCCAGTGCCCTAACCACTGAGATACAGGTACCAAGACTTTTTTTTTCAGAAACAGAGTCTCACTTTGTCACTCTCAGTAGAGTGCTATGGCGTCATAGCTCATAGTAACCTCCAGCTCTTGGGCTTAGGTGATTCTTTTGCCTCAGTCTCCTGAGTAGCTGCGACTACAGGTGCCCAACACAATGCCCGGCTATTTTTGGTTGCAGTTTGGCTGGGGCTGGGTTTGAACCCACCATCTTCAATATATGAGGCTGGTGCCCTACTCACTGAGCCACAGGCACCGTCCTAGTTTTTTCTATTTTTAGTAGAGACAGGGTCTTGCTCTTGCTCAGGCTGGTCTCAAACTCATGAGCTTAAGCAATCCACCACAGACTGCTAGGATTACAGGTGTGAGCCACTGCACCTGACCATTGTTTTTATTTTATTTTTTTTTTTCCTGATTTGTTGTGTTTTTCTTTTCTTTTCTTTTCTTTTGAGACAGAGTCTCAAGCTATCCCCCTGGGTAGAGTGCTGTGGCCTCACAGCTCAGAGCAACCTCCAACTCCTGAGCTCAAGCAAGTCTCCTGCCTCAGCCTCCCAAGTAGCTGGGACCACAGGCGCCCGCCACGATGCCTGGCTATTTTTTTGGTTGCAGCCATCATTGTTTGGCAGACCTGGGCTGGATTCGAACCCACCACCTTAGGTGTATGTGGCTGGCGCCTTAGCCACTTGAGCCACAGGCGCAGAGCCTGTTTTGTTTTTCTTGTTCGTGTGTTTGTTTGAGACAAAGTCTTACTCTATTGCCTTGGATAGAGTGCCACAGTATCATCACGCACAGCAACCTCAAACCCTGGGCTTAAGGGATCCTCGTGCTTCAGCCTCCCTTGTAGCTTGGACTACATTCCTGCCACAAATTTCCAGCTTGTGTTTCCATTTTTAGTAGAGACAGAGTCTCACTCATGCTCAGCCTGGTCTCAAATTTCTGAGCTCAAGCAATCCACCTGTTTCAGCCACCCAGAGTGCTAGGATTACGGGGGTGAGCCCCTGCCCACAGCCTGTTGTTTGTTTTTTAAGAGATGGAATCTCACTATATTGCCCAGGCTAGTCTTGAACTCCTGGGTTCAAGGGATCCTTCTGCCTCAGTGTTCCGAGTAGCCAGGACCACAGGTGTATACTACTATGCCTGGCCCATTGAATAGTTTTGAGAATACAAATCCCATACATTTGTTGTTAGATTTACACCTATGTATTCCTTTGGATGATGTTTATAGGTTCCTTGGGACTTTCTATTTACACACTCATGCCATCTGCAAATAGCTACCCTTCTAATCTGTAGACCTTTTCTTTCCTTCTCTCCCCTGCCCTGGCTCTAAGTCCTGCTACTGTGTTGAGTAGGAGTAGCAGGAGTTGACTTCCTTGCCTTGTCCCCCAGCTTAGGGGAAAAGCTTTCAGTCTTTCACTGTTAAGTATCATGTTAACTGTGGATTTTGTAAATGCTTTTTATCAAGTTGCAGGTTCCTATTCTCTGAAATTTTTTAAATCTCAAATGGATGTTAAATTTTGTCAGATGCTTTTTCTGCATCGATATATATATAAACACATATAATCATTTGATTTTTCTTCTTTATGGTGGATCATATTGACAGATTTTCAAGTATTGAACCAGTCATGCAGCCCTACAATTAACCCCATTTGGTTATAGTAAATTAAATATTTTTATATCATGTTGCATCCTATTTACTAATATTTTGTTAAGAATTTTCACATCTATATTCATGAAAGCTTTTGATCCACAGTTTCACTCTCTTGCTGTGTTTTTTGTCTAGTTGTGGTATCAAGGTCATACTAGCCTGTTATGTGAATTGGGATGTGTTCTCTGCTGTTTTTTGGAAGAGACTGTGTAGAATTACCATTAATTCTTTAAATGTTTGGTAAAATTCTCCAGTGAAACCACCTGGGCCTGGAGATATTTTTTTGGAGGGAAAGTTTTTTAAAAAAAACAACTAAACTTCAGGCTCAGCGCCCATAGCTCAGTGAGTAGGGCACCCACCATATACACAGAGGCGGACGGGTTCAAACACACCTGCTAAATAACAGTGAAAACCGCAACCAAAAAATAGCTGGGCATTGTGGCTGGTGCCTGTAGTCCCAGCTACTCGGGGGACTGAGGCAAGAGAATCACTTAAGCCCAGGAGTTTGAGGTTGCAGTGAGCTGTGACACCACTGCACTCTACTGCGGGCGACCTAGTGAGACTCTGCCTCAAAAAATAAAAACAAACTAAACTTCAATTTAGAGCACTTTTAGGCTTACAGAAGAATACAGCACAAATTAAAGGGAGCTTCTATATATAGTCTTTCCTTGGTATCCATGGAAGATTGTTTCCTGGACCCCTGAAGACATAAAAATCCACAGATGCTCAAGTCCTTTATATAAATTGACAAAGTATTTGCATAAAACCTACACACATCCTCCTGCATATTTAAATTATCTCTAGATTACTTATAATACTTAATACAATGTAAATACAATGTAAATAGCTGTTACCTATTTGTCCGTCTCCCCTCCCTCACCCAAACCCTTGGCAGCCACGGATCGTTTTGCTCTCTGTAGGTTTGTCTTTTCTAGGGTATAGTTGGACTCATACAGTAATTCACATTGGCTTCTTTTTACTTAGCAATGTACATTTAAAGTTCCTCCCTGTGTTTTATGACTTGATAGCTTGGGGTTTTTTCATAACTGATATTCCATGGCATGAACGCACTACCGTTTATCTCGTCACCTATTAAAGGAGATCTTGATTGCTTCTACGTTTTGGCAATTATGAATAAAGCTGACACCACATTTTTGTGTGCCGGGCACAGTGGCTCACACCTGTAATCCTAGCACTCTGGGAGGCTGAGGCGGGTGGATCAGTGGAGCTCAGGAGCTTAAGACCAGCCTGAGCAAGAGCAAGACTCCTTCTCTATTAAAAATAGAAAAACTAGCTGGGCATTGTGAGGGGTGTCTGTAGTCTCAGTTAAGGAGGCTGAGGCAAGAGGATTGCTCAAGCCCAAGAGTTTAAGGTTGCTGTGAGCTAGGACACCAAGGCACTCTACCCAAGGTGACAGAGTGAGACTCTGTCTC
>NW_003852489.1:1208611-1209964 GCF_000181295.1 Otolemur garnettii
TTTTTTTTTTTCTTTTGCAGTTTTTTTGGCCGGGGCAGGGTTTGAACCTCTGGCATTTGGGACCAGTGCTCTACCCTTTTGAGCCACAGGCGCTGCCTTGGAGTGAAATCTCTTATTGCTCCATATCCTTTTCAGTATTTGTTGTTGTGAGTATTCTGTATTTTAGGAATTCTAATGTGGTAGTGTTTTTTTGTTTTTTTGGGGGGGTTGTTTACAGACATGGTCTTATTCTGTCATCCCAGCTGGAGTGGAACAAAAATTGCCCTACAACCTCATACTTCTGGGCTCAGGAGATCCTCCTGCCTCTGCCTTTCAAATACCTAGAACTATGGGTGTTTTTCTTATTTTTTGTAGAGACACAGTCTTAATATGGTGCCTAGGCTGGTCTGGAACTCTCAGCCTCAAGCAACAAGGCCGCCTAAGGTGCTGGGATCATAAGCATGAGCTGGCCTCACTGTTGTTTTAATTTGTAATTTCCAGATGACATACAATATAGGGCATCTTTTCATATGCTTCTTTGTGGTCTGTTTGTTTATTGAGACAGACTACCACTTTATTACCCTTAGTAGAGTACCGTGGCATCATAGCTCAAACTCTTGTCTCAAGAGATCCTTTTGCCTCAGCCTCCCAAGTAGCTGGGACTACAGGCACCTAGGACAATGCCTGGCTGTTTTTAGAGACAGGGTCTCACTCTTTCTTGCTCAGGCTGATCTTGAACTCTTAATCTCAGTCAGTCTACCTATCTGAGCCTCCCACAGTGTTGGGATTACAGGTGTGAGCCCCACTTCCCACCCCTGACTCCTCAAACTTGGCCTTCTTTGTGAGCTTTAGATACAAATCCTTTATTGGTGTATTAGTCAGGGTTCTCTGGAGAGACAGGTCCAGTGAAGGGGGGAGGATTTATTAGTGCAATTGGCTCATGCAATGATGGAATTATGGAGGCTGAGAGTCTACAACAGGCCATCTGCAAGCAAGAGACCCTGGGGTGCTGGTAGTGTGGCTAAGTCCAAGTCCAGAGGGCCCAGAAGCAGGGGAACCAAACATACAGCTCTCAGTTTAAGGCTAAATGGCTAAGAACCTGGGGAGGCAGTGGCTACTGATGTAAGTCCAAAGACTGGGGAGCCTGAGATGTTGTGCACGGACAGGAGACAGGAGTATCTCTCAGATCCAGCAGGTGGATTCACATATTTGCCTTTTCTGTTTTTGTTGGCTCTGGGCCCCCAGCAGTTGGGATGGTGCCCACCCACTTTGAGAGTAGATCCGCCCCGCCTGTTTCCTTTGGACTCACATGCTGATTTCCTCTGGAAATACCCTCACAGATACACCCAAATATAATTGTTTTCTAGTTATTTC
>NW_003852489.1:1210261-1212000 GCF_000181295.1 Otolemur garnettii
GGCGCCGAGCCTCTAGTTATTTCTTAATCCGGTCAAGTTGACTCCTAAAATTAACCATCACAATCAGCCATGTGTTTTTGTAAATATATATTTTTTCTACTTGGGTGCTTCTTGGCAAATGTTTTGGTGAATATTTTCTCCTGGTTTGTGCCTAGTCTTTTCATTCTCTGAAGATAATTTTTTTTTTTTTGAGACAGAGTCTCACTTTGTCACCCTCAGTAGAGTGCTGTGGCGTCATAGCTCACAGCAGCCTCCAACTCTTGGGCTCAAGGGATTCTCTTGCCTCAGCCTCCCAAGTAGCTGGGACTACAGGCACCGGCCACAATGCCTGGCTATTTTTTTGTTGCAGTTGTTTAGCTGGTCCGAGCCAGATTTGAACCTGCCAGCCTCGGTGTATTGGCTGGTGCCGTAACCACTGTGTTATGGGAGCTGAGCCCTTCTCCTTTTTTTTATGTCATTCTTGCTGGAAAATTAACCTGTTCTTCGTTTCAATGATTTCAATTTCATTGTTTCCTTTCCTCTGATACTGTCTCCATTTCCTCTTCATTTCTGAAGGATATGTTTACTGAGTACAGGATTCTGGGCTGGCATTTCTTTTCTTTTGTGTTCCTTATGGTTTCTGATGAGAAATCTTCTATCTTTTGAATGGTTTTTCCCCTCTAGGTAAGGTGTCATTTTTCTCTACTTTCAAAATTTTCACTTTGTCTTTGGTGTTCAAAAATTCAATTAAAATGTGATTTCTTTTCTTTGGTGTATTCATTCAGTTTCTTGAGTCAGTAGTGATTAGGGATAAAGGGGGACTAGAGGAAAATAGGAGTAAAGTCTGGCCTAGATAAGGAAGTTAAAAAGGGCCCTGAAGCAAACAAGTTTGGGTCATGACTCACAGTTGAGGGAGTATGTTCTCTTTTGCATAACATGCAGTTTCTTGCTGGTGACACAAAGTGGGGGAGAGTTCACAGTTACAGAACGATGTACACCATAACTGCCACAAACATCACACAACTAGCAGGCACCACCGTACAATCATCAGGAAAAGGGCAGGTAGCTAAGTGTTAGAGAGACAAGGAAAGCGGACACATGTGAGAACTAAGATAATCTGTGACTAACAAGTTAAGACCGAGGGGGACCCACTGGTGTGGTGGCTCACTCCTGTAATCCTAGCATCTGGGAGGCTGAGGTGGGAGGACTGCTTGAGCTCAGGAGTTCAAGAGCAAGAAATCAGCTCTACTAAAAACAGAAAAATTTGCAAGGCATTGGGGTGGGCACCTGTAGTCTAAGCTGCTCTGGAGGCCGAGGCAGGACGATTACTTGAACCCAGGAATCTGAGGTCGCTGTGAGCTAGGGTGACACCATGGCACTCTAGCCTGGGCAACAGAGTGAGACTCTGTCTCAGAAAAACCAAACCAAAGGCTGGGCACAGTGGCTTACACTGTAATCCTAGCACTCTGGGAGGCTGACACTAGTAGATTGCTTGAGCTCAGGAGTTTGAGACCAGCCTGAGCCAGAGTGAGACCCCATCTTTAAAAATAGCTGGGCGTTGTGGTGGGTGCCTGTAGTCACAGCTACTCAGGAGGCTGAGGCAAGAGAATCACTTAAGCCCAAGAATTTGAGGTTGCTGTGAGCTGTGACACCACAGCACTCTACTGAGGACAAAATAGTGAGACTCTGTCTTAAAAAAAGAAAAAAGAAAAGAAAATTTTCATTTGTTTCTTCTTTATATCATCTATTTTTTTTTTTTT
>NW_003852489.1:1212785-1213985 GCF_000181295.1 Otolemur garnettii
TTTTTTTTGGTTGCAGCCATCGTTGTTTGGCGGGCCCGGGCTGGGGATTTGAACCCGCCACCTTAGGTGTATGTGGCTGGAGCCTTAGCTGCTTGAGCCACAGGCACCGAGCCTTTTCATTTGTTTTAAATACATTGGTAGTTTTCATTGAAGCACCTTTATCATGGCTACTTTAAAATCTTTGTCAGCTCATTACAACATCTCCATTATTTCAGCTGTGGCTTTTGTTTACTGTCTGTTTTCATTTAGTTTGAGGTCTTCCCGCCAGTTGCAACAACCAACTATTTTTGTTGTTGTTGTTGCAGTTGTCATTATTGTTTTACCTGGCCCTGGCCAGGTTCAAACCTGCCAGCCTTGGTGTATGTGGCTGGCGTCCTACCCACTGAGCCACTGGCACCGCCTAAGAGTAATTTCTGATCTATTTCATCTGCCATGTTTTCCTGTCTTCACTCAGCTTTGTCAAACACATTTACATCTTGCCTCCTCCTGGACCTGGGGAATGGGAGGAATTCCTCATCACTGCTATTAACCTGCCTGAATTCTGATAGTTCCTGTGGCAAGCATCACTGCAGAAGAAGAAGGAGGAAATCTTTTTCTTGCACTAACGTAAGAAAATCAACTGACATACAGCTCTGGCCACATGATGGCTTATCTAATCTCCCTGGATTCCCATCATCTTTGGCAAATACTATTGGAAGGCATGACAGGGAGTTGTGCTCAGGATCCTGCATTCTTCTTTTTTTTTCAGAGCCTCATTCTGCTGCCCAGCCTTGAGTGCCATGGTGTTTGCCTCGTTCACAGCAGCTCAAACTTTTCAGCTCAAGCAATCCTCCTGCCTCAGCCTCTGGAGTAGCTGGGACAACACCCACAGGTGTGAGCCACCACATCCAGCCAGGGTCCTGCATTCTGGCCCAGATTTACCCAAGGCCCCTTGACTTTATTCACCAACAAATACCCCATTATTTGTAGCTCCCCAAATAAGCCAGGCCTATTATATGTACTTTTGAAAGAGAGTATTTGGAAGTAACTGACCTTGATACAGTTTCTGCTGCATCTTGTTCCCTAGCTTTGGAAGATGAGTTATTCAGTGCTATGTAAAATAAAAATGACCTGGCTCGGTGCCTATAGCTCAACCGGCTAAGGCGCCAGCCACCTACACCTAAGGTGGTGGGTTCGAATCCCCAGCCCAGACCTGCCAAA
>NW_003852489.1:1214990-1216101 GCF_000181295.1 Otolemur garnettii
AAAAAAAAAAAAACCACTTTGGAAAAAAATCCCAAATGTCAACAACGGTTATGTATGATCCAGAAAAAAAATTCATAATATACATAATTTTCTTTTGTGAGACAGAGTCTCATTATGTTACCCTGAGTAGAGTGCGGTGGTGTCACAGCTCACAGCAACCTCAAACTCTTGGGCTTAAGCGATTCTCTTCTTGCCTCAGCCTCCCATGTGGCTGGGACTACAGTCGCCAGCCACAGCGCCAGGCTATTTTTTATTGTAGTTGTCATTGTTTAGATGCCCTGGGCCGGATTGGAACCTCCCAGCCCTGGTGTATGTTGCTGCGGCTGCTATGGGCGCAGAGCCAAAATACAAATTTCAAAAGAAAAATAATTTTTAAAACACACTTCTGAAAATGGAATCGCTGTTTCCAAAGACCAGCTGGTTCAGATTTAATCTGACTCGTGGCAGATGAAGTAGTTTGGGTTTGTTGTTGTTGTTTGAGACAGTCTCACTATGTTGTCTTCAGTGGACTGCCATCGCATCCTAACTCAGAGCAACCTCATACTCTTAGGTTCAAGCAATTCTCTGGACTCAGCCCCCCGGGTAGCTGGGACTACAGGTGTCAGCTCATCCAATTTTTCTTTTCTTTCTTTCTTTTTTTTTTTTTTTTAATAGGGATGGGGCTCTCTCTCCGCTCAGGCTGGCCTCCTACCTCAAGCTATCCATCCGCCTCAGCCTCCCAGAGTGCTAGGATCACAGGCAAGAGACACAGCGCCCAAAATAAAAGTATTTTGAAATGTCATGCCTTTGTTAGAAGAGATGGGCGGAACAGGAAGGACAGCGGTTATTACCCCGAAATCTCTCGATCCGTTGCACAACCTAAATCAAATAAATGCATCAAACGCCTTCCCTAAAACAGAGGAGAGCGACCTAATGACTAGCCCAGGAGAAACGCCCGAGGGAGATCGCTGGGGTCCGGGTTGGCCTGTTCTGTGGAAGGTGTGCTGGGGGCTGCGAACGGCAGGGCTGGGCCCGGCCCCGCCCCCGAATGTCCCGGCCCTAGAGCCCCCGGCCCCGCCTCCGAATGCCCCCGCCCCGCCCCCGAATGCCCAGGTCGCGCCCCCGCCCCTTC
>NW_003852489.1:1217077-1218295 GCF_000181295.1 Otolemur garnettii
TTTTTTTTAACCATAGAGTAATTTTTGAGGGGAAACAAATATACTGTATCTTGAAAGTAGTTACCTTAGCAAGAGTGACAGACAAAATATATTTAACCTGCTCTTTATCAAGACATATTTTGCAGGTGGTAGGAAAGTTAACTAAGGAAAACTGAGTTGGAGGATTATTGGAGATATATACAAGGGGTCCATAAAATTCGTGTGCAGTTTATTGTGTTAAACTATTTTAAATTGCACTGTATATTCTGAAAGGTAAAAAATTGATCAGCATGAGTAGGGAAAATTACTCTTTCACATATTTGTTGCAGATCTTTACTGTTTGCCATTTTTTGATGTACAGAAATTTTGTTGTACAGAAATTTAAGTTTCTGTCCTCACCTCTGTTTGATATATATATAGAGAGATATAATATGTATGTTATATGTGTAATATACATATTTATATATATATTGGTAATCTTTGGTATTTGCTTAAATCCTTTACTCATCCAGAGGTCAGAAAAATATTCAGCTATATTTTTTGTATAGTTGATCTACCTGGAATTTATTTTGGTTTATAGTGTTTTTTTTTTTTTTTAGATAGAGCCTCAAGCTATCCCTCTAGGTAGAGTGCTATCGCATCACAGCTCACAGCAACCTCCAACTCCTGGGCTCAAGCGAGTATCCTGTCTCAGCCTCCCAAGTAGCTGGGACTACAGGCCCCTGCCACAACGCCCGGCCATTTTTTGGTTGCAGCCATCATTGTTGTTTGGTGGCCCATGCTGGATGATTTGGGGAAACTGCTGATCTAGGAGGTTTCCGCGATCCCTCCCTTTCCTGCTAAATGAGGTTATAAGGTCTTTTCATTTTGAGCTGAAATATGTGGTCAAAAGGCCTCTTAAAAAGCCTACCACGAATGGGACGTATCATTGAGACAAGATCCTTGCCTTTCGGCTTTATTTGAACAGACGAGGTAACACCTCCCTTCACCACGAACCTTTCAGACGAAAACAAATTATTTAAAAGGATGACTTGCAAATTGATTTTCGCTCTTGATTCAGCAAAATGTTTCCTGGTCTGAAGACAGAACTGAGAATTTGAACTTGTCGCAAACTTGCCTTGTGATATTAGGCAGGTTGTTTCACAGTTCTTGTTTTCCTTTTTATAAAATAGGGGCTATTTCTCTGGTCTTTGGGCTTCTGTCTGGGAAATGTAAAATATATTGTGCTCCTCCCACCCC
>NW_003852489.1:1218315-1229253 GCF_000181295.1 Otolemur garnettii
TTTTTTTTTTTTTTTTTAACCCAGAGAGGTAACAGTTGCTCTGATACCATGTATTGAATAGTCTCAGTGCTACTAATTGGTGATGCCTCTTTTGTTTTTTCAATTTTTTTCTTTTTTTTAATTTTTGAGTCAGGGTCTTGCTCTGTCATCCAGGCTGGAGTGCAATGACTTGATCACAGTTCATTGCAATTCTAACTCCTGGGCTCAAGAAATCCTCCTAGCTCAGCCTCTCAGGTATCTGGGACCACAGGTGCATGCCGCTGTTGCTGACTAATTTTTAGATTTTTGGTGGAGACAAGGTTTCATTATGTTGCCCAAGCCAGTCTCAAACTTTCCTGGCCTCAGGCAGTTCTCTGGTCTCTGCTTCCTAAAGCTCTGGAATTACTGAGCTTTACCAGCCTGTGATGCCTTTTTATTCATGTATTAAATGCAGAATAAAACCCAGCATATTGCATTTTGAGATTTTCTTTTTCCTCAAAATATAGAGCTCTCTCTTGTTTTAACAGAATTATAAAAGTGTTTCATGGTAACTATTAAAAATCAAACATTTGCTGGGCTGGATGTCTCACACCTGTAATCCTAGCACTCTGGGAGGCTGACGTGGGTGGATTGTCCCAGCTCAGGAGTTCAAGACCAGCCTGAGCAAGAGTGAGACCCTCCATCTCTAAAAAAAAATAGCTGAGCATTGTGGCGGGTGCCTATAGTCCCAGCTACTTGGGAAGCTGAAGCAAGAGAATTGCTTAGGCCCAAGAGTTTGAGGTTTGAGGTTGATGTGAGCTGTTATGCCATGGCACTCAACTCCAGGGCAACTGAGTGAGACTCTGTCTCTGAAAAGATATATATTCTCTCTCTAATATATATTATTATATATATAATAATCCAAACATTTCAGAAAGATATGGAGGAAAATGTGGAAGCCCTCAGCCTCCAATGCCTCTATTAAGTTTGGTTTCTTTTTTCATACCTGAGGTTTTTTTCCTTATTCCTACAATATATTGGGGTGGATAAATTACCTGCAATATAAAACAAATCGTCTCTAGCCTAGCATGGCCATCTCTACTAGGCTTGGTTTTAGCTAAACATTAGTTTTTTTTGTTTTTTTGGGTTTTTTTAAGACTCACTTTGTCACCCTGGGGAGAATGCCATGGCATCACAGCTCACTGCAACCTCAAACTCTTGGGCTTAAGCGATTCTCTTGCCTCAGCCTCACCCAGACACCTGCCTCAACGCCCGGCTAGTGTTTTTGTTGTCGTAGTTGTCATTGTTGTTTAGCTGGCTAGGGCCAGGTTCGAACCCACCAGCCCCGGTGTATGTGGCCAGTGCCCTAGCTGCTGAGCTACAGGCACCAGGCCTGAACATTAGATACTGTTTAGAAAAATGAACTTGAGCTTCTGTTCCAGGAGCTGTCATCAACCGGCCCACAGAGGAGGGCAAGGAAGTATGGGACTACGTGACTGTCCGCAAGGATGCTTACATGTTCTGGTGGCTTTATTATGCCACCAACCCCTGCAAGAACTTCTCAGAACTGCCCCTGGTCATGTGGCTTCAGGTAACATAGCTTCCCCATCTGGTCTGAGGCCCCATCTCCTCTACTTTGCTCTTTGCTTGCTCCTGAGGGCTTATAGCTCAGCAAGGAGGGACTGATTCCTTTGTAGCCAGGCCTGGGGGGTGGACATCCTTCCTTATCAGGCAGGCTGTGGCAATAGCATAGTCAAAGGGGCTAAATTGGAGGGTCGGGGCTTCTGCCTTTTGCCAGCATCCAGACAGTGAGGAACCCTCACTGAAAACTCCACTTGATATAATTGACTCTATACCGATTGAAAGTGCTTTGAATGGTTCTGAAGCAAAGGCTGAGTTACCCTGCCCTCTATTCCTCTCTCTCCCAACGCTTCTTTCCTGGACCCTAACTTTTTTTTGTTTTGAGTCTTACTGTGTTGCCCTTGGTAGAGCGCCGTGGTGTCACAGGTCATAGCGACCTCAAACTCTTAGGCTTAAGCAATTCTTTTGACTCAGCCTCCAGAGTAGCTGGGACTACAGGTGCCCGCCACAATGACCGGCTATTTTTTTGTTGTAGTTGTCATTGTTCTTTGGCAGGTCTGGCCAGGTTCGAACCTGCCAGCTCTGGTGTATATGGCAGCACCCTAGCAGCTGAGCTACAGGCACCGAGCCAGTGGACCCTAACTTACAATCAGAAAAGCTGATCTTTTAAAAAAACTGTGCCTGGCCTTTTGGATCTTAGTCTGAATGTGAGGCCCTCTCCTTCCCCCTGAGTGCACTTGCACTTTAACCGTGAGCTCTGGTGGTCAGATTGGAGGCAGGGAGCTGGTTGAAAGGTATTTAGGGGCAGGTATTCCTGAAATAATCTGTTCAGGAATGGCCCACGGCCACCTTGAAGGCCAGTCAATCTCTAGGGAGGGTTAAGAAACGAGGTCTTGCTTCAGACTCTGGAAATACACACACAGCCCGGCTGGGGGGTCTGGGTTGCCCAGCAGGAAGTAGTGACCCTGGCATTCACTGTCATAGAACATGAATCAGACTTTATACCAAAATGCCAGTCTTTCCTGTTTTTTGTTTGTTTGTTTTGTTTTTTTGTAGAGGCAGAGTCTCAGTTTATCACTCTTGGTACAGTGCTGTGGTGTCACACAGCTCACAGCAACCTCCAACTCCTGGGCTTAGGCTATTCTCTTGCCTCAGCCTCCAGAGTAGCTGGGACAACAGGCGCCCACCACAATGCCCGGCTATTTTTTTTCTGTTGCAATTTGGCTGGGGCTGGGTTTGAACCCTCCACCCTCAGCATATGGAGCCAGCACCCTACCCACTAAGCCACAGGTGCCACCCTGTTTGTTTGTTTTTTTAGGCAGTCTCACTCTGTTGCCCAGGCTAGAGTGCCATGACATCAGCCTAGTTCACAGCAGCCTCAGACTCCTCAGTTCAAGCCATCCTCCTGCCTCAGCCTCCCTCCCGAGTACCTGGAACTCTAGGCATCCTCCAGGACAGGTGTCCTCACACTACGACCTGTGGGCCACATGCAACCCGCCTAGGACATTTATCCAGCCCTGCTGGGTGTTTTTGCCACCGGTGCCTGTCCTGCTTAGCAGCTGACTCATCCCAGGGCCTGCAGTCCGGCCGTCCAATGGTCTAAGGGACAGTGAACTGGCCCCCTGTTTAAAAGTTTGAGGACCCCTGCTCTAGGGTATCTGGCTGGTTTTCTACTTTTAAGAGACAGGATCTCACTCTTTCTCAGGTTGGTCTTGAACTCCTGAGCTCAGGTGGTGCTCATGCCTCAGCCTCCTAGAGTGCTAGGATTACGGGTGTGAGCCACTGCACCCAGCCCCCAAATGCCAGTCTTTCTAGCAGCCCTCCACTGCCCAGGCTTTGCCTCCCAGGGCAGTTGATGTAGACTTTTCAGTGAGAAAGGGTGGAGAGGAACAGTTTTTAGGAAGGGGACTTTCTCTTTTGGGATGGTCACATGTGCCACAGGGCTAAAGGTGGGGCTGAGCCCGATGGTGCAGGTATCAGAAGAGGAACACATGTGTGGGTCGCCCCAGGAAGCTCTGTTTACTTCGGGCTGCTGGAGGTGAAGGTGCAGCACGGTTGGTAGTGAGGGGACAAGCCCAGGCCTGCTGGTCAGGAGCCCTGGCTTTTCAGCGTCTTCCTGCCACCTATGTAGGGTCATGGCAAGATACTTCCTTTTCCGGGCCTTGGTTTTCTAATCTATATACAGGTATTTTGGTAGTTTTCAAACTTTATTTTTTTTTGAGACAGAGTCTCACTTTGTTGCCTGGGTAGAGTGCCATGGTATCATAGTTCACAGCAACCACAAACTCTTGGGCTCAAACTATCTCCTGTCGAAGCCTCCTGAGTAGCTGGCATTGCAAGCGCTCATCACGATGCCCGGCTAGTTTTTAGAGGCAGAGTCTCACTCTTGCTCAAGCTGATCTCGAACTCCTGAGCTGAAGCACCCACCTCAGCATCCCAGAGAGCTAGGATTACAGGCTTGAGCCACCTCACCTGGCCAGTTTTCAAACTTTTTATTAATCAGCAGAACTTTTTCATCCCTCAGTGAGACTTTACAGATGGGAAGCAAAGCAGATGAAAACAGAGGTGCTGAGGCTGGAGGTGCGGGCTGGGGGCCAGCTTCCACCCGTCCAGCCTCCCCTTTGTCCCAGGTGACCCCAGGGTCTCTTTTCTGGATTGTCAGGAAAACAGTTTGAAAAACACTGACCTGCAGAAGCTGCAAGCTATCTTTTTGGTTGACTGCAAAGTGGAATTGTTTTAATCAGTTACCAACATTTTAAAATCAGGAGATACAGCTCTTTGGAGCCTGGACTCGCTGGCCCCACATCTTGGTGGTGGTGGCCCCTTTCAGAGACGGTAGGGGCTCCTGGATGGAGGAGAAGAGCCCTGGCCTGGCCCTGGAGGCCGTCCTCTTGGCAACCTTTGGTTAGCTTAACCCTTTGAGCTGAGATGCTGTTTGAAGGTTATCAACTGAAGATGTTAAATTGCTTTTTTCTATTTCCTGAGAGGACTAAGGGAGAAGAGAAAAGATTATGTTTCCAGAAGAAATAATCATTTTAGACTAAAAGGCAATCTATTTTAGCAGTCTATGGAAGACATGTGCACTGACTTCTCAGTGGGTGGAGGGAACTTTGAGAATCAGGGGCATGTCATCTGTATGGAGTAGCAAGTTATTTTAAGGACATTTTCAAGTCACTGAAGCATTTTATTAGGTCCACTGACACATTTCGTGTATTTCAAAGCCCTAGGTACCCCAGGCCATGGTTGCCACCTCTTCCAAAGTTCTAGATACAAAAAGATTTTGGAGTAGGCTGTATTCAAATAGAATAGAAGTGTCCTCCAGCCAGCAGCTGGTTGCCATCCTGGGATAAGGGGTAGCAGGCAGTGGGCGTGGCAGGATTTCTCCCATAAATACCCGGCCCTCCCATTCTCTGCTTTCCCCCTTTTCCTTTGATCCTGCCTCATCCCAATAAGGCCACTAGGGAAAAGGGACCCCGCTTTCATTCCGGGGTACATCCTCGCCTTTACTTTATTGCATGCTGCATTATAAGCATTTTTCAGGATTGCCACACAGTTGTTCACAGTTTGTGATTCTGATCGGCAAGGTGACATTCATGCTGTGCCCATGTTACAGCTGACCCGTGCCCCTGCTGGGGGGCAGTGGAGCCATACCTTTCCCTCTGTTACTGTGTAGGAACATGACAAACAGAATACAAGGGTACATACAATTAGGTTACATTGTTTGCATTTGTTAGATAAAGTCCAAGTTGTAGTGGAGCCTTCACCCAGGAGGTGTGCCGGGTACCCCTACATTGAACCTGTTACCTGACAGCTTACCAAATCCCTTCCTCCCTTCCCCTTTTTAATTTATATTTCTTTATTTATTTTTGAGACAGAATCTCACTATGTCACCTTTGGTAGAGTGCCGTGGCACCACAGCTCACAGCAACTTCAAATTCTTGGGCTTAAGCGATTCTCTTGCCTTAGCCTCCCAAGTAGCTGGGATTACAGGCACCTGCCACAACGCCAGGCTATTTTCTTGTTATAGTTGTCATTATCGTTTAGCAGGCCCAGGCCAGGCTCAAACCTGCCAACCTCAGTGCATAAGGCTGGCTCTGTAACCATTGTGCTATGGTGCCAAGCCAGCCCTTCCCCTTTAAAAAAATTTTTTTTTAGATGGGACAGAGCCTGTGTCTCAAGGAGTAGGACACCGGCCCCATATACTAGAGGTAGTGGGTTCAAACCTGGCCCTGGCCAAAAACTGCAAAAAATAAATTTTTTTTTTTTTTTTTAGAGATAGGGTCTTGCTATACTGCCCAGGCTAATATAAAACTCTTGGCCTCAAGTGATCCTCCGTAGTGCTGAGCCACTGCACCTGGGCCCTTTTATTTTTTATATCTCTTGCACAGAGAGGCCATATCCTTTTGTTCTAGGCCCTGGTCTCAGCTGACACTGTCCTCCTCATAGCATCCCCAGCTCAGCTGCTCCCTGGGATTTTTCTAGAAAAGCACTGACATTTTCTCCCCAACCATCCTCCGATGGCCTCTTCCCACTTCAAAGATCCCACCCAATCCTCCCTGCTTTGCCCCTTAGTTTCCTTCCTCTACTCCAGTCTCTGAGCCCTTCGGAGCCCGTAGAACTTGTGCCTCACAGTTTAGGTGCCCCAGGCAGTGAACTTCAGTTCAGAATCCTGCCTCTCCCCATTCTAGGACTTTAGAATTTGCTATGTTATATCCAAATAATCTGCATGACTAAACTGTCCCTTGGTCTGGGTCCCTTATCACAGGGACTCTGCGGAGACATTTTCCCTTCCTGGGAAGGGGGTGGTGGTGGGGGATTACAAGACCCAGGATCTAGTCCTGGTAGACCCCCAATCATTGAGTGGCCCAGGGGTAGCCACATTCCGTCTCTGGACCTTCCTACTCACTTTTGAAATGAGAGCTGTTCTTGAAAGGCTTCCTGTGTGGATGATCAGTGAGCCCCATGACAGGTCAAGGCTTCAGTGCAGGGAATCGGAAAGTATGAAAGTTCCCTCCAGGCCCAGCTCTGTCCTTTCAAAGAGAATGACTTTAGCTGTTACCTGGGGGAGCTGGGTCAGTTATTGCAGAGACCCCGGGTTCACTGGAAAAGCTGTGGTCTTTGTGGAGGTTGGCCCAGCCATCCCTAAATCACAGATTGTTTGTAGTGAATGTAGTCATCCTTCGTAAAGACTAAGATTTGGCTATAATTTTCTCTGGAGTCACGTTTGTTTCTTTTGTCTTCCACAGGGTGGACCAGGTGGTTCCAGCACTGGATTTGGAAACTTCGAGGAAATTGGGCCCCTTGACAGTGACCTCAAACCTCGAAGAACCACCTGGGTACAGTGAGGACAGCCCCTAGCTGAACCTGCCCTGTGGCCTCTCAGAGGTGGAGCCCCACCCACCCTGCCCCGTTCTGGGTGGGGCCCAAGTGCAGCAAGGCCCTAGATAACATTTCCTCTTCTGGGAGTGCTGAGGCTCTGACTGGGCTCTCATCCACATGCCTGCTCTTTTCCAGATTCCCCTATTTCTAAGGACAATTTTTATTTATTTATTTATTTATAGACAGTCTTACTTTGCTCTTCAGTTTATAGTGCCGTGGTGGCATCAGCCTACCTCACAGCAACTTCAAACTCCTGGGTTCAAGCAAGCCTCCTGCCTCAGCCTCCCTCGAGAGGCTCTGACAGTGGGCATCCATGATGATGCCTGGATAATTTCTCTATTTTTTTTTTTTTTGATATAGAGTCTCATGCTGTTGCCCAGGGTAGAGTGTCATGGCATCACAGCTCACAGCAACCTCAAACTCTTGGGCTTAATAATTCTCTTGCCTCAGCCTCCCAAGTAGCTGGGACTACAGGCGCCTGCCACAACGCTCGGCTATTTTTTTGTTCTAGTTGTCATTTTTTAGCAGGCCTAGGCCGGTTTTGAACCCACAACAGCTCCAGTGTATGTGGCCAGCACCCTAACCACTGAGCTATGGGTGCTGAGCCTTTTTCTGTTTTTAATAGGGACAAGATCTCACTCTTACTCAGGCTAGTCTTGAACTCCCAAGTTCAAGTGATTCTCACGCCTTGGCCTCCCAGAATGCTGGGAGATACCACTTCCCGCCTCTTAGGACAGTTTATTAGTCACTAATCTCTCTGGCCTTTTCCAATTTGATGACCTTTGTCTCCATCATCCCACACCAGCAGACACCCAGGACCATACGTTACCCGCCTGTTGGCCAGCTCTGCAGTATCAGACTCTAGGGCCTCACCCCCGACCACAACTTCCAACCCTTTCTCTCTCCCCTGGGCTCCTGCCTTGCACTTTGACCTCATCCCTCAGCCCCTCCCATTCCCCACCCCCACCCCCATTCTTAGCATCCTTTCCTTCTCTCTTTTTTTTTTCTTTTGCAGTTTTTGGCCGGGGCTAGGTTTGAACCTGCCACCTTCGGCATATGGGGCTGGCGCCCTACTCCTTTGAGTCACAGGTGCCGCCCAGCATCCTTTCCTTCTCTGACCCCTCTCTGGCACACTCCCTTACCCCCAGCACCCTTACCCTGTTAGTGTCACTTCTTCTTTTTTTTTTTTGAGACGGAGCCTCAAGCTATCCCCCTGGGTAGAGTGCCATGGCATCACGCTCACAGCAACCTCCAACTCCTGGGCTCAAGCGAGTCTCCTGCCTCAGCCTCCCAAGTAGCTGGGACTACAGGTGCCCGCCACAATGCCTGGCCACTTTTTGGTTGCAGCCGTCATTGTTGTTTGGCGGGCCTGGGCTGGGGATTTGAACCCGCCACCTTAGGTGTATGTGGCTGGCGCCTTAGCCGCTTGAGCCACAGGCACCGAGCCATCACTTCTTTTTTTTTTTTTAATTTTTTTTTTTTATTGTAATATTTTACATGTTGATGGGTATATGTGAATGCTTTTTTTTTTGGCTGGGGCTGGGTTTGAACCCACCACCTCCGGCATATGGGGCCAGCACCTACTCCTTTGAGCCACAGGTGCCGCCCCTGCCATCACTTCTAATAACAGTCACAGAGTGCCCCACTTGCTTGTCCTCAAGCCTCCCAGAACTAAAAGAGCAATATAATGAAACATATGTACATCCTCTACCAAGCAAGGTGTGAGGGGACCAGGGCCCTTGTCCTGATGCTGCCAACACCTATCCAATTTTGTGACTTTGGACACGTCCCGGGCTCTTTCTGGGCTTTAATTTCCTGATCAGTAAGGATGGCTCTGGACCATGTCATCATTAAAAATTCCTTCAGATGTAAACTTTTTTTTTTTTTTCTTTTTTGAGACAGAGTCTCACTTTGTTGCCCTAGATACTGTACCATGGCATCATAGCTTGCAACAGCCTCAGACTCTTGGGCTCAAGCAATTCTCTTGCCTCAGCCTCCCAAGTAGTTTGAGCTACAGGCACCCATCACTCAGCTATTTTTTAGAGAAGGGATCTCACTTTTGCTCAGGCTGATCTCGAATTCCTGAGCTCAAGCAATTCACCCACATCAGCCTCCCAGAGTGCTAGAATTATAGGTGTAAGCTATCGTGCCCAGCCTAAGTTTTGTAGGGTTTTGTTGTTGTTGTTGTTAATCAGGCCCAGGCGAGGGAGACTCCGTCTCAAAAAAAGAAAAATAAAATCAGGCCCAGGTGAGGTTTGAACCCACCACCCCTGGTGTGTGTGTAGAGCAGGGGCAGTATACTAACCATTTAGCTATGGCACCCACTTGTAAACTTTTATTTTTACTTATTTATTTATTTTTAATGAGTCAGAGTCTCACTTTATTGCTCTCGGTAGAGTGCTGTGGCATCACAGCTCACAGCAACCTCCAGCTCCTGGGCTTAGGTAATTCTCTTGCCTCAGCCTCCTGAGTAGCTGGGACTACAGGTGCCCACCACAATGTCCAGCTATTTTTTTATTGTGATTTGGGTGGGGCCAGGTTCGAACCTGCTACCCTCGATATATGGGGCCAGCGTCCTACTCACTGAGCCACAGGTGCTGCCCACACTTGTAAACTATTACTAAAATAACTCTCAAACTCTTTGGAAAAGGTATTAGAATAAAACGAATTCCTGAAGTGTATGAGGATGCCAGCACAATGTGGAAGGAGGTTGGATTCATCTTGAGGAAAACTGATGTGTGGTGTTCAGACCTTGAGTATTTTGTTGCCTCATTAGTGCACAGACTTCCTGCATGATTCTACCTGCACTTGTGTGTTGCCTGGAGTGCACCTATTATACGAATTCTTTGATCACCATATATGTGTTAGTCTTTTTTTTTTTGCTGCAGTCTATGTTCCTGTTACTTATTTTTTAAAAATCCCTTTTAACAACAAGGGTATCATCACTATGCTGATACACTTGGCTAAACAGGTATAAAATGATCAAAAGATCACTGGTAGAGCAAGGAGCAGTGGCTCATACCTGTAATCCTAGCATTCTGGGAGGCACAGGTGGGTAGATCGCTAGAGCTCAGGAGTTTGAGACCAGCCTGTACAAGAGTAAGACCACATCTCTCTATTTAAAAAAAAAAAAAATAGAAAAATTAACTGGGGGTCATGGCTCATGCCTATAGTCCGAGCTGCTTGGGAGACTAGGGCAAGAGGATTGCTTGAGCCCAGAAGTTTGAGGTTGCTGTGAGCTATGACAGCACAGCACTCTAGTAGCCTAGGGTAACGGAGTGAGGCTGACTCAAAAAAAAAAAAAAAGGATCACTGGTAGCTGGACAAGGGGGTGTGCACCTGTAGTCCCAGCTACTCAGGAGGCTGAGGCAGGAGGATCGCTTGAGTCCAGGAGGCAGAGGCTGCAGTGAGCAATGATTACTCCACCATGCTGTAGCCTGGGTAACAGAGTGAGACCTCTTCTCCAAGAAAAAATAAATCAATGAAAAGATAATTTGTGACAACTGGGGCTGTAACATTTGGTTTTCTTCTCTGGCATGTAGCTCCAAGCTGCCAGTCTCCTGTTTGTGGATAATCCTGTGGGCACCGGGTTCAGTTATGTGAACAACAGTGCCGCATATGCCAAGGATCTCGCTACAGTGGCTTCAGACATGATGGTTCTCCTGAAGACCTTCTTTGATTGCCACAAAGAATTCCAGGTAAGCAATGACTCAGGAACAGCTAAGTAAAGGGCTGGTTATAGCAACTCTACATCCATCAGAATAAATGTAAGCTTAACCGAGAGTTTAAAATCCAGATGATTTCAGAAAAAAACTTTTTACTCCCAAGATTGGGTTGTGGGCTTTTGTTTTTATCATTGCTAAAGATGGTTTTGTTGTTGTGGTTTGTTTGGTTTTTTTTTTTGAGACAGAGCTTCAAGCTGTCCCCCTGGGTAGAGTGCCATGGCATCACAGCTCACAGCAACCTCTAACTCCCAGGCTCAAGTGAGTCTCTTGCCTCAGCCTCTCAAGTAGCTGGGAC
>NW_003852489.1:1229804-1232414 GCF_000181295.1 Otolemur garnettii
AGGCGCCGAGCCAATGCTGGCTATTTTTAGAGACAGAGTCTTGCTCTTGCTCAGGCTGGTCTCGACCCTATGAGCTCAGGCAATCCACCCACCTTGGCCTCCCAGAGTGTTAGGATTATAGGCATGAGCCACCACACCCAGCCTAAAGATGGTTTTTAGCTCAAAAGAATGACCCTAGAGTCAATATTTTAACCAGATTTGATAATCAGATAAGGGGGAAGAGACAAAAGATTTGTTTTTTTCTGGCTTTTTCTCACGGTAGATATTTGAAGTTCATTTGTGTGAATTAAAAGGCAATCAGGTTGTTTATTGTTCTGTAAATTCTTTTTCTTGCTAGACAGTTCCATTCTACATTTTCTCAGAGTCCTATGGAGGAAAAATGGCAGCTGGCATTGGTCTCGAACTTTATAAGGTAAGAAAGAAATGACTTTGTTGTTAACGTTTTGGACAGAAAACCGATCATGTTACTTTTTGTGTTCATCTGATACTAAAGATACTTTGGATTGTGCCAGGCACATGTGAGTAAGATTAAGTCAGTAGTAATAACCATGAAAATTTTCTCCAGCTTTTACTAGTAAGCCAGATCCATAGGATTTGTAAGTATATAAAAAATTGGCAACACCCAGTTTGGGTAAGAAGTCAGGGAAATAAGTGCTCTTGTGCATGCACTTCTGATAGGAATCAAAATTGGTAAATCATTTTATTTATTTATTTATTTATTTTGAGACACAATCTCACTATGTCTCCCTTGGTAGAGTGCTGTGGCATCACAGCTTACAGCAACTTTAAACTCTTGGGCTTAAGCGATTCTCTTGCCTTAGCCTCCCAAGTAGCCAGGACTCCAGACACCTGCCACAATGCCCAGCTATATTTTTTGTTGCAGTTGTCATTGTTGTCAGGCCAGGTTCGAACCCGTCAGCCTCACTGTATGTGACTGGTGCCGTAACCACTGTGCTCCGGGCACCAAGCCTGGGAAATCATTGTAAAAGGGCAATTTGGCAGTATCTGTCGACTTTTAAAATGTACATGCCCTTTGACCCAATAACTTCACTTCCAGGAATTTGTCCTATGGAAATACTTATACTTACGTATGTGTTAGAAAATGTTTGTTACAAATTACAGGTGTGTCTAAAGATTCTTTAGTTGACAATTGGCTGAAAGAGTAGGCTCTAATAGGCCAGGAGTCAGCAAAAAGGAATACTGAGTTAAGGGGTAAAGGTTTATTAATCAGAGACAAACAGCAGGACGTGTGCCCCAACGTAAGTGGTTTGCTGTGTTTATTGAGGACCTGCTGATATGTCTTGTGTAGCCTTAGGCCTGTTAATGAGTCATAAAGGACATCTCTAAGAAGACAGGGGGACTTGATGGGGCATGTCCGATCTCCTTTCTCTTGGCTAGCAGCTGAGTTTTAGGCGATCCCCATGATCAAGAGGACATCCAGTCATTCAGCCTCTTGAGGAGAGGGAATGGTGGTTTAAGATTTTATTTCAGTTCACACTGGTAAAGCCATCCTCACCTATGACGAGGAGCTAGTGAGTCGGGAGAGAATCGCTATGGAAAGAGGCAGCAGAGACAGGTTATTTTAGATGGAAACTGAACTTACGCACAGACCTTTGTATTTTGCTAATGCTGTATGCATCTGCTGTTAAACTGGAAGGGACCAATAAAAGACTGGAAGTAAGGAGAAAAAGAAGAGTCTTTCATGACATATGAAATTCAAATTTCAACATCCAGAAACAAGGCGGCTCTATGAAAAGGCTCACGTTTACATCCGTCCTGTGATTGCGTTAGGGCTACGCAGGCAGAGTTGAGTACTGACAACGTAGACTGCCTTTGGTCCGCGACTCCTAGAATAGCGACCAGCTGGCCTTCTATGGAAAACACTGCTGACCTTTGTCATAGGTGGTGGACACTTATTTTGTAGCAAATTACAAGGCCCGTGCTGTCTAGACGTAGCCCGATCCCTCTATTAAACTGTTATGGTCTCTTCCTGTGGCAGAAAGCTCTGGGAACGATGGGTTATTTTTCCACTATGTGGATGTTCCGCTTCTTATCCACCTTTCACCCGATACTTTCAACATCAATTCGTAATTCTCCCCTCAGTCAATTATTTCATTAGGAGTTTTATACCCATGCTTTTCTCCTCCCATATCTGTGTCCCCAAATGTCAGCTGCCATTTTTCTGTGAGGCAGAGCTTCCTTCGTCACCTGGGGCTATTTCAGTTCCTTCTGGAAAAGCCAGATAAACGCATGATTCTTTCTTTGTAATTACTAATGCTCAAAGTCCAGATATTCATTATTGTTTTAGCTCTCTATAGCTGGTGCAATTTACTCCATTCAAAATTCAAAAAATGTAATAAGCAAGGCCAGGTATGGTGCCACCTCCTGTAATCCTAGCACTTTAGGAGGCCAAGGCAGGTGGATTGCCTGAGTTCAGGAGTTGGAGACCAGCCTGAGTCAGAGCAAGATCTTGTCTCTAAAAATAGCCAAGTGTTGGCTCGGCGCCTGTGGGTCAAGCGGCTAAGGCGTCAGCCACATACACCTAAGGTGGCGGGTTCGAATCCCCAGCCTGGGCCCGCCAAACAACAATGATGGCTGCAACCAAAAAAT
>NW_003852489.1:1233194-1243415 GCF_000181295.1 Otolemur garnettii
TCACAGCTCACAGCAACCTCCAGTTCCTGGGCTTAAGCAATTCTCTTGCCTCAGCCTCCCAAGTAGCTGGGACTACAGGCACCCGCCACAATGCCTGGCTAGTTTTTGATTGTTGTTGTCATTGTTGTTTGGCAGGCCCAGGCTGGATTCGATCTTGCCAGCTCTGCTGTACATGTTTGGCTCCTTAAGCCATTTGAGCTACAGACCCCGAGCAAGGGCCTTCTTTTTTTTTGAGACAGAGCCTCAAGCTGTCGCCCTGGGTAGAGTGCCGTGGCATCACAGCTCACAGCAACCTCCAACTTTTGGGCTCAAGTGATTCTCCTGCCTCAGCCTCCCAAATATCTGGGACTATAGGCACCTGCCACAACCCCTGGCTTTTTTTTTTTTTGGTTGCAGCCATCATCGTTGTTTGGCGGGCCTAGGCTGGATTCAAACCTGCCAGCTTAGGTGTATGTGGCTGGCTCCTTAGCCACTTGAGCCACAGGCACTGAGCAGAGGGCCTTCTTATTCTTTTTTGAAGTTCCTCATGTACCATGGAAATAACCATACTGCCTTATACTGTCTTATTGATAAATGTTTAGTTTCCAGTTTTCTGCTACTGGACAGATATGTTACTTTGAAAATGAGTAAAAGGGACAGAGACTTTTGAGCCGCTCACTAGTCCCGAGCCTTCATTCTTCCCTCCAGGATGTCCTGAGGGAATTTCACAGTCTTCCAGTCCCTGCTACCTGGCAGGGGTGACTGTACCCACGGAATTCCCCAAGGCACCTTGGGAGAAATCACAGACAAGGTGTGGGAAGGCGTCCCACCTTAAGATGACTCAAGGCTGCTCCCCACTCCACACACAGGCTGCCAATACCCTGTGAATAAGGTAGAAGCTCGAACATTTCCTACTCTTTTTGCAAATGGCAGCCGGAAAGAGATAGCTGATCTCTCTTGCGGGTATCTATAGTCTTTTCATCCCCGGGAAGTTTGGAAAGGGTGGGCAGAAGTTCTCTGTGCTCAGGAGCGGCAGTGTGCTGAGGCTTGGCTCCTTTCCTCTGTTCAGGGGGGAGAAGGGCTGTGGATCACCATGGTGAGATTGTTTCTTGGTTTCTCTCTCAGGCTGTTCAGCAGGGGACCATCAAGTGCAACTTTTCTGGGGTTGCTTTGGGTGATTCCTGGATCTCCCCTCTTGGTAAGTATGGACTTTTCAGGCATGTCTTCCCTTCCCCTTTGTCCATCTTTTCCTGGGACTTTGTTGTCCAGATCCAAGAGTAAGGCAAGAGAATATTTGGGTCCTTGAAGAAGACATGACAGAAATTGTTTGCCACAGGAGCACCCAAAAAACTTGCAGACAGAGCACCTACCGTGGGCCTCTAAGGGCTGAACTGAGTTTTCTTAGCTTGAGTCTCAAAAGAATTAAATTTTCCAGTTGGAGACATTCTGAACACTCAGGCGATGAAACGTGCCTTCTGACACACGGGACAAGTGGCCTCTTGGGTGGTCAAACACAGGTCTGTGGGGCTCAGCACGAAGTTGACTCTGTTCTGTCATCCTGCCCCATCTTTCACCCTGACACTGGCCTGAGTGTTTGGGGTGACATTTCCATCTGTTGCTCATGTTGGTAAGACAGGGTTATCATCAGGTCTTGCAACTCAGAGGTTTGTGGTTTCATAACTGAGCAGCATGGTTGGAAGTCCAAATAGGAGTTGTTGATGTTGCCGACAGCCCGGGTGTGGCTGCAGTCTTCTGAAATAATCATCCTGGTGGGCCTCGCTCTAACCGGGTTTCTCAACCTCGGTGCTGTGGATGTTTGGGGAGGCTGTCCGGTGCCTTGTGCCATGTTTACCAGCAGCAGTCTCCTTGGCCTCCATTCGTGAGGTGTCAGTAGAGTACTCCAGTATGACAATCAGAAATATCTCCAGGTGCTGTCAAATGTCCCTTGGGAAATAAAACTCTCCCTGGGCGAGAACTATTATTCTTTTTTCTGTTATCGCTTATTTATTTGTTTTGAGACATTCACTCTATCACCCTTGGGAGAATGCAATTGTAGTCATAGCTCATAGCAACCTCAAACCCTTGGGCTCAAGTGATCCTCTAGCCTCAGCCTCCTGTGTAACTGGGACTATAGGTGTCTGCTGCAGCGCCTGTTTTTTTTTTAAGAGAAACCACTCTTACTCAGGGTGGTTTCAAACTCCTGAGCTCAAGCAATCCACCTGCCTCTACCTCCCAGAGCACTAGGATTATAGGTATGAGCCACCATGCCCAGGCAGAACTAATTAGTCTAACCTAATAAAAGGTGACTTTTTTATTTATTTAGACCAAATCTTAAGCTGTTACTGTGGATAGAGTGCCATGGCATCATCATAGCTCACAGCAACCACCAACTCTTGGGCTCAAGCAATCTTCTTGCCTCAGTTTTTCTATTTTTAATAGAGACAGGGTCTCGATCTTGCTTAGGCTGATCTCAAACTCATGAGCTCAAGCAATCCACCTGCCTCGGCCTCCCAGAGTGCTAGGATTACAGGCATGAGCCACTGCATCTGGCCTTAAAAAACCAAGTTTCATTCTCTTTCCCTGGGTAGAGGGTCATTGCTCACAGCAACCTCAAACCCCTGGGCTTGAGCAATCCCCTAGCCTCCCAGGTAGCTGGGACTACAGGCATGTGCCACAACACCCAGTTAGTTTTTCTTTTTTTAGTAGACATGGGGTCTTACTTTTGCTCAGGTTGATATCTAACTCCTGAGCTCAGGTGACTAAAAGGTGACTTTTCTTTTTTTTTTTTTGAGACGGAGCTTCAAGCTGTCCCCCTAGGTAGAGTGCCATGGCATCACGCTCACAGCAACCTCCAACTCCTGGGCTCAAGCGAGTCTCCTGCCTCAGCCTCCCAAGTAGCTGGGACCACAGGCGCCCGCCACAACGCCTGGCCATTTTTTGGTGGCAGCCATCATTGTTGTTTGGCAGGCCCGGGCTGGGGATTCGAACCTGCCACCTTAGGCGTATGTGGCTGGCGCCCTAGCCGTTTGAGCCACAGGCGCCGAGCCAAAAGGTGACTTTTCACAGGCAAAACTAACTATAGAAGGCCAGGTGCAGTGGCTCATGCCTGTAATCCTAAGGAGGGCAACAAAGTGAGATTCTGTCTCAAAAAAAAAAAAAAACAAAACAACTATAAAGTTAGAAATCAAAAGAGAAGTTGCCTCTGATGGAGGTAGGGGAATAAGTTGGAAAGGGAAATGAGGGAACTTTCTAGACTGTGTCTTGATTGGGCTAGTGGTTACTTGGACATGTGTACCTATCAAAACTCTTTGAAAGGCATGTTTGTGATTCGTGATTATGGCTCAATTTTTTTTTTTTTAATAATACTTTAGAAAAGGTAACATTTCCCCCCTAAAAGGTAGAGATCTAGCTTGTTACAGAGCCTTGTTCTGAATGGATTCAGGATATTCTGATGCTACTTGAATGGTTATTTCTCATCCTCATGCTTGGCAGCTCCAGGGCAAGACTGAGATGGTATGAAACTGAGTCAGCACGGAGTGGGGCGGGGGGCAGGGGGCTGCTCCTTTTTTTTTCTTCCTGCAGGGCCTTATGGGACACCAGAAGCATGAGAGTCTAGCAGATTTCTTGTCAAAGGGTGCCCTGTTTCTTACACTGATGGCGAGACAGGTTAGCATCAGGTCTTGCAACTCAGAGGTTGGCATTGTCAGAACCGAGCGTCCTCGTTGAGAACACAAAAAATTTGCCTTAAAATTACAACACTATCCCTCACACTTCCTCCTGGGTCCCATCACAGTTTCACAATAGCACTTAAGTATCATACTTTGCATGTGCTGACTTCTTTTAATCCCTACAACTTCACGGGGAATGGATGCTGTTATTATCCTAACGTAGTCGATGATGAAACTGAGACTCAGAGAGGTTAAGCAACTTTCCTAGAGTCATCTAGCTGAAGGGATAGAGCTGGCATTCAAACCTAGGCAGCAGGTGCTGGAATCCATGCACTTAACCACTGTGCTGTATTACCCCTGCAACATTAGGAAGTTGAGCCTCCTGGCTTTGTAGCCTTTGCAAGGTCTAAGAATCATCCTGTCTGGAATCTACCTTTTTCTCTTTTTTTTTTTTTGAGACAGAGCCTCAAGCTCTCACCCTAGGTAGAGTGCAGTGGCATCACAGCTCACAGCAACCTCCAACTCCTGGGCTCAAACGAGTCTCCTGCCTCTGCCTCCCAAGTAGCTGGGGCCACAGGCACCCGCCACAACGCCTGGCTATATTTTGGTTGCAGCCATCATTGTTGTTTGGTGGGCCTGGGCTGTATTCCAACCCGCCAGCTCAGGTGTATGTGGCTGGCGCCTTAGCCACTTGAGCCACAGGCACCGAGCCCTACCTTTTTCTCTTTGCCATTCATTATCCGGTTCATCTTAGAATCTCCTGGTCCAGATCTCAATCCATCCTTCTAGAGCCACATAACTATTTCCCCTCCAGCCCAGAAGTGTTCCCCATTGAGGGAAAAATACTGTTATTTATTTGTTTATTTCAAGACTGAGTCTCACTTTGTCATCCTCAGTAGAATGCTGTGGCATCACAGCTCACAGCAACCTCAAATTTCTGGGCTTAAGTGATTTTCTTGTCTCAGCCTCCCAAGTAGCTGGGACTACAGGCGCCCAGCATAACTCCTGGCTATTTTTAGAGATGAGGTCTCGCTATGGCTCAGGCTGGTCTCAAACACATGAGCTCAGGTAATCCATCACCTCGGCCTGCCAGAGTGCTAGGATTATAGGCGTGAGCCACCTCGCCTGACCTTGTTTATTTATTTATTTTTAAAGACAGGGTCTTTGAAACAATTGGCACAGTCATAGCTCATTGCAGCCTCGAACTTCTGGTCTCAAGCAATCCTCCTGCCTTAGCCTGCCCAAGCACATACCACCATGCCAGTTTACAAATTAAATTAATTAAAATTAAATACATTTAAAATTTTAGTTTCTTAGTGGTGCTACCCACACATCAGGCACTCAATGAACACATGTGGCTACGGGCTGTCATTTTTGACCACACAGATGTAGGATACTTACGTCATTGCAGGAAGTTCTAATGGACATTGCAGGCCTACAAATGTCAGCCAGCTAGGACCCATGGGTCAAGTCCTTCCTGCTATCTGCTTTGGTAAATATGTTTTTTGTTGGAACACAGCCACACCTGTTTATTTGCATACTGTTTACGGCTGTTTGGAGGCTGCTAAGAACAGAGTTGAGTAGTTAGAACAGCTGGCTCAGAGATCCAAAAGTATAACATTTCCCATCTGTCCCTTTGCAGAAAAAATTTGTCAATCTGTGGTCTAGACCAAGCAGGGAATGGGATGCATTAGGCAACTGCAAGAGATTTTGTATTTCAGAAATACAAAATGGGCTTGAAGGTTAAGTGCAAGGGTGAATGATAGCCAGGTTACAGAGGACCTGGTATTTCTATATTTCTCAGGGTGTGCTCTGAGATGTACCAGTCCTGTGATGTACTATTTATTTAGAGGGCTCCATGTTCACATAAGCTTTGGAAGTGCCAAATCCTGGCTCAACCATCTCTAGGTTGATAGATACATTAAAGGCGCTGAGAAGTCCTATGGTAAAGAAATGTGTTTATTTTACCCAGCCTGAAAGGTATTTAATTAAAAAGTCATGTTTTTTGCAACCTGAGCAAGAGCAAGATCCTGTCTCTACTAAAAATAGAGCCAGGTGTAGTGGCTATTACCTGTGGTCCCAGCTACTTGGGAGGCTGAGGGAAGAGGATCACTTGGGCCCAGGAATTTCAGATTCCTATGAGCTGTGACTCTACAGCACTCTAGAATGAGGCAACAGAGTGAGACTCTGTCTCAAAAAAAAAAGTCATGTTTTTCCTTGTAGATTAAAATCCTGCAGAACTGAGGTTATTTGAAACATATTTTGAGATGCTTGGCCTTGGGGCCTCTGTATGCTTTTAAGCAATGGAGCCATACTGAAATGTGCTTTATAAATTGAGGCCCTTGACTTTTTTTTTTTGAGACAGAGTCTCACTATGTCGCCCTCAGTAGAGTGGTATGGTATCACAGCTCACAGCAACCTTCATCTCTTGGGCTTAAGCAATTCCCTTGGCTCAGCCTCCCAAGCAGCTGGGACTACAGGCGCCCACCACAACACCCAGCTATTTTTTTGTTGCAGTTGTCATTGTTGTTTAGCTGGCCCGGGCCAGGTTTGAACCCACCAGCCTCTGTGTATGTGGCTGGCACCATAACCACTGTGCTACAGGTGCTGAGCTTTTTTATTTTTATTTTTTTTTTGAGACAGAGTATTACTGTGTCACCCTCAGTAGAGTGCTATAGCATCACAGCTCACAGCAACCTCAAACTCTTGGTTTCAAGTGATTCTCTTGCCTCACCCTCCCAAGTAGCTGGGACTAGAGGCACCCGCCACAACACCAGGCTTTTTTTTTTTTTTTTTTGCTATTGTTGTTGTAGTTGTCATTATTGTTTAGCAGGCCCAGGCCAGATTTGAACCCTCCAGCAGTATGTTGCTGGTGCCTTAACCGCTGAGCTACAGGCGCCCAGCCAAGACCCTTGATTCTTTGTTGGCAGGTCTCTCAATGACACTTGTCTTACCCAGTGATAGGACAGTCGTGAGTTTGTCTACACCAGGGTGACTGTTCTCTCCGAGGATAGGCATTGTGTTGCTAAGACTTCTGAATCTCAAGCTCTTTGCTGCTCTCAGGCCCCACATAAATTCTCAGTATGTTTGTGGGACAGGAATGAGCTGATTGTCAGTACAGCCACAGACGCGTGAGTTACAAACTTATTAGTCCTCATCCTTATTTAGCGCCTTGGCAGAAGCTAGTGTCTCCAAGCTGGAGGAACAAACAAGATGCAGAGCAGAAATGTGAGGGCGGGAAATATTTTAAGCTGTCAAAAAGCCTGGAAGTCTGCAGATAAGAACCTCCACCCCCACCCCCACAGCCTGCTTCAGGGCGTGCTGTCACTGGCTGTGACTCACTTGCTGGGCCAGTACCAGGCCAAGTTAATGTGTCAACAGTCCTCAGAGGCAACAGAAGGGACCCCACCCCCAAATCCCACCTTCCAGCCACCGAGATGTCAGCTGGCCTGCTGCATGGATACAGGTGCCGTGAGGGGCCTTCAAATCCAAAGCCACTGGGTTCTCCTTCTGCTTTGGATGGAACCCAGTTGTCTTTTCAAAGACAGACCCACCGTACACTTCAGTTGTGTGCTTAATTTGTACATGCGTGGTTTCCTTTAGATTCGGTGCTCTCCTGGGGACCGTACCTGTACAGCATGGTAAGTAGATGAGTCCCCAGCTCTGCACTGTCCATGGTAGACACCCCAAATGCCCTCTTCTGGCTGTGGCTCTAGTAAGAGGAAAGCTAGATGAGTTTGCCCAGGTGGTTCACACAACTCTTTAGAGACTATTAATCCATATCAAATTGGGAACACAAAGCGACACACATTAAAACACATTAAAAGACAATCAGTACCGTTATTACACTTTTCCTGGCATAAGAAACACAAGTTTTCCATTCCCTAACTTTTTATTATAAGAATTTTCAACTATTGATAAAAGTTGAAAGATCACTGCGAACAACTACATACCCGCCATCTAGATTCAGTTAACATTTTGCTGTGTTTCTTCCAGTACATCTATGACTTATAACAATGTACTTTCTTCTCTTTCTTTCTTTCTTTTTGTTTTTTGGACATAGAATCTCACTATGAGTAAGTAGAGTGCTGTGGCATTGCAGCTCACAGCAACCTCAAACTCTCGGGCTCAAGTGATTCTCTTGCCTTCGCCTCCCAACTAGTTGGGACTATAAGTGCCCGCCACAACCCCCAGCTTTTTTTTTTTTGCTTGTAGTTGTTGTTGTTGTTTGGCAGGCCCAGGCTGTGTTTGAACCGCCAGCCTTTGTTTATGTGGCCAGTACCCTAACCACTGATCTACAGGTGCCAAGCCATAACAATGTACTTTCTTTCTTTTTTGAGACAGAGCCTCAAGCTGTCACCCTGGGTAGAGTGCCATGGCTTCACTGCTCACAGCAACCTCCAACTCCTGGGCTCAAGCGAGTCTCCTGCCTCAGCCTCCCAAGTAGCTGGGACCACAGGCACCCGCCACAACGCCTGGCTATTTTTTGGTTGCAGCCATCATTGCTGTTTGGTGGGCCCCCAGGCTGGATTCAAACCCACCACCTTAGGTGCATGTGGCTGGCACCTTAGCCGCTTGAGCCACAGGTGCCGAGCCAACAATGTACTTTCATCTGTGAGCTCCTATTCCCATCCTCCCCTGCTTTCTACTGCCCCTCCCTCACCGAGGCAGTGCCAGAGTGATGTTCCCAAGGGGACCTTTTGGTGTTTATGTTTTGTTTTGTTTTGTTTGAGACAGAGTCTCACTTTGTCGTCCTTGGTATAGTGCTGTGGCATCATAGCTCACAGCAACCTCAAACTCTTGGGCTGAAGTGGTTCTCTTGCCTCAGCCTCCCAAGTAGCTGGGACTATAGGTGCCAGCCACAACACCAGGCTATTTTTAGACATGAGGTCTCACTCTGGCTGAGTCTGAGACTTAGGCAATCCACCCGTCTCAGCCTCCCAGAGTGCTAGGATTACAAGCGGGAGCCACCTCACCCAGCCTAACGTGGCCCTTTTGGTTCTTGGTTTGCATTCTAGTCTCTTCTTGAAGATGAAGGTCTGGCAGAGGTGTCTCAGGTTGCAGAGCAGGTCCTGGATGCCATAGGAAATGAGAAATACAAAGAGGCCACCCAGCTGTGGGCGAAAGCAGAAATGGTCATTGAACAGGTAGGGGCCGCGGGGGCCAGTCTGCTTGCCTTTTTACGGTGGGGACAAGGGTTGGTGTTGTCAAGATTGGGCTCTATCTTGAGCCTTTCTTGCAAATCTGGAAATGATTGCATGCTAGTCATAGAGCTGTCGTGTCTGAGCAATGATGTAGTGGCCCCTTACAGGGTCAGAAAGCCACCTAGTCCTGCAAGACTTGCTTGTCCTTGACTGAAATGTCTGGATTCTATAAGAAAGACTATGTCTTGCAGAGGTGAGGGTGGAGTTGAGAGGCAACAGATTCCCTTATTCAGATCTTTGCCAAGTAACATTCTGACTCCAGTAAGCGAAAGGTAGAGTGTATTCACCAAGGATTTGGGTATAGAGGACTCTTTGGAAGTGCAGCTCTGTTCTCCTTATAAATCGACACACGGGCCCTTGATTTTTTCCTGCAGGGTCTGAACTCTGCTCACCAGTCCCTGGAGAGCTGCCTGACACAGCTGGTTTCTGAGGCTTCATCATTATATTTTTCTTAGTATTTCTTTTTTCTTTTTTTTTTTTCTTTGAGACAGAGTCTTGTTTTGTCTCCCTTAGTAGAGTGCCATGGCGTTATAGCTCACAGCAACCTCAAACTCTTGGGCTCAAGCAATTCTCTTGCCTCAGCCTCCTGAGTAGCTGGGACTACAGGTGACCGCTACAACGCCTGGCTAGTGACAGGATCTTGCTTTTGCTCAGGCTGGTTTTGAACCCTTGAGTTCAGGCAGTCCACCCGCCTCGGCCTCCCAGAGTGCTAGGATTACAGGTGAGAGCACCGAGCCTGGCCTGTATTTCTTTCTGATCTGAGCAAATTTACAAAGTTAAAGCTGTCCTTAAATAAGATGGAGAACCGTGTTTCTTTCTGTTTTGCAACTGTGATGATGGAAAAATAAAGACGACGAACCGCCACATATACTTTTCTATTTCAGAACACAGACGGAGTGAACTTCTATAACATTTTAACTAAGAGCACCCCCACGTCTGCAACGGAGTGGAGTCTAGAATTCACCCAGAGCCACCTACGTGAGTGAACCTTGAAGTTGTTAAACCCTGTCTCAGCCTCTATGCAAGAAGAACTCAGTTCTTTAAAAGCTTCTTTTATTAATGTATACTTACATACCATGAAATCCACTCATCGTAAGTGGTGTTTTAGTATATTCACAAAATTGTGCGGTCATCGCAACAATCCAGTTTTAGCCCGTGCCCGTCACCCCAGACGGATCCCACGCGTCTGTTTGCAGTCCGTTCTCATTCCCGCGCCAAGCCCCCAGCCACCACTGATCTGCTTTCTGTCTCTCTAGATTCCATTTATATAAAATGTTTTGTGTCTGGCTTCTGTCACTTAGAATACTGTTTGAAGTTTGGAAACCAATGTCTATATACCAAATTACAACATCACTTCTCTTTTTTTTTTT
>NW_003852489.1:1243791-1256211 GCF_000181295.1 Otolemur garnettii
GGTGTATGTGGCTGGTGCCTATTGAGCCACAGGCGCCGAGCCAACATCACTCCTCTTACAGGCTGAATTTAGTAAGTCTTCTTTCAGCACTGCTCCACTTTGGATGCAGAATGCTGGGGTCCTCCTTCCGTAAGAAGTATATACAGGCTGCAGGAAACCCCTGCATATTCCACATTCTAGATGATTTTCTTTGGCTGTTCTGGATCATCCCAGTGGCCCCAAAGTGCATGGGATGCACATTGGAAACTGATAAAGCCTCTCCACTTTCTTCCTCCGTCTGGGGTGAATCAAGGTGACACTTGGTCTTCCAGACGACACTGCATCCCCCTCCCCCGCTTCACTGCACCATAGATCCCGCAGGTTGGTAAAGCTGTCCTCTCGGTCTCATTTCCAGTCCTTTGACTCACTGTGTACCAGTTTGGTTTTAGTTCGCCTTAGCCAGCGCCACGTGAGATACCTACAAAGAGATGCCTTGAGTGAGCTCATGAATGGCCCCATCCGAAAGAAGCTGAAAATTATTCCGGAGGATCAATCCTGGGGAGGTACGTCATGTGACCTAATTAAGCGCCATTTGTAGAGTCGGAGGGAGACAGAGGAGAGGTGCAAATTCAGAGACCTTAACTTGTAGGATGAGTTTTGTTGGTGGTGGTGCTATGTTGCCGATACAACGATATTGCCATCCACATTTTATAGTGAACAAAAGAGGCAATCAGCAACAGGCCAAAACTGGTTCACAGTAAGAGGTTCATGGAGAAGGGGTTGGGAGAAAAATAACACATGATTGGTTCTGGGTCCATAGAGGTTGACGCCTACCTCGTGGGGGTATGTGAGGGTCACTGTACTCTTCTCTGTACTTTCGCATCACTTTAAAATTTACCAGAATAGGGCGGTGCCTATGGCTCAAGGAGTAAGGCTCTGGCCCCATATGCTGGAGGTGGCCGGTTCAAACCCAGTTCTGCCAAAGACTGCCCCAAAAAACCTAAAATTTACCAGAATTAAAAATTAAGGTGCAAAAGCCTACCCAAGGCCACAGTTGGGTGCAGATGGGATTTCCAGCTGAAGATCCTTTGCAGGATGTTGGATACAGCCATGTGTTTGGACAGGTTTGCATCAGCTCTCTCTTATGACCTCCCCTAGCATCTCCTGCTCTCGGACTGAAGGCCACAGTGAGAAAATACCAGAACCCTTAGACCAGGCCCAGGTAGAAATCTTGGCTAAGTTCTTACCGAGTGCTCTAGGGAGGCCTTGAACAGGCAGGTTTCCTAGGTTTTGGAGAGAAGATACCCCAAGCCTATGGGATTGGGAGGCTCCCTCCTAGGCTGGTCTGTTGGCTGCTGCCATGAGGCTAAGACTTGACCCTGAACCTGGCCTTTTCAGGGACCATGGGCCATCCTGCCCCAACCTGTAGTTGCCAGAGAGCTCATCCTGTACCTGCTATTTTCATTTCTTTGAATTGTTTAGAAATGAAGACAAATTAATTAGATCAGACAAAAAGATAGGATATGATATCAGAGACTGCAGAGGACAGGTACCGCTGTGGGGCCTAGTATGGCACCAAGAGATGTGAGGGGTGACAGATCAAGCCCTCGGGGGCACATCTTTTCAGCACACCTCTTCCATTTTATCTTTATGATGGCATTTTCCAGCCCCAGCTTCTGTGGTTATAGGGACCCTCCTTGCCTAGTGTGGCTGCATAGCAAGGAGATTATGTTGCTGATAGAGAAAACTCTGTTTGTCTCTGGATCTGTCTGTAAATGGTCTAGAAAGGACAGACTGTTGTTGGCCAATACCCCCCAGGTCTTGAGTTCCAGTTTATAATGAAGCCGACATATCTGGAGTCAGCCTGAGTTCAGATTGTGGCTTGTCACTGACAAGCTGTATCACCCCGGGCATGTCTTGTTTCCTCTCTGGGCTTTATTTTCTTAGATTGTCAACATTTTTCAACGTTTTCATTTCACAGCACACTTGAACCTAGAGTTAAACTTCCCCAGCACACTTATGTTCACCAAAAAAAAAAAAAAGAGTAAAAAAAAATTATACTTACTATGCTTTGAACTTCTTTTGAAAATAGTTTAAGGCCAGGCATCGGGGCTGACGCCTGTAATCCTAGCACTCTGGGAGGCCGAGGTGAATAGATTGCCTGAGCTCAGGAGTTTGAGGCTAATCTGAGCAAGAGTGAGACCCCCCCCCTCTAAAAATAGCCAAGCATTGTGGTGAGTGCCTGTAGTCCAGCTCCTTGGGAGGCTGAGGCAAGAGGATTGCCTGAGTCTAAGAGTTTGAGGTTGCTGTGAGCTATGACAGCATGGCACTCTATCCAGGATGACAAAGTGAGACTCTGTCTCAAAAAAAAGGGAAGGAAGGAAGAAAGAAAATAGGTACGTCAGTTGAAAATCACTGGTCTAGGTTAAGGCATCTTATCTCCCAGAGTAGTGCTGCAGAAGAAATGGGGTGGTGCATGTCAAATGCTTAGCACAGGGACTGGCAGACAGCTGCTTTCATTGGTGCAGTGGTTCCTTATCATGATGGCAAGGCCTATGGCCAGGAGGCTAGCAGGAGTGCTGCGCTGACCAGCTCCTGTCTTGCTGGGGCTTGTCACACACTCTGTGTTCCTGACGGCCAACTCTGAATCGATTTAGATCCGATTTGGTTTATTAGAAGGGAACCCCACTTATTCAGTGCTTAAACCTGGCCCTGGTGTGCCTTAGCACAAAAGAAAAGGAACACTGGCCCAAAGCACAATTGATTCCCTGCGTGGACCAGTCTAAGGAGTGTTTTCTGGGCCTCCGCTTCCCTGTTTCCTGGACGGTAGCCTTCTCCAGGTGGCTGTTCCTCATTGTGAATGGCGTTTGCTGCCATCGCAAGCTCTCAGGCAAATGGCCCCTGGGTGCTTTTTTTTTTTTTTTTTTTTTGAGACAGAGCCTCAAGCTGTCCGCCTGGGTAGAGTGCCGTGGCATTACAGCTCACAGCAACCTCCAACTCCTGGGCTCAAGCGAGTCTCTTGCCTCCGCCTCCCAAGTAGCTGGGACCACAGGCGCCCGCCACAACGCCCGGCTATTTTTTGGTTGCAGCCATCATTGTTGTTTGGCGGGTCCGGGCTGGGGATTCGAACCCGCCACCTTAGGTGTACGTGGCTGGCGCCTTAGCCGGTTGAGCCACAGGCGCTGAGCCCTGGGTGCTGTTTTTGCTTCCTTTCTACCCGACCGGTCAGAACATGGATTTCTGGGCTGGTGGGTGGCATGCATTCGGTCTTCCTAAGGGGCTGTAAAGCGGTTACTTCCAGGTGCCAGAGCCCAAGATGGTCTGGGCTAGAGAGTGCCTCTTATTCTAGCAAATTCCAAGCTGCTGCCTTTCTCCTTCCCCACGTGCAGGCCAGGCTACCAACGTCTTCGTGAACATGGAGACGGACTTCATGAAGCCAGTCATTGACATTGTGGACGAATTGCTGGAGGCTGGGCTCAATGTCACCATCTATAATGGGCAGCTCGATCTCATCGTGGACACCATGGGTAGGAATGGACCTCAGGGGCAAGTGCAGGGAATTTCAGGGGTGGAGCTGGAAGGGAGCCAGCCCCCCACATGTCATGTCAGTCTTGGAGTTAGTGATGTGGAAATGCCAGGAGGAAGACCACTTCCTGTTACGTCCATCTAGCCTGACCCTAACTCTTCAAAGGGGGTGGTGGGGAACCACACACAGATGCGACCCCGCAGAGGAGCCTGGGCCCTTCCGGGTTTTGAGCCCCGTAGATATGGTTAAAGATAAGAACAACCCCTATCCCGCCACAAAACTCAAAGAAGACATTTTCCTGGCTGTTGGGCAAATGCACTATTTAATCAAGGGAAAGAAAGCCTCGTTTTTTGAGCAAAATCATAGTAGATGGTAAATACTGCAGAGTCAACTAAAACTAAAGGCTAACGACCCCAATGACCCCGGGGGAAGTGGCCTTCATGGGTTCCTAGGGGCTACTCTGTTGCCTGCCGCCTGTGCTCACTCTTGATTTCAGTAAGGCCTGGAGGAGAGACCCAGAGACAGGCTCTCAGAGTCCCAGGTGAATCGAGGCACGAGGTCTGGCAGATTAAGGGCAATCTGAATGGCTGCTGCGTTTCTTCCATAAACAGCCCAGGTGCTCCTCAGTCCAGGGACTCCTCTATCCTCCTGACAGCCCCGTCAGCCTCCAGAGGGTCCCCAGTTCCCTTCCTAAAGAACAGATGGCAGTGGGAGAGGCAGAGGTGAAAAATAGATTCCGCAGCTGTTAGATTTCCCCCGTGTGTCACTGCTAGCTTGCAAGAAATGCAGACATTCAGGGCCCGTGCAGACCTACAGAATCAGAATTTGCATTTGAACAAGATCCCAGGTGAGTTTTCTGCACGTTGCAGTTGGAGAAGCACCAAGTTTCAGGAGCTCGGTTGGTTTTCTTCCTACTTTACCCAGCTGTTAATGTGAGACGCTTCTCCTTGTCCCTCTCACCAGGTCAGGAGGCCTGGGTGCGGAAACTGAAGTGGCCGGAATTGCCCAAATTCAACCAGCTGAAGTGGAAGGCCCTGTACAGCGATCCTGAATCTCCAGAAACATCAGCTTTTGTCAAGTCCTACAAGAACCTGGCTTTCTACTGGATTCTAAGAGCTGGCCACATGGTGAGAGAGAGCCTTTGTTCTGGACTTACAGTGGTGCTGAGGGGGGAGCCACAAGCAGTTTATGGGGTGTGTGTCCACTGCCTGGACTGGTCATCTTATTTCGGGCTTAGGAATGTTTTAAGTTCTCTAATGAAATCCTGCTATTGTTGCATCATTCTTGAGTCCAGAAACTCATTTGAAAGAGAGGTTAAGCTGGGCCATCTGTCCTTTACCTTTTAGTTTATATGAATGAATAACTTACCTTCCTTGGTCAGGCGCAGTGGCTCACACCTGTAATTTTAGTACTCTGGGAGGCCGAGGTGGGAGGATCCTTTGAGCTCAGAAGTTCGAGACCAGCCTGAGCAAGAGCGAGATCCTGCCTCTACTAAAAATAGAAAAACTTAGCTGGCCATTGTGATGGGAGCCTGTAGTCCCAGCTACTCTGGAGGCTGAGGAAGGAAGATCTACTAAGCCCAGGAGTTGGAGGTTGCTGTGAGCTGTGATGAAGCCATAGCACTCTATCCTAGGCAACAAAGTGAGACTCTGTCTCAAAAAAAAGTTACTTTCTTTCAATAGTTTGTGCTAAAGGGGAGGAAGGGAGAAATTCCCTTTTTAAACCATTTTCAGGGAGTGAAACTAAGGAGTTGCTCTGTAAACCTGAGTCACCAGGGCATGAGACCGGGAGGGTCCCTGAGCCGTGGTGACTCCAGGATTTCTGTGTGGAGGCAGCTTTGGGTGTGAAGCTGGGCGGTGAGGCTCTCGCTCCCCTGTGTGCAGAGTGAGCGGCTCGCCCTCCCTCAGGTTGTGTGTTGACCGAGTGGCTTTCCTCCGGCTGAGGGAGATGGCGGAGGCCTAAATCCTGCCCGCCACACTCCACCCCACAACACATACCTGCAAAGAAGTTAAAGAAGGAGCAACAGGAGGCGGAAGGGCCCCAGACTTCCCTCACCTCTCACCGATATGCTTGGCTTGGGCTCTTACACACAGGGTCTCTCTCTCCAGCCTGGCTGCTTCCTGCAGGCTGTGAGCTGGGAGGGCCCCTCTGGCCTGGCCTGCTCTCTTCCCTTCTTTCTCCTCCCCTCCCCTTCCCTTTCCTTCTCTTCCCTAGCATAGAGACCAAACCTCCATATAGAAGGGGCTGAGGAGCCACGATCTGGCTAGAAAGTGGTCCTAGGGGGCGGATTGTAAAGCTCCGTCTGCACAGTAAACATATATTGTGTTCACGTGGGTAGCTCAGGAGGTGCTGCTGGCGATTATTAGGGACAAAAGTGCCTTCTTCATAAGCGCCTCCTTAGGGACACTAGCAGTTCTCCACCGGGGTTGACTCTGCCCACCAAGGAGACTTTTGTTATTGTTGGGGATTCATTGAGGGTACAGAGAACTGGTTACATTGATTGCTTTTATAAGGATCCACTACCAAGGAGACTTTTGAATGTCTAGAAACACTTGGGTTGTCTTACCTTGGGGAGGTTGGTGGCGCTGGCACCTGATAGGTAGAGGCCAGGCCCTGGTGAGGATTCTGTAGTGCATAGGACGGCTCCCCACAGCACGGAATGGTGCCCCCAGGTGGTCAGCAGGATCTAAAAGAAAGGAGAAGCTTGGCTCCGCATCCATAACACGGTGGTTATGGCGCCATACACCGAGGCTGGCGGGTTCAAACCCAGCCCGGGCCTGCTAAAACAACTATGATAACTACAACAAAAAATAACTAGGCGTTGTGGCAGGTGCTGGTAGTCTCAGCTACTTGGGAGGTTGAGGCAAGAGAATCCCTTAAGCCCAAGAGTTTGAGGTTGCTGTGAGTTGTGATGCCACGGCATGCTACCAAGGGTGACATATTGAGACTCTGTCTCAAAAAAAAAGAAAAAGGGTGGTGCCTATGGCTCAAAGGAGTAAGGCGCCAGCCTCATATGCCCGAGGTGGCAGGTTCAAACCCAGCCCCAGTCAAAAACTGCAAAAAATAATAAGAAGAAGAAGAAGAAGAAAGGAGAAGCTTGGGTGTTTGATGGATTTGGTCTCATAATATCTATTAGCTGTCTAACTACAGACAGGTTGCAGCAAGCTGTGATCTTGTCATACAACTCTAACCCGGGCAACATTGTGAGACTCTATCTCAAAGAAAGGGGTGGGGAAGAAAGAAAGAAAGAAATCAACAGATTAGCCCCAAATGGAGTAGAGGTTCTTTTCTAAATACCAACTTCTCCAGGGCCCTGGCACCAACATAGTTGAGGCCCAGAGGAGCTTTTGCTCAGTCTGGGGTCATTTCCAGAAGAGACTCTCTCCCTAAGGGATGTTCCCAGGTGCAGCTTCCTCACAGGTTGCCATCCCAGCCCTGGCTTCCTTCTGGGAGCAAGGCTTCGGGATGTTGCCCCTGACCCCCGCCCCAGGAACAGCCCTGGGATCACTGACTCGGACACTGCTTGGTTCCAGGTTCCTTCTGACCAAGGGGACATGGCTCTGAAGATGATGAAGTTGGTGACTCAGCAGGAATAGGATGAACTGGGCTTGAGCTGAGCTGGTTTGACCTTGGGCATAGGAGCAGAGCCAAGGACCCGAAGCTGTGGGAAGCACCATTCTTCCCTGAATCTCAGAAGGTTCCTTCCTACCTACCAGCTTCTGCAGTGGTTAAATCGTTGCCTCTGGGGTAACTTGAAAGTCATTCATGCTTCTTAAAAAAACCTGTAAAATTCTTAAAGTGGGATTTGTTTTAATCAAAATGTGGGATGATAATAGATTAACTTTTTCTTATCACAAAAGCAAATGCTTTAGCCAGGCGTTGTGGCGGGTGCCTGTAGTCCCAGCTACTTGGGAGGCTGAGGCAAAAGAATTGCCTAAGCCCAGGAGATAGAGGTTGCTGTGAGCTGTGACATCACAGCACTTTACGAAGGGTGACAAAGTGAGACTGTGTCTCTAAAAAAAACAAAAAAGCAAAAAATTAAAACTCACGTCCTCCCTTTCCCTGGTTGGTCTAAGCACTGCTACCAAAATAGTGTCTGTCCGTGCAGATCCTTTTTTGCTATATATACATATATATTTTTTACAAAAATGGAATCATGATTGTATATTATTATACTGTCCACCTTGTTCGACATTGATATGTCCTAAACACCCGTTCACATGAATAAATGTTCTGTAAGATTTTTAGTGGCTGCTGAGCATTTTGTTTTATAAGGGTATAAGGCTTAGTATAAGGACTGTCACATTTCTTTACAATTAAAATTGTGTTGAGATCCCATCTCTATAAAAAAAAAAAAAAGGAAAAATTAGCTAGGCATAGTGGTGGGCACCTGTAGTCTCAGCTACTTGGGAGGCCAAGGCAGGAGGATCACTTGAGTCCAGGAGTTGGAGGCTGCGGTGAGCTATGATGATAGAGCAAGACCTTGTCTCAAAAAAAATGAATTTAGGACCATTAATTTTTAATTCAGAGGGACCTGATGGCTTCTAGGTTGCTCCTAAAAGAAACATCCCGTCATGTAGCTGCAGGGCCAAGATTTTGAAATGAAATCCCAAAAAACCTATTTCTGCAGACTATGAGGAAAGAGTCAATAGCTCATACCTGCATGACCAGCCCATTTGGACCTTGAGACTAAAATGAACTTTCTTGGCCGGAGGCTTTACACCTGTCCCTGGGGTGAGGACTCCTGTGTGGCCTTATGAAGGAAGAACGTTTGAAAACTTGGGCTGGATACTCCTGGAAGCCATCAGGCCATATCTTTTTTCCCATTGCTTTTGCTGTGTGTCCCTTGTTAAATTTACCTGTGAGTTACAACATGCTGTTGAGTCTTGTGAGTCCTGATGCCAGACAAAGCATCAAATTACAATGTAAATTGAATTCTCACCCCACAGTCTCTTCTCCTAAAAATTAGTGCATTGGGCAGTGCCCATAGCTCAGTGGGTAGGGCATCATCCACATACACTAAGGCTGGCAGGTTCGAACCCAGCCGGGGCCTGTTAAACAATAACAACAACAACAACAAAAATAGCCAGGCATGGGCAGTGCCTGTGACTCAGTGAGTAGGGCGCCGGCCCATGTACCAAGGGTAGCAGGTTTGAACCCAGTCTAGCCAAACTGCAACAACAAAAAAAATAGCTGGGCGTTGTGGCAGGCACCTATAGGCCCAGCTGCTTGAGAGGCTGAGGCAAGAGAATCACCTAAGCCCAAGAGTTGGAGGTTGCTGTGAGCTGTGATGCCACCGCACTCTACCAAGGGCAACAAAATGAGACTGTCTCAAAAAAAAAAAAAATAGCCAGGCATTGTGCTGGGCACCTGTAGTCCCAGTTACTTGGGAGGCTGAAGTAAGAGAATCACTTAAGCCCAAGAGTGGGAGGTTGTTGTGAACTATGATGCCACAGCACGCTAAGGGTGACATAGTGAGACTCTGTCTCTAAAAAAAAAAAAAGTGCATTGGTTGGGAAGGAATGTGATTCTGAACACAGATGAGTCATCTGGGTAGATATCAATGAAGCTGGAGTCTTCAAACCCTCTTGGGTACCAGAAGCAGCCCATTCATTCCTGTCAGATTAATCTCTTGTCCTGAGATTCTGTAATCAGGGCCTCAGGCCCTTATTTCTGCTACCTAACATCCTCTTTCAACCCACACTCCTGCCTTCCTGGGGAATCTCCTATGACTAGATGATTAAATAACTCTTGGGCTAGATTGACAGTTCTGTACAGCATACAGGCATCCCCAGAAAGAGCACAGCTCAGCACCACAGCTCACTCTGGGGCAGCCCTGAAGGAAAGCCTCCCAGGGGGCAGGACTTGGAGCAGTGCACCATCATTTTGCCTGGAAGGGGAGAGGAACAGAAGAATCAGTTTGCACCAAAAAGTGCAGACTGGGTAGTTAGGGACTTGATAGAAGTATGATTGGAAAATTGATAACAAGGAGATCAGAGGAAGAGGCGTGAGGCTGGACCTCTCTGAATGGCAGAGTTTGAAGGTGTGTGTTCCATGCTCACCACGTGGTAAAGGAAGATTTAATGATCAGGTGGGTAGATGGCTCATTTTGTGGACATCAGATAACCATCTCAGTCACGAGCAGACTGGCAGGAATGGAGGAGATGGAGGAGGATGGAGGTCATGACCAGTTCAGCAATGTGGACTTCCACTCACTAGAGCTGACCTGGCTGCAGCCACTGCTGAGTGCCTGGTCTCCTGGCTGGAGGGACAACACAAGCACCCGATATGGCACCACTGCCTGAAGACATAGGCCGGCTACCTGGTGTTAGGCTGATGGCATCAGACCACTTGCATTATGGAAGAGGCAGGCAGCGTTTTGTCCTTACTGAAATGGACCCTTGCTCTGGACACAGATTTGCCTCCCCTTCCCACGGTGCTTCTGCAAAACTAGCACCTCTGGGCTTATAAAATGCTTTGTCCGTGCTCATGTTATTCACAGCAGACAAAATGCAGCAGTGGGTTTATGCGTGTGGCCCTCACTGGTCTCACTGTGTTTCCCATCATCTTGAAGCAGCTACCTTGACAAGTGGTTAAATTGGTTTTTGGAAATTCACTGACCATGCTAACTAGGGGTAATGCCGTGCAGGACTCGGGTGTTGTCCTCCAGGATGCACCTTATGCTCTGACCGGCATCCATGCCTCTCCCAGACCCCGGATTCACCAGTCTAGGAATCAGGGAGGAAAAGGAAAATCACGCCTCTCGCTATTAACCCTGGTGATCTGTAACATTTCTGCTTCCCATTCCTGTGACTTCAGGCTCTCCTGGTTTAGAGGTCTTAGTTACAAGGGGAGAGACACTCACCGGGAGACTCAGTGACTAATCCTTTGAGCTGGAACTTGAAGCCACCATCTGGCCTCTTTGGGCATTGACAGGCAAGTTGCTGGCAGAGTGACTGATGCTAACTCCTGGGGGCTGTTTTACTGCACGGTGGAGGGGAGAAGGAGGGACGCAGGGGATCCTCAGTATGCCCATATCCTCTGATTCAGGTCAGTGGCGAAGTACAACAACCCAATTTAGACTGCTCAACCCTTCACCAAAGAAAGTTTGGATCATTTCTTCAGGGAAAGAAGTATGAGCACATGACGTACTAGCTGAAAGCAAAAGAAATAAGGACTATGGCTGGGTGTGGTGACTCACACCTGTTATCCTAACACTGTGGGAGGCCCAGGTAGGTGGATCATCTGAGCTCAGGAGTTTGACACCGGCCTCTACCCCATCAAGAAAATTGAGAGTCCATCTTTACTAAAAATAGAAAAACTAGGGCAGCGCCTGTGGCTCAAAGGATGCCAGCCCCCTATACTGGAGGTGGGGGGCTCAAACCTAGCCCTGGCCAAAAAAAAAAACAAACTGTAAGAAAAAGAAAAACTAGCCAGGCATTATGGCAAGCACCTGTAGTCCCAGCTACTCAGGAGGCTGAGGCAGGAGGATCACCTAAGAATTTGAGGTTGCTGTGAGCTATGATGCTGTGGCACTCTACCCAGGGTGACAGAGTAAGACTCTGTCTCAAAAAAAAAAAAAAAGATGTGATTATAGTTATAAATACTAGCTGTTGTGGAAATGAGTAGTTAAAAGTTTTGGGATTTTTTTTTTCTTTTTGAGACAGAGTCTCATTTTGTTGCCCTCAGTAGAGTGCTCTTGGGCTCAGGCAATTCTCTTGCCTCAGTCTCCCAAGGAGCTGTGACTACAGGCGCCCACCACAACACCCGGCTATTTTTGTTGTTGTTAGAAACGGGGTCTCATCTCACTCTTGCTTAGGCTGGTCTTGAACTCCTAAAGTCAAGCAATCCACCTGCCTCAGTCTCCCAGAGTGCTAGGATTACAAGCCTGAGCCACTGTGCCCAACCCAGTAGTTAAGAGTTTTTCTTCCTGGCTTGGCACCTGTAGCACAGTGATTATGGCACCAGTCACATGCACCAAGGCTCGCAGGTTTGAACCCAGCTAAAAAACAATGACAACCGCAAAAAAAAAAAAAAAATAGCCTGGCATTGTGGCGCGTGCTTGTAGTCTCAGCTACTTGGGAGGCTGAGGCAAGAGAATCACTTAAGCCCAAGAGTTTGAGGTTGCTGTAGGCTGTGATGCCACAGCACTCTACCAAGGTGACACAATGAGACTCTGTCTCAAAGAAAAAAAATACCCAAGCAATAAAGAGATTTTGATGCTCTTCTAAGAAAAAGATTAGTGGTTTGGGTTGTAAAAGGCATAGCTGAGCATAGAAAAACCTTGTTATTGTCTTCATTTGAAGATTAAGTGTTAGAGAGGTCACTAGGTGTTTCAGGGGTTGAGAAAAGACTTTCTTCAGACCAAGATTAGGATACGAAAGTATAGGCCGAGAGTGGTGGCTCACGCCTGTAATCCTAGCACATTCTTGCCACTTTTGTTTATTTGTTTTCATATTTACTAGAACCTGTTTCATGGGCTCTGTGTCCAGAGGCAGAGGCAGGAAGATCGCCTGACCTCAGGATTTCGAGACCAGCCTGAGCAAGAGTGAGAACCCATCTCTGCTGAAAATAGAAAAAATATGGAAAAAAGAAAATAGAAAAAAGAGCCGGGCATTGTAGTGGGCACCTGTGGTCCCAACTACTTGGGAGGCTGAGATAGAAGGATCACTTGAGCCCAAGAGTTTGAGGTTGCTGTGAGTTATGACACCAGCATACTCTACCCAGGGCAGCAGAGTAAGACAGAGAGAAAGGAAGGAAAGAAGGAAGGGAGGGAGGGAAGGGGAAGGGAAGGGAAGGAAGGAAGGAAAGGAAGTGAAAGGGTGGCACTTGAGAAAGAAAGAAAGAAAAAAGAGCGAGAGAGAGAGAAAGAAAGGATAAAAAAGTACAAAATTTATTTTGGCTGGCTCGGCGCC
>NW_003852489.1:1258145-1259131 GCF_000181295.1 Otolemur garnettii
AGGTGCCGAGCCACCAATAGTTATTTAAACTTAATTTTTTTGAAACAGAGTTTCACTTTGTTGCCCTTGGCAGAGTGCCGTGGCATCATAGCTCACAGCAACCTCAAACTCGGGCTCAAGTGATCCTCTTGCCTCAGACCCCCAAGTAGCTGGGACTACGGGCTTCCATCACAATGCTCAGCTATTTTTTAGAGATGGGGGTCTCACTCCTGCTCAGGCTGATATCGAACTCATAACCTCAGGCAATCCACCCACCTTGGCCTCCCAGAGTGCCAGGATTACAGGTGTGAGCCAACAAGCCTGGCCTAATTTTAAAGTTTTTTGTTTGTTTGAGACATAGTCTCAAGCTGTCACTCTGGATAGAGTGCTATGCCATCATAGTTCACAGCAACCTCCAACTCTTGGGCTTAAGTGATTCTCTTGCCTCAGTTTTTCTATTTTTAGTAGAGATAGGTTCTCACTTTTGCTCAGGCTGCACCCAGCCTTTAAAGTTTTTATATGTTGCTCAGACTGGTCTTGAACTCCTGGCCTCAAGCAATCCTTCTTCAGCCTCCCCAAATGCTGGGATTACAGCACCCAGCCTAAACTTAATTATTTTAATGGATTCAAAATGCCCCTCATGGCCAGGAGAGGTGGCTCATGCCTGTAATCCCAGCACTCTGAGAGTTGGAGGGAAGGGCGGATTGCCTGAGCTCACAGGTTGAGCCTGAACAAGAGCAAGACCCCATCTCTAAAAAGTAGCTAGGCGTTGTGGTGGGTACTCAGGAGGCTGCGGCAAGAGAATTACTTAAGCCCCAAGAGTTTGAGGTTGCTGTGAGCTATGATGGTATAGCACTCTACCGAGGTCAACAAAGACTTTGTCTCAGAAAAAAAGAAAAAATGTCCCCCAAATTGGAATCTATGTATCTGATGTCTTTCTACTGCCTATACTTAGGAACAACAATTTGATCAGTTAGAGATGTCTTGGTTACATCTTTTTTTTTTTT
>NW_003852489.1:1259819-1263155 GCF_000181295.1 Otolemur garnettii
AAAAAAAAAAAAAAAAAAATATTTGATTTAGTTAGGTAGAGTTCATCTTGTGGCTATGTGCCACACACAAAAGGTATGCCTCCCTGTGCCCATTCAGTGAAAGCACCCCACCCTTTCCCTTCCCTCATTACCCCTCCCCCCATCTTGAATTGAAATGAGTTTTTCTCCTATTTGGGCATGCCCTGGATGGCCCGCTGGCTTCATATTAGTATTGAGTACGTTGGATATTTGCTTTTCCATTCTTGTGATACTTTACTAAGAAGAAATGTGTTTCAGCTCCATCCAGGATATTACAAAAGATGTGAAGTCACCTTTTTTAGGGCTAAATAGTATTCCATGGTGTGCTCGTACCACAATTTGTTAATCCATTCCTGAGTTGATGGGCATTTAGGTTGTTTCCATGTCCTGGCAATTGTAAATTGAGCTGTGATAAACAATCTAGTACAAAAGTCCTTGTGATAAAATGATTTCTTTCTTCTGGGTAGATGCCTAATAGTGGGATTGTGGGGTCAAATGGGAGATTGAATTTGAGATCTTTGAGGATTTTCCATACTTCTTTCCAAAGGGGCTATATGAATTTGCAGTCTCATCAACAGTGTAAAAGTGTTCCTCTCTCTCCACATCTGCTCCAGATCTGCAGCCTTGGGACTTTGTGATGTGGGCAAATCTTACTGGGATTCGGTGCTATCTCAGGGTAGTTTTGATTTGCATTTCTCTGATGATTGGTATGATGAGCATTGTTTCAAGTTTTTTAGCCATTTGTCTGTCTTCTTTAGAGAGAGTTCTACTTGTGTCTCTTGCCCAGTGATATATGGGATTATTGGCTCTTGTTTTGTTGATTAATTTGACTTCCCTGTAGATCCTAGTTATCAAGCCTTTGTCTGATTCATAATATACAAATATCTTTTCCCATTCTGAAGGTTGTCTATTTGCTCTGGTTGTTGTGTCCTTAACTGTACAGAAGCTTTACAAATTTGCCTCCCCGCCCCACTATTGTAAGCAGTTTATTTTAATCCCTGGATGCTGTAAATTTTTTAGTTTAATCTTGTAAATTGGGAACTGCAAATGGTTACATTGATGTTGATAGTTTTTAATTAATTCTGTCTGTTATGTAATGAGCTTTTTGATCCCCAAGTTCAGATCTTCAGTTCAGCTATGTTTTCCAGTATGTATTTGAATATCATTTTAAGATCTTCTTCCCACTTTTTATCCTTTGGTTATTATTCTAGATACCTTTTCCCAAGACTGTTATCAACTTCACTACTTCAGTTTCGGTAATGTCAACTCTACACTCTGAGTTTCTGAAGTTCTTTCAATTTCCATAATTATCTTTCTCAATGTATTTTCCCTAGTTGTGCCCACTGATGTTCATCTTATTACTGCTGTCTTTTCATCTCCTTTTAAAGTTCTTATTTCATAGACTCCATATTTGCTTTAATTTCCTTGAGAAGGAACAAACATTTGTAGTTTCCTAGTGCAAATCTTCTAAGGAATATTCTTCATCTACCTTTTCTGCTTTGTGTCAATTTTCACCATTTTAATTTTGGGGTGTTTTCCTCATGTTTATGTGTTTTCTTTTTTATGCATATATATCTTTGAAGGAGGGCAGTTATAAGTCACCTAATTGCCCATCCTGTTTATCTGGATCTGGGCTTTTCCCAAACTGTCCACTTACCTTGTTCAGGGAGACTGGTTATGGTGGATCTTTCTGGGTTTTTTTTTTTTTTTTTGAGACAGAGTCTCAGGCTGTCCCCCTGGGTAGAGTGCTATGGCATCACAGCTCACAGCAACCTCCAACTCCTGGGCTCAAGCGAGTCTCCTGCTTCAGCCTCCCAAGTAGTGGGGACCACAGGTGTCCACCACAACACCCGGCCATTTTTTGGTTGCAGCCGTCATTGTTGTTTGGCGGGCCCAGGCTGGATTTGAACCCATCACCTTAGGTGTATGTGGGTGGTGCCTTAGCCACTTGAGCCACAGGCACCAAGCCTATGGTGGATCTTTCTGTTTAGCCCTTCAGATGTCTGAGGGAGTTGAATGCTGGGATCTTGAGCAGTGATTATTGGGAACTTATTTCCCACTTGGGGAGCGTTACAGAAACACTCAGAATTTGTTGTGTCCCCTGCTTCAGGATGCATCAAACACTTTGGTAAGAAGCAAAGTCAAGAGAAACCCAGGGGCTCCTTATCTGATGGATGTATTACTTATCTATTGCCGTGGAATAAATTATCCAGAAATATAGTGGCTTAAAACAACATTTACCATCTGACCATTTCTGTGGGTCAGGAATATGGGTGTAGTTTAGCTAGGCTCTCTACCTCAGGGTCTCCCAGGAGACCGCAATCAAGCCGTTGACCAGGAGTGCAGTTCTCAGGGCCCGAATGGGGCAGAATCTGCTTCCAAGCTCACCCATGAGGTTATTGGGAAGGATGAGTTCCACGCAGGCCTCTGGGTTGAGAGCTGTCCTCGATTACTTGTCATGTGACCCTTTCCAGGAAGCAGTTCACTACAGGGCACCTGCAGGGAGGGCAGGGCAGGGGAGTGAGACAAAGGTCACTGTCTCCCCCTCTCCGCCTCCCCCGCCATGGGGTTCTATGGATTATTGGGGGGGGACACATCCAAACCACAGCACAACTCCAATCCTGAAGCTGCTGACAAAGCAAGCAGGACAAAGTCAGCAACGCCTCTATGACAATTTATTCTGGATCCCCTTCTGTGATATTGTGATTTATAATAAGAAATACATATTTGGATTTCATCCCTGTTCCTGGCACAAAGCTCCTGAAACCCTGGGAATTACCTAAGGGATAAGAATGTAAGGAATATCTTTTGTTCTTCATAACAAGCCTCTTTCAATCACACCTGAATTTATCATAATTAGGTGACTTTTGGAAGTCCTCTAAGGACAGAGAACTGGTTGCCAGGGGAACCAGCAGTGTGATTAGAGGGTTGGAGCTTTTATCCCCAAAACCTCCCACCTCTGGAAATTGACTTAATCACCAATGGCCAATAGTTTACTCACTGGTGCCTACATAATGAAGCTGCCATAAGTACCCAAAAGGACCAGGTTCAGGGAGCTTCCTGGACGGTGGAACACAGGCGGTGCTGGGAGGACGGCATACCTGGTGAGGGCAGGGAAATCCCACACTCCTTCCCACGTACCTTGCCCTACACACCTCTCCTCTCTGACTGTTCCTGAGTTTTATCCATTTATAACAACCTAGTAATCTAGTAAATAAACTGTGAGCTAAACATCCTAAGCCCCGGGTGGTGCCTGTGGCTCAGTGGGCAGGGCGCCGGCCCCCGTATACCGAGGGTGGCAGGTTCAAACCCAGCCCC
>NW_003852489.1:1264136-1266227 GCF_000181295.1 Otolemur garnettii
ACTTGAGCCACAGGCGCCAAGCCTTTTTTTTTTTGAGAAAGAGTTTTACTTAGTCGCCCTTGGTAGAGTGCTATGGCGTCAAAGCTCACAGCAACCTCAGATTCTTGGACTCAAGCGATTCTCTTGCCTCAGCCTCCCAAGTAGCTGGGACTACAGGTGCCTGCCACAATGCCTGGCTATTTTTAGAGAGGTCTCAATTTGCCTCAGGCTGGTCTCCAACCTGCAAGCTCAGGCAATCCACCTGCCTCAGCCTCCCAAAGTGCTAGGATTCTAGGAGTGAGCCACCATGCCCAGCAGGAGAGGTAAGGTTTAACTGCCTTCAGACCCCACAACCCTCACATCAGAGGACCCTCCTGAGGTGGGCAAATCAAAAGAGATGGCTTTCCATTACAGGGGGTGTGGACAGTAATGCATAAGAGAGAGGGAGTGGCCACTATTAAACTGAGTCCTATGAGAGGGGTAGAATGTAGGTATCCAGAGAGACCAGATGATAGGATATATTTTTAATAAAATAATCAGTATAATAATAAGAAACTTTAGAAAATAAAGAAATAGATGAAAAATAATCATTAAAAGTCTGCTTACCCATCCAGACTCATGGTGGCTCATGCCTGTAATCCTAGCACTCTGGGAGGCCGAGGGGGAAGGATCATTTGAGGTCAGGAGTTCAAGAACAGCCTGAGTAAGACCAAGACACCTCCAACTCCTGGGCTTAGACGATTCTCTTGCCTCAGCCTCCCGAGTAGCTGGGACTACAGGCACCCACCACAATGCCCGGCTATCTTTGTTGCAGTTTGGTGGGGCTGGGTTTGAACTCACCACCCTCAGTATATGGGGCTGAGCCCTACTCACTGAGCCACAGGCTCCGTCCCTCCAGCCTTTTTAAACCAGCTCTTATCCCATGCATGAGTGCTCTTCCCCGACCTAATCACCTAGAATCCACCTCTTTGGGATTAGCTCCGACATACGCAGGACATATGACATATCTACTGGACTACACATAAAAATTTTTAAATAATTTAAAAAAACAGTTATAATACATACACCATATGACTACCTATAAACTAACAAAATTTCTTTAGCATCATTAAATATCCAAAGCCCTAGTAGCCCTACAAAGATTATTCCTTCAATTCAAACTTCTGGGCTGGAGCATCTGATTAATGGAGCTTGGTCATAGGACTGCACTGTATCTGCCAAAGAGTAGAGAGGCAGGTTTTTGTTTGTTTGTTTGTTTTTTGAGACAGGGCCTTAAGCTAATGACAGCTGCAACCAAAAAAAATAGCCCGGCGTTGTGGCGGGCGCCTGTAGTCCCAGCTACTTGGGAGGCGGAGGCAGGACACTCGCTTGAGCCCAGGAGTTGGAGGTTGCTGTGAGCTGTAATGCCAGGGCACTCTACCTAGGGGGACAGCTTGAGGCTCTGTCTCAAAAATAAATAAATAAATAAATAAATAGTGCCTTAGTCCATTCCTGCTGCCATGCTGTGACAAAATTACCTCAGACTAGGTAAGTAATTTATAAACAATAGGTAGGTGGTAATTTATAAATAATAGAAATTTATTGCTCACAGTTCTGATGGCAAACGCAAAATCAAGGAGCCGTCTTCTCATAGTGCACTTCCTACTGTGCCCTCACATGGTGGAGGAGCCAGGGTGCTCCTCAAAACCTTTTATTTTTATTTATTTTTTAGAGACAGAGTCTCACTTTGTCACCCTGGGTAGAGTGCTTAGGAGATTCTCTTGCCTCAGCCTCCAGAGTAGCTGGGACTACAGGTGCCCGCCACAACGCCCAGCTATTTTTAGTTGCAGTTTGGCCGGGGTCGAGTTTGAACCCGCCACCCTTGGTATATGGGGTCAGGGCCCTACCCACTGAACCACAGGTGCTGCCCAAGCCCTTTTATTTTTATATAAATAATCTCACTCTGTTTCATAGCTCCAGAAACCTCAAACTTGGGGTGAGGTGATCCTCTTAGCTCAGCCTCTCGAGTGGCTGGGATTACAGGTACCTGCCACAGCACCATAGTGGAGCCAAGTCTCCATCTTGCTCAGGGTGGTCTCCAACTCCTTAGCTCAAGTAATCCATCCGCCTCAG
>NW_003852489.1:1266548-1268635 GCF_000181295.1 Otolemur garnettii
GCAAATACATTTCAAAATAAATCATGCAGTGCATCCCAAAGCCACTGTGATTAGAAAGAAACATGCAAACACAGGCTGTTCTGTTGCCATAATAATCAACCTTCAGCTGGTCAAGTCCATTTACGTCTGGACATCGTGATGTTTCTGATGTTATTTTTTTTTTCAGGACAGACATTTCTACCCCGAGGGCGATGGGGTTTGTTAAAGAACTTGGCAAGTAAATGTATATTCTCTAAAGGGGGAAAGTCCTGTATTTAACTGTAATCAGTGATGGGTATTTTTAAAATGAGTTTAACATCCTGTTCTGGTGTGTGCTATGGGGTAACAGCCTGTTGTTACCTGGTGCTTTTTCTTTATAAGCCAGCCGGCTGCCCCAACAGCACGCAGAGGCTGCCTTTGTCCCTTGCTCACGTTCCCTTTAAGATTTGTCAGGGTTTCAGCTGGTGAAATTCCAAGTGCCCTCTGGACTGGTTGGCACCATGCGAGAATTTTCCAATTTGGAAGAGAAAGAACCTGTTCTCCAGGGAAGGCTCTTCAAGGTAATTGCTCTCTGAGACGGTCTTGCTGCTACCTTTGGCAACCTTCGGCCACAAATCCCAGTTGCTGTTAAGAGGAGCTAGAAACCCACAGCTGGGAAAATGGGAGTTCGGGGTGGATTCGCTGAGACCTTTGAAATCAGTGACCTCTGGAGACAGGAAGCGGGGGAGAGGCCAGTGCAGGCAAAGGCAGCTGAACTTTTCCTCCCGAGATAAGCACAATGGCTCTGGCCCTCTGACATTTTCATTGTCTTCCTTTTGCTAAAGAGCTTCAGCGAAGGGGCATTGGCCAAGGAAGCCTCTTATAGGGAGAGAGGCTTATTTCTTCTTATTTGGAAGAAAGACTTTAACAAATCGCTTGGTCTGGGGAGAGGCACGCCAGGGTGTGCTTGGATAAGAAAAGATTGGTGGCTAATCAGAGCAGGGCTGCAAGAGGAGGCGGCGTGTCCAGGGGGACAGTGAGAAGAAAAAATGAAGAACAAGACTTGGAGAAGGGGCTGGTGCAGGGGCTCCTCTCGCCAGTTAGCCCAGCACACTGGGAGGCCGAGGCGGGAGGATCCCTTGAGCTCAGACATTTGAGACCAGCCTGAGCTGGAATAAACTAAGGCAAACTCATTGATTCTGGACCAAACATTTCCCTGTTTCCTCCAGTATTGGGCAGGTCTCCACTTTGGCAAAGACTCTTCCCAAAGGCTTTTGTCACCAAATGCTGACATTTGTCATGTTTACTCCTCCTAGGGTGCATACCCAGCCCCATTACAGACCTCCAGAAGACCCCAGTCACCATCGCAGGCCCTTTTCAGCGATAAGACAGACGTGAGCAGCAGTGGCCAGGAGATATGACGAAAGACAGTGCAGATGAGACTCACGCACACGTCACCCCCACAGGAGAGTAGAAGGAGTGAAGAGGACAACTGGCTCACTGCTGCAGCCACGATAATAACACTGACCTTACGGTGCGCTTGCCAAATGCAGGCACTGTGCTTTACCCGCCTTAATTCACTTACTCAGCTACCTATGATCTGAGGTCATGATTCTACCCATTTTTCAGACAAAGAACTTAAAGTAAAGCAAGTTTAAATAACTTTCCCAAGATGACACAGTTAAAAAGTGGCACGTGTGCTCATCCTACCTAATTATTAGAGAAATGCAAATCAAAACTACACTGAGAGGGGCGGTGCCTGTGGCTCAGTGAGTAAGGCGCTGGCTCCATATACCAAGGGTGGTGGGTTCAAACCCGGTCCTGGCCAAACTGCAACAAAAAAATAGCCAGGCATTTTGGCTGGCGCCTATAGTCCCAGCTACTTGGGAGGCTGAGGTAAGGGAATCACCTAAGCCCAGGAGTTGAAGGTTTCTGTGAGCTGTGACTTCACAGTACTCTACCAAGGACAATAAAGTAAGACTCTGTCTCAAAGCCCCCCCCCCAAAAAAAAACAAAACCACACTGAGATACCATCTAACCCCAGTGAGAATGGCCCACATCACAAAATCTCCAAACTACAGATGCTGGCGTGGATGTGGAGAGAAGGGAACACTTTTACACTGCTGGTG
>NW_003852489.1:1270436-1271720 GCF_000181295.1 Otolemur garnettii
GCTTGAGCCACAGGCGCCAAGCCTATTTATTATTATTATCTTTGAGACAGAGTCTCAAGCTGTTGCCCTGGGTAGAGTGCCATGGCGTTACAGCTGACAGCAACCTCAAACTCTTTGGACTTAAGCGATTCTCTTGCCTCAACCTCCCAAGTAGCTGGGACTACAGGATCCTGCCACAGTGCCTGGCTATTTTTTTTTGTTGTAGTTTTCATTGTTTGGCAGGCTCAGGCTGGATTCAAACCTGCCAGCCCCCATGTATGTTGCTCGTGCCCTAGCTGCTGAGTTACAGGCACCGAGCCTCCACAATTTTTTTTTTTTAGAGCCATTTTACCCATTGCCTCAGAAAAATCTCTCCCCTTCAAGGTCTCAGAGGCAATATTTCTAAAAATAAAAGCTGAACTATTTTTTCCTACAGTGCCCTCCAATCTGAGCCTTTTCTTTTAACCCACATTGTAGCGAATGGCTCTACTCAGGTGTCCAAGTCACAGACCTGGGGATCCCCTTGGACGTCCCCTCTCCTCACCTCTGCCTTCAGTCAGTTGATTTTACCCCGTTGGTCTCTGAGGTTGTCTGCCCCCTCCCTGGCTCCGTTGTCTGTGCCCACAGATCTCCCCTGGGTCCATCTGACACACTCAGAGCTCACGGCTGGGTCTCCAGTCTGCCCTCCCAGCCATGCTGTACCCCAAAGCTACAGGGATGTTTGTGAAATGAATTCATTCACTGCTGCCTTGACAACCCACATGACGCTCCCTACCATCTTTACATGACACCTAAACTTCTCATGGCTGCTGACAGTCTTTATGACCTGGACCTGCCAGCCTGGGGCTTCGTTTCTGCTGACTTTTCCCTTCTTTGCCATAAGAACAGCGCTGAGGGACCACAATACTTTTAGGGACTCAAGAGCATGTTTTTAATTTTTATAAAATCAGAAAGAAAAAATACGCTTTTTAAATCAAGAAAAGTGGGCTGGGCATGGTGGCTCACACCTGTAATCCTAATACTCTGGGAGGCTGAGGTGGGTGGTTTGCCTGAGCTTAGGAGTTCAAAAACCAGCCTGAGCCAGAGCAAGAACTTGTCTCTACTGAAAAATAGCCAAGCATTGTGGCAGGAACCTGTAATCCCAGCTATTTGGGAGGCTAAGGCAGGAGGATCACTTGAACCCAGGAGCTTGAGGTTGCTGTAAGCTCTGATAATGGCACTGCATTCTACTCAGGGCGAGAGCGTGAGACTCTATCTCAAAAATAAATAAATATCAAGAAATGTGTTATAATACATAATAATAAT
>NW_003852489.1:1272066-1274916 GCF_000181295.1 Otolemur garnettii
TTTTTGAGACAGATTCTCACTCTGTTGCCCAAGCTGAAGAGCCATGGCCTCAGCCTACCTCCCAGCAACCTCAAACTCCTGGGCACAAGCAATCCTCCTGCCTCTGCATTCCAAGTAGCTGGGACTACAGTTGCCCATCAGAACACCCAACTAATTTTTCTATTTTGAGCAGAAATAGGGGGTCTCTCTCTTGCTCAGGCTGGTCTGGAACTCCTGAGCTCAAGGGATCCTCCCACCTTGGCCTCTCAGAGTGCTGGGATTATAGGCATGAGCCATCCCTCGGCCTTGACATATATTTTTAGTGGAAGGAGGGGCCCACATCAGCAAAGTACCTATAGTTCTCAAAAGCCATCATATGACTCGGTAGTTTGGAATACATTTCTGCCATCTGCCCTCTCTGGCTAACTCTTCCTCATCAGTCCTACTCTTAGTTCATAAGTAACTTTCCAGGCAGTCTTTTCTAACCCCCAAATTGGACCAAGTATGGTTCTGGCGGCTCATAGGGCACCCTGCCCTTATCCGTACCACAGCACATGGGGCCAGATGCAGCCCAGAAACTCCACAACAGCAAGCTTAAGTTTGGCTCATCCACATTCCCCCAGTATCTGGCACATAGTACGGGCTCAACAAAAACTGAATGAATGCACTGCCGTTAGAAGGGCATCTGGGCACGTGTACAGAAACCCGGGAAGTATCTGCATTCTTTGTGATTTCCCTCCTACCAGAGGCTGCATAGCAGAGGGGGACAGCCTGGTTGGAATGCCATCTCTGCCGATTATAGCTTCAGGACCTGGAGCAAGTCCTGGCCTCAGTTTCCTCATCTGTAACGTAGGGTCATAACAGCTCCTAATAGCTTAGAATACCAGGAAAATCAAATGAGTTAATATTTGGAAAGCACTTGTCACAGGGCCCAGCACAGTACATACTTGTAAAGCAAATGAAAACTTACCTGAAGGGGATACTGAAGGGTGCCGGGATGCTTTAGTTTTGTGGCAGATAGTGTCTTCAGATGTCACAGTGCAGGTGTACTTTCTGTGCATTCCTCTCCCCCTCTTGCTCATTCCCTGTGTTTGATTTCCTCCCTTCTCAGAACTCTGTAAAAGCAGCTGCTACACCGAGAGATAAATGCCTTCTCGTTCCGCCTCCTGGGCTGGAGACTGGGCACGGTGGCTTACACCTGAAATTCTAGCACTCTGGGAGGCCAAGGTGTGTGGATCACTTGAGCTCAGGAGTTACTAAAAAGAGAAAAATTAGTTGGGCACTGTGGTGGGCACCTATCATCCAAGCTACTTGGGAGGCTGAGGCGGAAGGATCAATTGAGCCCAGGAGTTTGTGGTTGCTGTGAGCTATGTACTCTAGCCCAGGCAACAGAGCAAGACTCTGTTTCAAAAAAAAAAAATGTAGCTGAATAAATTTGAGTGTGTATTTATTTGTCCTTTGTGTTTGGTAAAGTATGAACTTGTCAAGTGTAGGATGCTTCTGAGGTTTTAAACCTTGTACATTTCTTTTTTTTTTTTTTTTTTTTGCGACAGAGCCTCAAGCTGTCCCCCTGGGTAGAGTGCCGTGGCATTACAGCTCACAGCAACCTCCAACTCCTGGGCTCAAGGGAGTCTCCTGCCTCCGCCTCCCAAGTAGCTGGGACCACAGGCGCCCGCCACTACGCCCGGCTATTTTTTTTTGGTTGCAGCCGTCATTGTTGTTTGGCGGGCCCTGGGGATTCGAACCCGCCACCTTAGGTGTACGTGGCTGGCGCCTTAGCCGGTTGAGCTATAGGCGCCGAGCCAAACCTTGTACATTTCAAAGAGAGATCTGTCTCTTGAGAGTCTCCCAGAGGTAATCTCTAAGCCCCTGCAATACTCTTTGCTGCCCACAAAGAGTATCTATGTGTCTCTGGGGCCTTGAACTGGCTAGAAAGTTTATGCCAACAATGTGATTTATGGAGGCAACCCTGGACCAGGCTGTATCAGTTTGGCTTCCAGATGAGATGGACATTGAGTGACAAAAGTCATGCCCGTGTGACCAGCCCTCACACAAGAAAGACACCAAGACTCAGATAAGCTTTCCTGGTTGGTGATAAGCCTTATGCGCTGTAGCCCATCATTGCCGGGAAAATTTAGCACTGTGTGTACTAGAGACTTGGCCATGGAGCTCTGAAGCGAATGCTGCAGCTCACGAGAGGGATCCAGGGTTGAGCAGAGATGACGAGACCCTTGAACCACCACCTCGCAGCGCCACGTGGCTGGGGAGGATTGTCTCCAGAAGAGCTGAGCTCTAAAGCCGAGCTGGCTCCTGAATGTTATCAGTTAACTGAACTACATGCACCTAGGAAGTGAGTCCATCTTTAGGCAGGGATCTGAACGGCTCATCTCTGGGTCTTGCAGCGTATGAGTTATCTATTGCTGTGTACCAAATCCCCTCCAAAAAAACATAGTGGTTTAAAACAACAAATGTTAGATCTCTCACAATTTCTGTGGTCAGGGTGGCTCAGGGGGATGAAGGTCTTGCAGGAGGTTTCAGTGAATCTATCACCTGGGACAACAGTCTAATCTGAAGGCTCAGCTGGATGGAGAATCCAGATCTCAGAGAACACAGGGCTGTTGGCGGGCCTTGGCCCCTCATCACATGAGCCTCTCACTGGGGCTGCCTCATGGCGTGGTGGCTGGCTTCCTCCAGAGTGAGCAATCCATGAGACAAGGAGAAAGGGGGGCCCAAGAGGGAAGCCATGGTCTTTTATAATCTTGGAAGTGACGTTCCATCTCTTCTGCTGACGTTCCATCTCTTCTGCTGCATTCTCAGTTTTAGAAGTGAGGCAATGTCTCTAGCCCACTTTCAATGGAGGTACAAATACAA
>NW_003852489.1:1275233-1277252 GCF_000181295.1 Otolemur garnettii
AGCCATAGATGCCAAGCCAGCAGGTCCATATTTAAATAAACAACACTAGTGGTAAACATAATATTAGCTCCTATACACTGGGCAGTTGCTATGAAGCAAGTACGGGTTAGGCCCTTACATCCTTTATCTCACTGTGACTCTTATTCACTCAGGATTCATCAGGGACCAGGCACTGTGAGCAAGCTGTTGAAAACAGAATTACGAACCAGGAACACTTCTTGCTCTTGAGGTTTCTCTGCTCAGAGGCATAATTTGTTCCAGTCTTACAAAGAAGACCAGAGAGCACACAGGTAGCAAGTGGCTGAGCTAGGAGGCCAAAGCTGGGCGGTATGACTTCAAGGCCATAATTTTTGTGAAGACTCCTGAACCCATTGAAAACACCACTGGGGACCCGGGTACGTTGAGTCTCGCCTGTAATCCTAGCACTCTGGGAGGCTTAGGCAGATGGATTGCTTGAGCTCAGGAGTTCCAGACCAACCTGAACTCATGAGCTCAGGTGATCTGCCCGCCTCGGCCTCCCTCCCAAGTGCTGGGATTACAGGCGTGAGCCACCATGCCTGGCCCCAGAGTTCCCTTTTTCAGAGATACAGTGGATACCAGCTCTTCATGCCTCCAACAAATCTCCCACATAGATGCACTGGGCTCTCCACTATGTCCTTAACATGTGGTACAACCAAAATAAATTCTGAGGAAGACGGTGCTTGGTGAAATTTATTTAGTCATTTAATGCAATTACAATGACAATATTTAGTCATTAGCAGGTTGGCAGCAGGGACAGGGGATGGGGCAGAGGTGGGGTTCTAATCCTGCTCAGGACTGCTGAAGAGTGAGACCTAATTCAGATTGTAATAATAGCCACTCAGGTCTTACAAAGCAAACGTGTATGCAAAAGTGCCAGGGCACGCTTAGTCCTGGCGTACCTCCAATTAATTAGGCTTTAATGGAGTCCCTTTCAAAACCCATCAAAACAGCAGAGAGGAATTTTAAGTTGAGCTTTGTTTGAGACCATGCTGGAAATACATGAGAGGGAGGAAGCCAGTGTCTGTCCCTGGGGGATGGAGGAGTAGGAGGAGATTTCCAACAATGTCCTAGCTCTTTGGGGGATTTTGAGCTGGTTTTATCCAGTCCCACTTGGGTAAAGATGGAGCTTTGGTTTCTGCATTACCAGCCCTCTAGCTGCCCCAGGGCCATGACAATGTTCTTCTATATCTCCACTTACTGGGAGTGGTTAGTTACTTGGGCATGAGTCAGGGTCACATGGAACTGAAGTATGTTTAGACCCCAGCAAAGCATCCTTCTGCTATCAATGGAGGTATGGTTGTTGGATAAAGTACTAAATTGTTTTATTTGAGTTTAGGATAAATAATGATTTTTTTCTTTTTCTTTCTTCTTTTTTTTGAGACAGAGTCTCACTATGTTGCCCTCAGTAGAGTGCCATAGCATCACAGCTCACGGGAACCTCAAACTCTTGGGCTTAAGCAATTCTCTTGCCTCACCCTCTCAAGTAGTTGGGACTACAGGTGCCTGCCACAACACCTGGCTATTTTTTGTTGCAGTTGTCACCATTGTTTAGCTGGCCCCAGCTGGGCTCAAAGCCTCCAGCCTCGGTGTATGTGGCTGGCGCTGTAACCACTGTGCTACAGCACCAAGCCAAATAATGAGTTTTTCATAAGTATGCACCTAAATACTGCATGAGACATATTTATACTAGAAGGAGTATTTATTACTTATGTGATAGTCAAATTCAACAAAGCATCCAATATTCTTATTTGCTAAATCTGGCAACCCTAGGGTGAGTGTGGGGAGTACTCAGCATCTACCAATGGGAAAGACATTGGGTGCTGGCAGGCTTCTCCTGGGCTTCGTGGAGCTACCAATGGATTCTGCTTAGTTGATCTGATCACAATCTCCACTTCTTACCCTCTACGGACCCAAGATAGGGGCTGGTATCTAGTATCCTGGCTACCTACTAGCTCTGTACTGATATTTGATAATATTGAGGAATTGTTGTTATCATGT
>NW_003852489.1:1277574-1279564 GCF_000181295.1 Otolemur garnettii
GCCTTAGCTGGTTGAGCTATAGGCTCCAAGCCATGGTTATATTTTCTAAGGAAGTTTATGTCTCCTAGAGATGTATACCAAAATATTTACAGATAAAATGGTACACAAATATTAATTCAAAATGCATCAGAGACCTAAAGATAAGAGTTCAAGCTATAGGCTCGGCGTTTGTGGCTCAAGTGGCTAAGGTGCCAGCCATGTACACCCAAGGTGGTGGGTTCGAATCCAGCCCAGCCCACCAAACAACAATGACAGCTGCAACCAAAAAAAATAGCCAGGTGTTGTGGCAGGCACCTGTGGTCCCAGCTACTCAAAAGGCTGAGGCAGGAGACTCGCTTGAGCCCAGGAGTTGGAGGTTGCTGTGAGCTGTGATGCCATGGCACTCTACCCAGGGGGACAACTGGTGGCTCCGCTCTCAAAAAAAGAGTTCAAGATATAGAACTCTTAGAAGAAACATACCAGCCTGTGTAACATAGAGAGACCCCATCTCTACAAACCCCCCCCAAATTAGCTGAGTATGGCAGTGCACACCTGTGGTTGCAGCTCCTTGGGAGGCTGAGGCAGGAGGATCACTTAAGTCCAGACGTTTGAGGCTGCAGTGAGGTGTGATCATGCCACTGCCCTCCAGCCTGGGCAACAGAGTTAAGACCTTGTGCAGGGTGGGGTGGGGAAGGAGAAGGTGAGGAAAACACTGGGAAAATCTTTAGGACTCGTTGGGATGTGAGCTAATGCAATCAGATTTGAAGAAAGATTTCTCCAAAGATTAGGATAGAAAGAGGAAAAGGTTTATTTTACTTTTTCAGATGGAAAAAGACCAACACAGAAGTGAAAGAGAGGGAGACAGTGCTGGCAGAGAGAATCAGGTCCTCAGGCTTTATATTTAGGAGGTGTAAGAGGGGTGAAGAAGATTGATGGTTGTAGCCAAATTAACAGATCAACTGTGGCATCCACTTCCTCTTTCTTTTAGCAGCAGGCTAATAACAGAAGCCAGGGGCCCTTCCTTTGGAGATAGGCTTATCACTGGTGCTTGTGATCTTGTCAGTGATTCTGCCCTAAAAATATGGTTTGGGGCAGGAACTGAGGCCTATAACGCACCCCTACTATCTGCTCTTGTTTGCTCGGGAACTCCTCCAGGCTACAAAGCCAGATTCTAAAAGGCAGTTTTTAGTCAAGAGGCCTAGGGAATATAAAAGAGAAAGATTTTACATTTTCTTTTTGTCTGCTCCTGTCTTTTCAACAGAGCCCCCAAGGGGTGCCTGTCATGAGGGAAGGAGGGAGAGAGAGAGAGAAAGTGCACATGATTGATCTTAGCCTTTACTGAGAAACTGTAGGTTAGATAATTTTTCTGTTGTTGACATTTTTCCTGTTATTTTTGAAAGGCTGTCCTTTCAATGACATTGGATCTGGCAATGATTTCTTGAGCATGACACCAAAATACACAGTCAACAACAACAATCAACATAGACAAATTGGGCTTCAGAGCTTCTTGTGCAATAAAAGACGCTATCAACAGAGTAAAAAAGCACACTACAGAATAGGATAAAATCATTGTAAATGATTCATCTGATAAAGGCTTAATATCCAGAATATACGGAGAACTCCTGAAACTCAACAACAGCAAACCGAATGACCTGATTCAAAAGTGGACAAGGGAAGTGAATAGACATTTCCCCACAGAAGACAAACACACGGCCAGTAAGTACATAAAAAGACACTCAACGTTCCTAATCATTAGAGTAATGAGTGAGATCCCTCCTTATACCCGTTAGGATGGCTACAAAAAAAATAATAAATAAGTTTGAGGAAGGATGTGAAGAAATTGGAACTCTGCACACAATTGGTGAAAAGGTACAATGAGGCAGCCATTGTGGACAACAGAATGGCAGCTCCTTAAAAACTTAAAAATAGAATTGCTATCTGATACAGTAATTCCACTTCTGGGTGTATATCCAAAATAATTGAAAGGGCTCGGTACCTGTGGCTCAAGCTG
>NW_003852489.1:1279974-1281280 GCF_000181295.1 Otolemur garnettii
GGATACTAGTATTATTTTGTAAGAACATCACATATAGTCCATCTTACAAAGGTACATGTGAATCTTTCTAAATGTAGAATATAAACGTCTTCACATAATAACTAAGTAAAGGCCATGAAGGCTATGTTAACCAGTTTGGTGAAAAGATTTCAAATTGTATATAAAACCAGCACACTGTACCCCATGATTGCATTAATGTACACAGCTATGATTTAATAAAAATAAAGAAATAAATAAAAGAACATCATGTATATAATGATACCATTTGTCTTTGTGCAGTACTATAATACTATTTTTCTTTTGCTATTTATTCAGACTTTTAAAATATTAATTCTAGTAATTGCATGTCTATATTATTTTTGCATAAGTATTTTTTGAATACCAGTGATATTTCACTTTTTTGGTTATTGCAATCAACTTTCTCAGGTTGAAATGTTTCACATTTCTGGCTTGGCGCCTATAGCTCAACCGGCTAAGGCTCCAGCCACATACACCTAAGGTGGCAGGTTCGAATCCCCAGTCTGGACCCGCCAAAACAACAATGACGGCTGCAACCAAAAAATAGCTGGGTGTTGTGGCGGGCGCCTGTGATCCCAGCTACTTGGGAGGCAGAGGCAGGAGACTCGCTTGAGCCCAGGAGTTGGAGGTTGCTGTGAGTTGTGATGCCTGGCACTCTACCCAGGGGGATAGCTTGAGGCTCTGTCTCAACCAGTGTGCTAGGATTACAAGCTTCTGCCACTATTTCCAGACTAAATGTTTTTGTTTTTGTTTTTTTGAGCATTTCTTGGCCACATCAGCAGTGTTCCTAAAGGTGGCCGGGTCAATATTCCAAAGTTCCTCCTTCATTCTCATCAACTTTCCTGAGGACCTCCCTGTACACCCCACCCTTGGTGTAATTTTGATTACTTCATTTTGAGATCTATATGTATATGGTGACTATCTATTTAATGCCTTTTTTTTTTTTTGAGATGGACTCTGTTGCCCTACAGAGTGCAGTAGCATCATCATAACTTTCTGCAACCTCAAACTCCTGCGTTCAAGCAATCCTGTCACCTTATCCTCTTCATGCCTGGCTAATTTGTCTATTTTAAGTAGAGACGGGGTCTTGCTCTTAGCCCTGGCTAGTTTTGAACTCTTGAGCTCGAGGGATCCTCCCACTTTGGCCTCCCAGAGTGCAAAGCCACGGCTACCAGCCCATTTAATGCATTAACATCAAGCACTTTTGCATCACGTAATTTCTATGAAACCTAGAAGATTCCCATGGTTTTCTATAAATGTCAAGCTGTCATTGGCACAGAAATCATTA
>NW_003852489.1:1282066-1282991 GCF_000181295.1 Otolemur garnettii
TCCCAGCTACTCCCAGAGGCTGAGACAAAAGAATCACTTAAGCCCAAGAGTTTGAGGTGGCTGTGAGCTGTACTGCCACAGCATTCTACCCAGGGTGACAAAGTGAGACTCTGTCTCAAAAAAGAGAGGGAGGGGAGCAGTAGTTCACACCTGTAATCCTAACACTCTGGAAGGCTGAGGTGGGTGGATTGCCTGAGCTCACAGGTTCAAGACCAGCCTGATCCAGAGCAAGACCTCATCTCTAAAAATAGCCAGGCATTATGGCAGTCGCCTGTAGTCCCAGCTACTTGGGAGGCTGAGGCAAGAGAATCACTTAAACCCAAGAGTTTAAGGTTCCTGTGAGTTATGATGCCACATCACTTCACTAAGCGTGACAAAGTAAAACTCTGTCTCCAAAACAAAAACAAAAAAATTTTTTTTAATGTAGATAAGCCAAGGAGAAGACCATTACCAGCCTGGGTAATGTAGCAAGACACAAACACACTTCTCCCCCCCAAATTTTTTTAATGTAGAATTTTTTTTTTTTAATTTTTGGTAGAAGTGCAGCTGTGTCTTGCTACATTACCCAGACTCCTCCTTGGCTTACCTAAAGTGCTAGGATTACAGGTGTGAACCTCCACACCTGGCCAGACACAAACACCTTAACTGGCCAACCTGATCTTAAAGATTGTTGTAAAACTCTGTCATAGTAACAAAATGCTTTGCAGTTAGGAGATATATATACACATATTTTTTAGAGACAGAGTCTCGCTTTGTCACCCATAATTATAGAGTGCTGTGACATCACAGTTCACAGCCACCTCCAGTTCCTGGGCTTAGGTGATTCTTTTGCCTCAGTCTCCTCAGTAGCTGGGACTACAGCTACAATGCCCAGCTATTTTTTTGTTGCACTTTGGGCGGGGCTGGGTTCAAACCTGCCACCCTC
>NW_003852489.1:1283198-1284406 GCF_000181295.1 Otolemur garnettii
AAGACATTGTCTTATATTTATTTTTTCTCAAGAAGACACACTAGGGCTTATTTTCAGGGCATGTCTTATTTTTATTAAGTATAATACAATAATCTACATTTATTCAAATACGGTGAAGTCATCTTCTTCTGAAACCTGACAGGGGCAGCTGACCTTGTTGGTGGGGCTGGAGCTAGTGATGAGTGAACTCCTTTCCCCTAGCCATTCGCACGTGTGCAATAGGATGCCTGCGACTGCGGTTACCACACCCGCACCCAGCTCGGAGAAAGGAGCTGTGGCAGATAAAAGGTATTTCAGTCTTCCTTACCGCTCAGCACCAAAACGCAGAATAGCCACACGCATCACTAGGTCTTATTATGGGGGTAGGGCTTATATTTAACAAATGCATAGAAATCCTGCTAGGGCTTATTTTGGGGGTAGGTCTTATTTTCCAGGAAACGGTATTTCTGGCCAGGCATGGTGGTTCACACCTGTAATCCTAGCACTCTGGGAGGTTGAGGTGGGTAGATTGCTTGAGCTCATCAGTTTGAGACCAGTCTGAGCAAAAAGCAAGATCCCATCTCTACTAAAAACAGAATAACTGAGGCAAGAGAATCACTTGAGCTCAAGTTAGAGGTTGTTGTGAGCTATGATGCTATGGCACTCCACCCAGGGCAACAGCTTGAGACTCTGTCTCAAACAAAAAAAAAAAGAAAAGAAAAGAAAGAAAAGCTATTTCTACACTTTCTTCCTTCATCTAAAGTAATTTTGCTATAAAATTAAATACTAAATTTTCTACCATGTACATGCAATGGAAAATTGTAATCATTAATTTAAATTGAATTGCATTTTGCTGGAAACATATTTATGCTGTCAGAGAGGTGATAGCCATTTTTTCAGGATTGCTATCCAATAAGCATAATAAAGCTCCAGAGGTTTTTGATTTTCACATTCAATTGCAGCTTTTATAAGTACAATTTTCTTCAAATGTTTTATGGACATGCTAGAGTTGCATTTGGCTTTTTGAATTATGAATTTGTTACAAAGAATTATTTTTTGTTTTCACTGTTTTGATCAATGATTAAATCTTCATTTAGTGAAAAATACGAAGCTGTAGGGGTTTCATCTGTTTTCAGATTATGAGTTTGAAGAAATTTTGTGTTCATTTTCAAATGATTAGTCATTAAATCTCTATTAAGTAATTTGTAAGAGTCCTGTCTGTGAATTTT
>NW_003852489.1:1284799-1286960 GCF_000181295.1 Otolemur garnettii
TTGCCTCAGCCTCCTGAGTAGCTGGGACTATAGGCACCTGCCACAACGCCCGACTATTTTTTGTTGCAGTTTGGCCAGGGCTGGGTTTGAACCCACCACCCTATGGGGCTGGTGCCCTGCTCACTGAGCCACAGGTGCCACCCTCCCTTCTGTATTTTTGATCTCCAGATAACTTATACTCATTTTCAAAATCAGTTCAATAAAGCTAGATTATATTTAAATTTCTGGAAATTTAAATTATATCTTAATAGAGTTTGTATAAACATTCATAATTCTGTAAACCTGTATCCAGTTGTCACTCTATTTGTCCATCTAGTTCCCAATCCACGTCAGGCTTCATGAATGTTGCCTTTAGACCTGTCCATACACAAATTTAAGGATAATATGAATTACTTAATGTTATAAAACATTAGCTGTCTTTTGCGGCTGTTCCAAATATCAGGACCATGCATCACTTACGAATGATACCTTGCTACCCAAGAATCTTTTGCATTTGTGCTGAGGAAGGATTTGACCAGTGAATTCATTTGTCTCTTTTAATTAAGTGCCTCCCCCTCTCCATGCTAGGGAGCAGCATCCAGTTCTATGTTAGCAGCAGCACAATTTGCAAATATTCATAACACTCTGACTCATTCCCTATTTTGTTTCAAGGGTATAAGGCCAGAAATGCACAGAAGCGATTCCTTGGGACCTGAAACACTGTACATGGTGAGGACAGATGTGTAAGGCATATGGATTGTGCTGTGCCATCACCAAGCGCCAACCAGGTTGACAGGCACCTGTATGTTCATCAATATCCAACTCTGTCGTGTTTGTTATATGTGGGGTCACCAAAGCCTGGGTTAAGGGCACTGGTTACGTTGGGTGTCTTAGGAATTAGTGAGAGATCTCTGGAGAGTGGGATCCTTGGCTGACTAGACAGTGGGAGGAGGAGCCAGTGTGGCAGTGTTGAGAGTCAGTGCATTCAAGAGGGGATTGGGTCATGAGGGCTTAGTTCTCGTTAATGGATTCATCTAGTGGGTTGATGGATCAATGGGTTATAAGAGTGGAACTGGGAGCTTTATCAGAAGAAGAAGAGAGACCTGAGCTAGCATGTTGGTATGTTTAGCCAGTGCCCTGGCTATATGATGCCCTACAGAGAGTCCCCACCAGCAAGAAGGCCCTCACCAGATGCAACCCCTCAATTTGGGACTTCTCAGCTTCCATAACTATAAGAAATAACTTTCTAGCCAGCCCCGGTGGCTCATGCCTGTAATCCTAGTACTTTGAGAGGCTGAGATGGGCAGATTGAACTCAGGAGTTTGAGATTAGCCAGAGCAAGAGCAAGGCCCCATCTCTACTAAAAATAGAAAAATTAGTTGGGTGTTGTTGTGGGCACCTGTAGTCCCAGCTACTTGGGAAGCTGAGGCAAGAGGATCACTTGAGCTTAAGAGTCTGAGGTTGCTGGGAGCTATGATGATGCCACACCACTCTACACAGGGCGGCAGAGTAAAACTCTGTCGAAAAAAAGAAAGAGAGAAGAAAGAGAGGGAGGGAGGGAATGAATGCATGAATGAATGAATGAATTTATTTTCAGTATAGATCACCCAGTTACGGGTATTTTGCTGTGAGCAACAGAAAATGGACTAAGACAGGGAGAACCTGGTCCAGGTCGATCCCAAAGAGCAGAATTTTTTTTTCCATTAGGAAATTTATCACAGTTATGATCTTACAACAGAGATTTTCTTCCAAAGATCGTATTTATTCCATCCAGTTTCAGACCAAGCCCTTCCCACCATCTTCTACCAAACCTGTACACAAGCTCAGTGCATAAATCAGAAGTCTCATGGCATGGTTAGTGGTAGACAGAATCATTTACATGTTAAAATATTAATTGAGTAAAGCTGCACTCAGTGGCCCCCACCTGTAATCCTAGCACTTTGGGAAGCCAATGTGGGAGGATCTCTTGAAGCCAATAGTTCAAGACCAGCCTGGCCAACATGGTGAGACACTGTCTGTACAAAAGATTTTTTTTCAATTAGCGGGATGTGATGGCACACACCCATAGTCTCAGCTACTCAAGAGGATGAGGCAGGAGGATCACTTGAACTCAGAAATTCAAGGTTACAGTGATCATGTCACTGCAACTCCAGACCAAGCAACAGGGAGACCCTGCCTCTAA
>NW_003852489.1:1288392-1289082 GCF_000181295.1 Otolemur garnettii
GCAGTCATTTGTCACTTTTCCAGGACAAGCATCTCAAACACCTCCGCACGTGGGATTAGTTGAGTGAATGACCAGTATTCCCACTCACCATGACTCTGTGTTGCTTTGGTCATGGCTCGGTATGCAGAAACTTTCCTTTGGTAATTCAAAAATAACAATGACCACACTGTTTGGGGTTTTTTCCCTTTGGCAAAGATAGTCAGCTGATGCTTATTGGTATTTATACTGAAGAGAAAGTCGGCAGGGAGCAGTGGTTCACGCCTGTAATCCCAGCACTCTGGGAGGCCGAGGCGGGTGGATTGCCTGAGCTCACAGGTTGGAGACCAGCCTGAGCAAGAGAGAGACCCTGTCTCTAAAAAAAAATAGCCGGCTTGGTGCCCGTGGCTCAGTGGTTAAGGCACTGGCCACATATACCGGGGCTGGTGGGTTTGAACCCGGCCTGGGCCTGTTAAACAACAATGACAACTACAACAACAAAAAATAGCCAGGCACTGTGGTGGGTGCCTGTAGTCCCAACTACTCAGGAGTCTGAGGCAAGAGAATCTCTTGAGCCTAAGAGCTGGAGGTTGCTGTGAGCTATGACGCCACAGCACTCTACCAAGGGTGACAAAGTGAAACTGCCTCAAAACACTGAAGAGAAAGTCAATCTGAAAGTGAAATATAGTTGAATTCACAGCTATAACCTAATAA
>NW_003852489.1:1289937-1291242 GCF_000181295.1 Otolemur garnettii
AGTCCTTGGCTGTGCTCATTCCTGTATCCGAGCACTCTGAGAGTGCATTGCTTGAGATCAGAAGTTTGAGACCAGTTTGAGAAAGAGCAGGACCCTGTCTCTGCTAAAATAGAAAAACTAGTTGGGCATTGTAACAGGTGCCTGTAGTCCCTGCTACTCAGGAGGCTGAGACAGGAAGATCACTTGAGCCCAGGAGTTTGAGGCTGCTGTGAGCTGTGACACCCCCTCCCTCTATCTAGGGCAGCCGTTCTCAACCTGTGGATCACAAACCACAGGAACTATATTAAAGGGTTGTGGTATTAGGAAGGTTGAGAACAGTGATCTAGGGCCTCAGAGACTCTGTCTCCAAAATAAACAAACAAAAAACAGATCTCAAGAGAGAACTAAACTTTAGTGAAAGTTGAAATGGAGGTTAATATGGGATGGGAGGCACAAAAGGCAGATGACGCTTTGATTCTGGAGAACAGGAGTCATGTACAATGTAAGGACTCAAATGGCTTAGAAGTGCTGCTCAAGCTTGTCGTGCATCAGCTGTAATCAGAAATCAGACCTGCAGGAGCTGATGTTGGGGAAGCATGTCAGCGGGCATCGCTGCCATTGCTCCCGGCTGGAGTTCACTGGGAGGTCCTGGGAAGGGCAAAGCCAGGTCGGGACTCTCCTGGAAAGCTGGGCACAGACGTTTAACAGAACGTCACTTTTGGCTCCAGGAGTGAGGCAGAAACCAGTCAACAGAGACCAGGACAGGGCAAGAAGTCAAAATTGACCCCAGAGCAAAGTTACTTCATGCTGTGTCCCACACATCAGGCTAAACCAACTTATCTTCCTTCCTAAAATCAGATTCGATCCTGAAAATTGGGACAGAGCTGGGCCTGCAGGTTTGGGAAGGGGATCAAGGGCTCTAGGCAGAGAGAAGAGGGCTGTACAGGCTAGGAACCAGGAAGGGTATGAGAAACATTTTCCCAGTGAGAAGCAATTGACCCTGAATGTGTAAGTTCTCCTTATTCCATAACCTGTAGCGTTTCTGCTTCCCTGGGCTTGACTATTCTACTAGAGAGTCTGTGTAGACTCCTGGGAAATCCAGGCCTGGAAGCGTCTACCTGCTTACGTATTGGAAAGATTCTTTGGTTGCAAAAGATAGATGCCATACTGAACTAATTTAACCATAAATAAAAGTGGGAGCCCCTTCCGTTAGGCCAGAGACATCATCCTCCAGTAATTCACCAAAATGACAAACACAAAGGGAAAGAGGAGAGGCACCCCGATACATGTTCTCTAGGCCTTTTAGAAAACATAGGCTCGGCGCCT
>NW_003852489.1:1292432-1293387 GCF_000181295.1 Otolemur garnettii
AAAAAAAAAAAAAAAAAAAAACAAAAGCCCTTTCTAGCTAAGGCATTTAAAGAGGTACCTAGTGGTTGGAAAACATAAGTAAGTTGTATCAGCCCACCATAGTGCTGGACCTGATATTGCACTGACATACATTGGGAGCTTTCTGCACTTCACTGGAAACTTTACAAACACTAGCTTATTATCAGGAATCTTTAGATGCAGCCCCAAAATGTGTCCCTCTAGGGGATTTTTTTTTTTTTTGAGACAAAGTCTCATTTTGTCACCCTGAGTAGTGTGCCCTAATGTCATAGCTCACAGCAACCTCAAACTCTTATACTCAAGTGATTCTCTTGCCTCAGCCTTCTAAGTGGCTGGGACTACAGGTGCTGCAACAGTGTCTGGCACAGTTTTTCTGTTTTTAGTAGAGATGAGATCTTGCTCTTGCTCAGGTTGGTCTCGAACTCCTGAGCTCAAGCCATCCTTGCACCTCAGCCTCCCAAAGTGCTAGGATTACATGGGTGAGCCACTGTGGCCGGCTTCTCTTGAGGCTTTCTTCAGAAAATGAAAGCACGGATACCCTCTTTGTTTTTGGACGTTATAAGAGCCAAGTGTTTGAACATTATGAGAATCAAGAACTCAAAGGTGAGAAGAGTAATATTTCAATTAGGAAGCAAAGGAGGTAAAAGATAAAACGATTATATCTTTACCACATTGAGTCTCTTCATCCATAAACAGGGCATATAATGTCTCCATTTGTTCAAGAATTTATTTATTTAATTTTTTTTTTTAAGACAGAGCCTCAAGCTATTGTCCTGGGTAGAGTGCCGTGGCATCACAGCTCACAGCAACCTCCAACACCTGGGCTCAAGCAGTTCTTCTGCCTCTGCCTCCCAAGTAGCTGGGACAACAGGGCCCACCACAACACCCGGCTATTTTTTTTTTGGGGGGGTTGCAGCCGTCATTGTTGTTTGGCGGG
>NW_003852489.1:1293580-1296447 GCF_000181295.1 Otolemur garnettii
GGCCGGGCTGGATTTGAACCTGCCACCTTAGGTATATGTGGCTGGCACCTTAGCCACTTGAGCCACAGGCGTGGAGCTGAAGAAACCTCTTTAAACTTGGGTAAACCCTGCATTCCAAACTTACTTCATCATGGAACTCCTTTCCAAACAATGCTACCCAGGTTACTGAGCAATTACTTGTTACAAAGCACACACTTTGGGAAATGATGGTCTCATGAACCAAGTCATCCTGAGAATGGTTAACATCAGGGTTTTCTCAAGAATCCACTGTCTCTTTTTCTCCATATTTTATGGAAGTTAAACTGGGTAGAACAAGGCTCAATTTGGCCTTTTCCGTTTCTACTTGTCAATCTTTAACATTAACTCCCCATGGGTTAATGCCAGCTTTATGAAGAAAAGAAATATATGCACATCCCGTCTCCTGAGACTACCCAGTATGCCTCTTCCTCAGGAAAGGGGCACAGCTGGTCACAGTGGGAGATTGTCCTTGTAATTCCCATCTGTATCTTTTGACTGATATGGAAATGACATTTTTTCTGCTTCTATTTCTCTTCCTGCTGAACCCCAGGCCATCAGCTCTTATGCCATGTTTTTTTTTTTTTTTCCTTACATTGTACAGAACCACAGTGTTTATCAAAAGCTGTTCTTTCTGTGTTCTGGATTATGTACAAAGGCTACACATTTGTCAGAGTACAACTAAATAAATAGAAATGGAAAAGGCCCACAAGGAGGAACATATTTTATTTAGGGCAAAAGTTCTAATTATGTCAGTTTTCCTTGTGTTGCTATTTCTGATCAGTATGTGTATTAGATCATTGGAGAGGACAATGATGGGTGTCTATCTTAGTGAGTTTCCCCCGGTTTACATCAAACTACTTGTGAGGCTGGGCATGGTGGTTCATGCCTGCAATCCTGGAACTCTGGAAGGCTGACTGGAGGATCGCTTGAGCTCAGGAGTTCAAGACCAACTTGAGTAACAAAGTGCGACCCTCCATCTCTCCAAGAAAATAGAAAAAATAAGCCAGGTGTTGTGGCAGGTGCCTGTAGTCCCATCTACTGGGGAGGCTAAGGTGGGAAGATCACTTGAGCCCGGGACTTTGAGGTTGTAGTGAGCTATCGTGATGCCACTATACTCCATCTGGGGTAATAGAGTGAGAGCATGTCCCAAACAAACAAATGAAAACAAAAACTTGCAGAGCTCTGAAAAAATATGGGTTTTCCTCTACCTCGGGCTCTCTGAATTAGAATCTTTGGTGGGAAGCTAAAGCATTTGTACTTTTTTTTTCTTTTTAGTAGATTAATAAGATAAAGGTTTATTTCTAAGTACCATGCACGGGGGGTGCGGGGGGGGAAGCACAAGAATGATTTCCCAAAGTTTCAGTGATAGTCAGTGGCTTTTAAAGATGCCTTTTAGAAGGGTGGGGGGAGAGAAACTGGAAACTACACTGGTAGCAAGTGGTTGCTAAGGGGGTTGGGTAGATGGAGGGAAACAGATTGATTAGTAAATTAACCAGAGATACAGGGATTGCGCTTCAAATGACCTTATCACAGGTCTATTAGCAGGTGATAAGGAGTCTAACAGGCCTTTAAGATAGAGGAAAGTCTTTGTTCAAAGTTCCCTGATTATGAATCGCCTTTAATTCAATATAATCTTTATACCAAGGAATCATATTTTGGGGTGAAATTTTCTTTTCTTTTTTAATTTCAGAGTTTTATTGTATTGCACTAAAGGAACAGTGGAATGGTTATACAATTTTCTCCCTGTTTTTAAAATCTAAAGTACTTGCAAGGGATGAAATTTTCTTAGCTCCTTCATTCCCCTCATCTGAAACTTCCTTAGCAGTTTCATACATTAAGAGCTGAGTTGGTAACTATGAAGATAGTGGATTAGTAATCTAGAATAAGATGGTTGAAAGACATCTAAGAATATAAGTGAGGATGAGAATGAATAAGTAGAAAAGAACAGATTTAAGTACCTTTCCTCATACCCTATGAAATCAGTCTCTCATATCTGGGAATAGGTTAGGAAAAGAGTTCCATCTTAGTGGTGTGGGCGTACAGATTACATTTTTCCCCCTTTTCCAAAGTTCAAAGTTTAATTGAGACAAGTCCCAGGAGGAATTTCCTCAGGCTTCAGCTGTGCATTGATCAGCCAGCTCCCAGTACGTGGCTGAAGCAGGGCATGGTGATCACTTTAAGTTACGTTGCAGAGGTTGGCTGGACCTATTTTTGCTTTTCACCGTTCTTTTTAGTCTGTTGTGATGGACCTAGGCTATCATCTTCTTTCATCTTCAATGTTGTGGATGTGGTCTGGATGACGGTGTAGGGTTCTTGGTTTGAGGGGGACTGGTTTCAATCTTTGACCTAGATTTGATTCCAATAGAATGGTTAATATTAAAAAGACACCGTTAGGTGTCATGGCAGGAGCCTGTAGTCCCAGTTACTCAGGAGGCTGAGGCAGGAGGATCACTTGAGCCCAAGAGTCTGAGGTCACTGTCAGTTATGATGAAGCCACAGCACTCTACCCAGGGGGACAGAGTGAGACTCTGTAGAATCTGAGCTGGTTTGCAGAGCAGCTTCTCTCTCCCAATTATGAAATGTCCTAGAATCTTTTATGGTGGGACTGTGCTGGCAGCTCTTGCAAGTAGAGAAGTAATGTCTGCTGCCTCCCAGGATACTCCAGCTTCCTGTATTTTTTTTTCTTTTTTTTCTTCTTTTTTATTAAATGATAGCTGTGTACATTAATGCAAACATGGGGTACAGTGTAGTATTTTCATATACAATTTGAAATATTTTCATCAAACTGGTTAACATAGACTTTGTCATTTACTTAGTTATTGTCTTACCATATTTTTTTTTTCAAGACA
>NW_003852489.1:1300035-1301288 GCF_000181295.1 Otolemur garnettii
GCCCCCAGTAGAGTGCTGTGGCATCACAGCTCACAGCAGCCTCAGACTCTTGGGCTCAAGTGATTCTCTTGCCTCAGCCTCCTGACTAGCTGGGACTACAGGTGCCTGCCACAGCACCAAGCTATTTTTAGAGACAGGATCTTGCTGTAGTTCAGGCTGTTCTCGAACCTGTGAGCTCAGACAATCCATACACCTCAGCCTCCCAGAGTATCCTGAATCACTTTGTAAATAGGGCCAGTTCTCTTTCAAGAGAGACCACAGGGAGGCTGGGCACAGTGGCTCACGCGTGTCATCATAGCACTTGGGAGGCTGAAGCAGGTGGATTGCCTGAGCTCATGAGTTCAAGACCAGCCTGAGCAAGAGTGGTACCCTGTCTCTACTAAAAACAGAAAAACTAGGTGGGTGTTGTGGCAGGTGCCTGTAGTCCCAGAGACTTGGGAGGCTAAGGCAAGAGACTTGCTTAAGCTCAAGAGTTTGAGGTTGCTGTGAGCTAAGATGCCACAGCACTCTACTGAGAGTGACAAAGTGAGACTACCTCAAAAAAAAGAAAAAAAAAAAAGAGAGAGAGAGACCACAAGAAGAAAGAAATGCCTGGCCAGCCAGCCCAGCTGAGACCCCAGACACAAGTGCCACCCTCTTAGATCCTCCCTCCTCAGTCAAGTCACCCCGTTGACAACATGTGCAGCAGAAATAACTATCACGGACAAGCTGACAACCAGCTTGCAGTGTTTGAAATGTCATGAAGAGTGGGGGTGAGAGCTTACTCCTGGTCAGACTCCCTTCTGCTTTTTCCTTTAATAAAGTCTTTCCTGATCCTTGGGGCGGGGGAATGCGGGGGTGGGGGGTGGGGCTGAGGTGTTTTGTTAGGCAACAATCCAACCGAAGTAATAGGGTGGATTTTGGTGACTGCCAAATAGAAAGAGCACCAGCGATGCATTCGCTCTCCCCCAGCGCTCACACGAGGGGATGAAATGCACTGACGTTCACCTTTCCTGCCACCAAGTACTCACCTTCAGCATGACACTGACCCCGTTGCACCCACACGGCCTTAACTTGTGGACACGTCTACAGCTGCCTTCCCTGCCAGACTGGGCTTAGTTCACTTTGGTACCCACAGCCTCCCACACAAGGCCTGGCACAATGTGGTTGCTTAATACTTATTCTTTGAGAGCATTTTGACCTGCTTTTGATTGATTGGTGAAAGCACTTGAAATGGGATCATAACTTTTCTTCGTTGTGCTCAGCGCAGGGCA
>NW_003852489.1:1301813-1304035 GCF_000181295.1 Otolemur garnettii
GGTGGCATCACAGCTCACAGCAACCTCCAACTCCTGGGTTCAAGCAAGTCTCCTGCCTCAGCCTCCCAAGTAGCTGGGACCACAGGCACCCGCCACAGGCTCTGAGCATGGCATCTTTGAGCCGATGGTTTGCGGCTGCATCAGTCCCATCCTCAGTCTTTCTGGGGTGCTCTTTCTCTGTCTCTGCCTTCACAGGCACGTCTTCTTATGAGAACATCGGTCATATTGGATTATCTGCTCTGGTACATATTTTGGGGGGTTATGATTCAACCCATAACTGACATATTTCTGTATAAAACTGCTCCTTTGATCTCTGGATCTGCCTTCAGCTGCAATATAGTGATTTGGTTAATCCACAGCTTCAGAGTCACATTGCTAGAGTTAAAAATCTCACTTTTGTGGCTGTGTGACTAAGGTCTGTGAAACAGAAATACAGTGATGCAGATTTCTGTGAAACAGAAATAGGTAACAAAAGGATCTTGTTTTTGAGATTGATGAAGGATTAAGATAAAGGACTTTGCGTAGTTCTGGGCATTAAATGCTCATTACGTATTAGTTATTTAAGTGGTATTCATCTTCCTCTTTCTCCTTGCCCCCTTTTTTCCAGACAGAGTCTTACTCTGGAGTGCCACAGCATCACAGCTCACAGCAACCTCATACTCTTGGGCTGAAGTGATCCTCTTGCCTCAGCCTCCTGAGTAGCTGGGTCTACAGGCAGCTGTTATGACATCTGACTATTTTTTTTTTCTATTTTAGTAGATACTGGGTCTCCCTCTTGCTTAAGCGGGTCTCAAACTCATGAGACCAAGTGATCCACCTGCCTCAGCCTTCCAGAGTGCTAGGATTACAGGCTTGAGCCACCTCACTCTGGCCGCCTTCTTCTTCTTTTTATTATTATTATTTTTTTAAACAGAGTCTCACTATGTTGCCCTTGGTAGAGTTCCTTGGCGTCCCAGCTCACAACAATGTCTAACTCTTGGGTTTAAGCAATTCTCTTACCTAAGCCTCCTAAGTAGCTGTGACTACAGGCACCCACCACAATGCCCAGCTACTTTTCTTTGTTGTTGTTTAGCTGGCCCGGGCTGGGTTTGAACCCACCAGCCTCCGTGTATGTGGCTGGCGCCATAACCGCTGTGCTACAGGCGCTGAGCCTTCTTCTTCTTCTTCTTATTATTATTATTCCCCCAACTCTTTCCATCCACTCCTCCTGGAGTAGGTCATTTATTCTTCCCTGCAGACATTCATGGCTCTGGAGCATAACCCAAAAGTTCTTCATTTTAAGGGGACTGAGACTGGGGTGGAAAGGAGGAGGTTCTCTTACATATACCCCATAAAGGAGACCGTTCATACTTATTAGCACTCAGAAGTTTTTCTGTAGATGCTTCCAATGGGAAAGGTAGGAGGTTTCTCAAATATGTGCCCCCAATGTGGGAGGTATAACAAGAGAAAACTGGCTGACTTTTTAAAATTTCTTTTTGAGACAGAGTCTCACTTTTTCTGCGCTGATAGAGTACTATGGCATCATAGCTCACAGCAACCTCAGACTCCTGCATTCAAGTGATTCTCTTGCCTCAGCCTTCCTAGTGGCTGGGATTATAGGTGCCTGCCACAAGGCCTGGCTATTACTTTTAGAGGCAGTGTCTCACTCATGCTCTAGCTGGTCTTAAATGTGAGCTCAGGTGATCTTCCTGCCTCGGCCTCCCAGAGTGCTAGGGCTACAGGCGTGAGCCACCGCACCCTGGCTGACTTGCAGGTGATATTTACCTTGATCAGTGCTCCCCAGGGTTCTGTATTAAGCCTCCACTCAGCTTTACAAAAGATTCAGAAACGTCACCATGTTCAGATTCCAGAACCGAAAGCTGACTCATACTAAAAACACTCATGTAATGTATAGGATATACAAAGTGACAGGATAATTTAAGTAGTTTATTTATAGTGACAAAAATGTCATTAGTAGACCAGGCATGGTGGCTCATGCCTGTAATCCTACCACTCTGGGAGGCTGAGGCAGGAAGATCTCTTGACCTCAAGAGCTCAAGAGCAGCCTGAAGAAGAGTGAGACCCTCTCTCTACTAAAAATAGAAAAATTAGCCGGCCACTGTGGCAGGCACCTGTAGTCTCAGTTGCTCAGGAGCTGAGACGAGAGGATTGCTTGATCCCAGGAGTTTGAGGTTGCTGTGAGCTAGGCTGAAGCCATGGCACTCTAGCTTTGGGCAACAGAA
>NW_003852489.1:1304506-1305628 GCF_000181295.1 Otolemur garnettii
TCCAAAAGGAAACTAATGTTTCTTTGCCCCCATCTTTCTTTTTCTCAGTAAAGTACACCCCAGTTCAGTAATTTGAGCCAGAAGAACCATTGTTCGTTGTTTCCCTTTTCCTTAGCCCCAATAACGTGAGTGAGTCTTGTTGCTCTACTTCCAAAATGTATCTTGGGTTTACAGCATCCCCAGGCGCTGTGGTTCATGCCTGTAATCCTAGCACTCTGGGAAGCCAAGGTGGGTGGATCACCTGAGCTCACAGGTTTGAGACCAGCCTGAGCCACAGCAAGACCCCATCTCTAAAAATAGCCGAGTACTGTGGCAAGTGCCTGTAGTCCCAGCTACTTGGAGGCTGAGGCAAGAGAATAGCTTGACCCCAGGAGTTTGAGGTTGCTGCGATCTGTGACGCCAGGGCACTCACTGAGGGGGACAAAGGGAAACTCTGCCTCAAAAACAAAAACAAAAAAAAGCATCCCCAGGGCCACAACCCTTACATTAGAATGGCATCACTTCTCACCTGAACCACCTGTAGCAGCCTCCTAACAGGTTTCCCTGATTATACACTGGTCTCCCTCTGACCCATTCTTTCCACAGCAGCTGCAGGTCACTTAAAAAAAAAAAAATTGGAAGGGCCCCAGCATGGTGGTTCACGCCTATAATCTTGGCACTCTGGGAGGCCGAGGCAGGTGGATAGTTCAAGACTAGCCTGAGCAAAAGTGAGACCCCGTCTCTACTAAAAATAGAAAAACTAAGGCAAGAGGATCGCTTGAGCCCAAGAGTTGGAGGTTGCTGTGAGCTATGGCACCATGGCCCTAAAGTGAGCCATGGACAAAGTGAGACTCTGTCTGAAAAAAAAAAAAAAATTTAGGGGGACAGGGTTTCCCTCTGTCCCTCAGGATAGAGTACAGTGGCATCTTCATAACTCACTGCAACCTCAAACTCCTGGCTCAAGTGATCCTCCTGTATCTGCATCTTGAGTGGCTGAAACCACAGGTGTGTGCCATGTGCCTGGCTAATTTTTTTCTTTTTGTACTTTTTGCCTTGCTATGTTGCTCAAGCAATCCTCCTGCCTCAGCTCCCCCAAAGTGCTGGAATTATAGGCATGAGCCCCTGTACTTGGCCTATAGCTTG
>NW_003852489.1:1309220-1314604 GCF_000181295.1 Otolemur garnettii
CCACCTTAGGTGTATGTGGCTGGCGCCTTAGCCGCTTGAGCCACAGGCGCCGAGCCAAGTCCTTAGGTCTTAAGGATGAGAGCAGGGCTGGCCAGCTGGAACTCTGGTCCACTTGTCTAGGGTGGAAGGATTTCTTTTCCGAACTTCCCAGCAGAGGCAGTGACTCAGGGTGACTATCTCTTCGCAGGAATCATAAACTGAAACCCATTTAGAGGAAAGTTTCACTTCGATACTACCAAGTTGTAAAAATGGGCAAGAAAGTCGCATTTGAGTGGTGCCAGGTGCCAACATTATGCAGCTACTGAGCAATTACTAATGGTACCTAATTATGCATTACAATGAAATTGATGGTCACCGGGAAGCTCAAAGCCTACAAGCTCTGCCCCTCACCGGCCCCTTCGCCTTTCCCAGGGGGCGCTCCGACCCGAGGCAAGAGATGGCCTAACTGACCCCTCAGGCCTGCCTACAGCCAAGGCAGGGAAGCCCAAGAACTCGGGGCACAGAGAACAGTACTCCCCGGGAGCTCTGCAGGTTCCCAGCCTGCCTCTCTCCCAGGCCCTGACGAGATCACAGCTGCTCTCGCGAGAGCACTAGCGAGGCCTGGCTCCGGCCGCGGGATGTTGGAGCGTTCCAGACTGCTCCCCCGCTGGCGCAGCTGGGAGAGGCGCGGCCCAGGAACGGCCCCGAGCAGCCGGCAGCGCGCACGCGCAGGTGAGCGGGAGGCCGCGGGGGCGCGGGGGCAAGAGGGAGAGAGGCGGGGTTTTGCGTCCCGGCGCGGGCACGTTGCTGCGCGTCCTCAGTATTTAATGTCTCTCTGTTCCACCCGCCTGGGCTAGCACGTGGGGGAGCTGCCCGGGCGCCGCGTTGCGTGGCCCGGCCGCAGGGCAGAGGCCGGGGCCGGCTGGGCCGGCGGCGGCGGCGTGCGGAGTCTGCACGCCGACTGTTGTCGAGGAGCTGGTAGGTTGGGCTCCCGGGGAGGACTGGCCCGGGGATCTTCCTGCCGAAGCCTCGAGGGCAGCGCGGTCAGGGTGGTGGGAGCCTGGGGTGCAGGTGCAGGGTGCGACACGCATTCCAGGTGCTCCAGGGGACTGAGTGTTGGGACGCCGAGCGTGTTCGGAGGGCTCCCTGCCGCCTCCCGCTGTCAGGCGGGCCCTTCTTCTCTTCCCCTCGCCTGCGCGTCCCCCTAGTCCTCCTCCCCCGCTGGGTTGTGTGCTCGCGGGCTGACAGATCGCGTGTGCCCGGCTCTGGGCGGCGCTCTGCAGCCTCACCGTACCCCCACGCGGCGTCGCCGTCCTAGTCTGGGGGGCGAGGACGCGACGCCCGGGACGCATCTCTGTACCTTAACTTTCCCGGAGCGCGTCCCACCCAAGGTCGCCCAGCCCCACATGCGTTTACTTTTCAAAGGTCGTATGTACCCAGTCTGAGCCGGGAGAGGCGGCGGCTGGGCATGCTGTGGGCAGGGCCAGGTGTTCAGAAGGGCAAGGAGGTCCCCCAAGCCTGCGGGAGTCCCTTATGTCCCTGCGGAATTGGAGTTTAATTGGTCGCTTCTGGAGCCTCGCCCAACTTCTGGGGCTCGTCCTGGGTTGCACCCTGTCGAAGGCCGGGCGGCGGAGGCAGCCCGGAGCAGGTAGCCCAACGCCGGGAGTACAGCGCGGAGAACAAGTGGAAAAGGCTCGGCCTACGGAACGGGGAGGTTGGGCTTCGAGGCCGGGTGTGAGCCGGTCGGATCGTGTTTCGGGTGGAGGGACCCTTTGAACCCAGTTGGGGTGCGGAGGTCGAAGGCTTGGGGGCTTCGAGGGAGATTCGCATGTGTAGCCCCTTGAGCGTGTCTAGTCTGGTGTGCCCGCTAACTTCAACCTGGGGGCGCCGAGGGTCACGTGTTGGCCTCCTCCTGCGGCCCCAAGTCTAAATTAAGGACAGCGATCTGAAGTGACCACGCTTGTTTTGGGGGTTAGGAGCTACAGTCGGCTTGGAGAGGCCAGGGTCTGGACGCCTGCAGGGCGGGCTTTCCAGTGTTCAACTACTTTGTGCCCTAGGTTAAGGTTCTTCTATTTCCCCTCCTAGGGAGGGATAGGAGAGGAAAAGTGCTGCTGGTGGTGAGCGGTGTAGTAGCGACTCCGGACGGCGTGGAAACTCTGGGCGTTCTGGGATCTCCTTTCCTGGGGAGACGTCCAGGTTGGCGGACGCGCTTTCCTGCTCCTCTGCGGCGATTAACCCAAACCCGGTGGACTTCGCTCCAGGTGCGGGGTGGAGGCCTCTCAAATCGGGTAGGGTGTAGGCTCAGGGCAATTAGTGAGGTTAAGCTATCCTTCTACTGAAGTGCAGGCTTTTTGGTATTTACATTTATCTCCTACGGTGAAATCTAGGCTGCTGGACCTAACGCAACCACCCACGTCCCTTAGTTACTGATCAGGGAACCCCAGTTCACAAAACGCTATTAATTCTGGCACCTAATAAACTTACATGCTCCTGTAACTGCTAAGTCCTTCCCAAATTAGTACCTTGTTTTTTTTAAAAAAAAAAAAAAAAAAACAACTCTTCATTTAGAAAGCAAAGCTTGGACTTTAAGCATCACCTATCCACTTTGCTCTTAAAGGTACAGAGCATCTTTGAAGTGAAGTGGGCTGCCTCCTTGATCATTTATCTGATTTCTCTGTTCTGGGCACTCAAGTGGTTCACCTGCTTATTATTTAAGACTTTTTCCGAGCACTGGAAACAAGTGGAGTTATATTTTGGAAGTTTTTTTGACTTGTGTAGAACCTTTTCTCTTTCACTTCTAATAAGTTTTGTAGATTCTGGATAATAATTCCTGGGTGTATTCTCTGTGGCTCTAGTTAGGGGAAGTTCTATGTATCCCACAGATATGCAAATCACTAAAGCTTTTAGTCCATTACTGGATTGGGCTCTCTTGTCTTGCATGTTATTAGGTGAAGGCCCAAAACTTTGGAAACTGATTCTAGCCTGTGGGTAAGATTTATGTAGGTGGAGTACCTTTCCCACCTCCCTGCTGTTTCTAGGAAATGCATTCTCACTTGGCTACTGCAGTGGAGCTGAGTGTCTGTTGTACATGGCCTCAGGTGCTGAGTAGATGTGTCTTCAGTTTAAGGTTGCTGACCATCAATATTTTAAAGCCATTTGTCTTGGTTACCTGGTAACCCAGATTATTTTTGAGCTTTGGATGGATAACCATAGTTTCTGAGAAAGGCCTCCACAGAGTTCTTTCCCCGTCCTAAAGACAAATTGAGATCATATTTGTGAGACTGAACTGTGCTTAGTTTACGATAGGTGCTTAAGCACTGCTGCTGCTCCCCTCCCCCAAGCCCTGAGACTTTCTCTGGAATCACTTCAGTGTTTTACATTTTATTAAAAAGCACCACTCCTCCTAGCTTCTGACCTAGAAACTTGGTTGGAAGGAAAAGGGAAACAAATTGGTTTCCCCAAGCCTTGCCAGCTAACCTCCTGGCTCTAGCTTGCCACATGACTTGATGGTGTGGGCATTTCAGAACTTTGAAGAGCAAGCAGCTTGTAGCCCCATGAACCTGGAGAGCTGTCTTGTTTTCCCTAGGCCATTCCATCCTAATCTTATCTGTGAGTTTAGAATGCTCCAGCTTCCTTGTAGCTTCGTGGTTTTTCCTACTGTGGGGAAATGACTTGTTTTGGGTATGAGTTAATACCTTCAGCTTCCCACCAGGGGAAAGTGGTGAGTCTGAGGGGCCTCCAAAGTCATCTCCTACTGTTTGAGAGTTGCTAATCTCTGTAATGGGGTATATGTAGTGTCCCTGGCTTGTTTCACTTTTATGGTCATTTCATATCAAGTACCCATCCTATGGGGTATCCCCCTGACCCTACTAGCCCTGGCACGTAATTTTAAACTTGGGTAGTAGAAAACAGGATCAATGAGCATGTTTGGAGTAGGGCAAGGTCTGGCTGGAGAAATAGTGAGGACTTGGGGATTAAAATTTGGAGGCTGCCTCTTCCTTGACAGTTACTGTGCTAGGTGTTACAAGCAAACAGCGGCCTAATCCTTTAATCCTCACACCTCTGAGTACAATGAAGATGAAGCTGGAGGTCATTCTGCATTGTTTCAATGGCTATCACAAAAATACAAATTGTGGGGTAGGGAAACAAGTATGCATTTGGACTTGAACTGGGAGGGCTTTTGTGAGAAGAACCAAGGAATACTGTTAAATCTGTGGGCTTCTCTCCTAATCTTTCTACTGCTTTCTGAGCAGATTGTTGCAGTGAGTGTGTGTTGTCATTCAACATTCTGAGGACTGGCTCCCCAATAATAGCAGGTTTTGAGCTGTCCTTTTCCTTAACTTTTTCTCGGGCTTGAGTGGTGCGGGCCTGCCTTCTTTTGTCTAGGTCCTTGCCAACTGGACATTTCTGTGGCTTTGTTTGCTAGTTTGCTGCAGGTAGTAGTAAACATTCTGTTCTCTGTCGTGTCTTGCTGGCTGGCTCTGCTCACTTAGCCCAGCTTCCCACAGGCACTTGGGAACAAAGCAAGGCCCCAAGGCGAGTTCTGGAAGTATGGGTATTTAGGGGTCAAGGTTGAAAAGGCTTGCTTTACTGCTGGGCTTAGCTGGCAAGAGCCCTGGGTTTTAGTTGAACTATCATAGCTGAAGCCTGGCTGTGGCCCTAGGCAGGCCTGTAGGTCTTCTGGGGTTCTTGGTTTCCTTTCTTTTTCTTTCTTTTTTTTTTGTTCTTTTCTTTGAGACAGAGTCTCACTATGTCACCCTCAGTAGAGTGCTGTAGTGTCACAGCTCATAGCAACCTCAAACTCTTGGGCTTAAGTGATTCTCTTGCCTCAGCCTCCCAAGTAGCTGGAGGCAGGGGCCTGCCACTATGCCCCCACTAGGATTCTTGGTTTCTTCAAATGATAAAAGAGGGTTGATCAACATTACAAAGGCTTTCAGGTTGTGCTGGACTGAGTGGGTAGTACAAGTCAAAGATTTAAAAAATCCACTGTTTTCTGTTCTTATCAAGTTCTCTTAGCTACGGTTCTAAATATTTTGTTGTTATTTTTGGACAGTCTCACTCCATGGTAGAGTGCCATGATGTCAACATAGTTCACAGCAGCCTTAAACTCTTGGGTTCAAGTGGGCCCCTTGCCTCAGCCTCCCCATAGCTGGGACTACAGGTGTCTGCCATGGCGTCCAGGTAGTTTTTCTATTTTTAGTAGATATGAGGTCTCATTCTTGTTCAGGCTGGTCCCAAACTCCTGAGCTCAAGCAATCACCTGCCCAGGCCTCCCAGAGTGCTGGGATTACAGGTGTGAGCCACCACACCTGGCCTAAATTTTTTTTTTTTTTGAGACAGAGCCTCAAGCTGTCCCCCTGGGTAGAATGCCGTGGCATTACAGCTCATAGCAACCTCCAACTCCT
>NW_003852489.1:1314798-1318640 GCF_000181295.1 Otolemur garnettii
AGGCGCTGAGCCAATATTTTTATTTTTTAAGATAACTCTATTTCCTAAATCTTTGGGTGGGGAGAAGGGTTTATTGCTGCCCTGTCTGTAGGGTAGCTACTATCCAGAACCCTGGATATGTGGCTAAATTTAAACTTTAGAAAGCATTAAAATTAAAAATCACTTCTTCAGTGACATTATCTCCACCTCAAGTTCTCAGAGGCCTCCTGTGGCTAGTGGCTGCTGTCCTGGGCAGTGCTAGTCAAGAACATTGTTACCATCGCAGAAAATTTTATTGGACAGTGCTAGGCTAGGATGTTCTTTGCCCAACTCAGAAAGCTTAATGGCCTTAACATGTTGGGGCTTAGTGTTCCATAGTCCATAAACTCAGCAGCTTTGGAGACAAATTATGCATATTAGTTCTTTGCATGGCATGTTAAGAAGAGGGTTCTGGGGCGACATCTGTGGCTCAAGGAATAGGGCGGTGGCCCCCTATACCGGAGGTGGTGGGTTCAAACCTGGCCCTGGCCAAAAACTGGAAAAAAAAAAAAATAGAAGAGGAGGGTTCTGATCTGCCAGTTGGGAGGGCAGTGATCAATTATGAAAGAATTTGAGAGGGGAATTTAGCTGGGAGCCTAGGGACAGAAGGGCTGGGTGCTATGCCTTTATTTACAAAGCCATTTGGTTTGATAGCCTGTTTTATCATAAAGGGCCTTTCTGGTTCTGCAAGACCTGTCATTGTCATTGGTCTCCAAATGTCAGGTGTCACCAGGTCTCCTACTTGGTCCTTTGTCATCTGATGACTTCTGCGGGATCGTGGTGTGGGCTCTCAAGGTTGCATTTTCATTTTATTCCCAAGTCCATGTAAAAGGAGACATTTTTCTTTATGAAGATGCTGGGGAGAGTGAGGCCATGTACGGGTCCTGATGTGTTGGTGTGGGGCTAGGGGGAGGTGCTGCTTTATTTCTGGATGCCCCTTCATCTGGTCCTGAGTGTGTGCTTTTTTTTTTTTTTTTTTTGAGACAGTCTTATTTTGTCGCCCTCTGTAGGGTGCTGTGGCCTCATAGCTCACAGCAACTTCCAACTCTTGGGCTCAAGTGATTTCTCGTTTCAGCCTCTCAAGTAGCTGGGATTATAGGCACTGCCACAATGCCTGGCTATTTTTAGATACGGTGGTCTCACTCTCGCTAAGGCTGGTCTCTGCCCTGTGAGCTCAGGGCAGTCCACCTGCCTCAGCCTCCCAGAGTGCTAGGATTACAGGCATGAGCCACCACGCTTGGCTCTGGATGTGCCTTGTTTAAACCCACTGGACTGACCGTTGGAGCCCGACAGCATAAGGTACATATGAGTACTTACTGCCACTTTAGGTGGGTTTTTTGGTCTATGCTGTTTTTATTTTCTCTCAACCCTGTGACGTTAAGTACAGCATCTCTAGTTTGTGGGTGAGAAACAGGGGCCCCCGGGGTATAAGCTGATCCCAGGGCACCACAAGGGCCAACTGGCTTTGGACCCGGATCAGGCACCCCTGCCCAGGACCCCACTGCACCCTCCCCCTGCCCTCCATGTGCCTCAGAGGCTGTTTCTTATTTATGGCCCCACATTCACTCTGTCCTCATCCAGAAAACTAAACTGGATTTTTAAAAGATTAAAACTATATATTACCAAAATTTGAGTCTGTCTTTCTAGTGTATTGGGTCACTTACATCTCATTAGAACCTTGTGAGGGAGCGGGATCCTTAGCCCTTTTTATAGGACTTTTGTTTTATGGGAAACCGAAGTTACTCTAATTCTCTGGTCTTTTCAAAGCCGTCTTTTGTCATCAGAGTTATGCAACCATCAGGTGCTTTTGTAATGCACAGGGAATGACTGAGGAAAAAAGCCTCCTGGGTAGGAAGACTAGGTAGCTGTGCCTCAGGACCAGGGAAACTGCTCAGAAGACATCCTTAGTCACAGGGAGGTCACCAGACTATTCCCCTGGTCCTCAGCAGGCTGTTACTCCGGAGGACCTTGCCCCTGCTCCCACCTCTCTATCTAGCCTTGGCCTGACTGTGCCTTTGTGAGGAGAGGGACAGCAGAGCTGAAGGCCACTTCATCCTTCTGAACATCTCCTTCCTGCCCTCTCCAAAGGAAAAGGAGTGGGAGTGACCCTCACTTCCCTGAGCTGTTTTGGAGGGAGACCAGCGCTTAAGCTGTCTGGGAAAAGAGGCAGTGCTGAGAATGACCTCCTTGCTTTGTCCTTTGACTCTGGTATGGCCCACCTGGCCAAGCATGTGCTGCTGCTATATTTAGCAGGTGGCATCCTTCAGCGGGGCCAGTGCGTGTGGCCGCAGTGTACAGGACAAGTCCCAGTGCCAGAGCTGCTGTTGCCACTGCCTAATCAGGAGAGGGGAGGAGAATAAAGCCACCCTAGAAACTGCCATGGGCTGTGTGGAGGGAGTGGCTGCTTAAGAGGTCCCTGGGGCAGCCTTTTCTATTCTGGATCTGTGGCAGGGACCAGGCAGGCATGTGACCGAGACAGCCCAGGGAGCTGGGGAGCCTGGGGTCAGGACTGCTCCCCCTGAGAGTGAGGACCGGACCCCTTGTCGCCCCAGCAGCTGAGTCCTCAGGACAACACATAACCCCAACCTTGGGTAAAGTTGCTCATCCTCGAGGTGAGCTACTTACTGGACACAGAAAAAGTCCCTAAAACTATGGATTGGCCGGCAGTCTGATTACCTACCAGTGTCCTCTGGCTTAAATGAAAGTACAAGAATGAGAGGAATCAAAACCATGGGCCCCAGTAGGAATTTTTTTAGTAAGAAACCACTGAGGCTGAAGAGGGCTGAAGACAGAGTTTGACAAGTTTGCTGGTTCCCTTTTTTTTTTTTTTTTTTTGGTTCGTCCTTCCCTCTAACTTGTAGCTTCTAACTCCAGTCCATCTATCTGTTTCTGATTAAGAAAGCTTCAAGCCATATAAGGCCCTCGCTTGCCTATGGTTTATGTTGGCTGCAGAGCAAGGTTGTTTTTGCAAAGTCTGATTCAAAGAAGTGGCAAGGACTAACATAGTTTGCGAGTGTGCACATGCCTGTCTGTGTGTCCCCGGCTTCCCAGGGCTGTTGGTGTGTCCCACCTCCTGGGACTGCTATATTGGAACAGCCTCACTTGAGAGGGTAGAGGCTGAGGGTGAGGGTCTGGCAGTAGTAGCTCTCTAAGGCTAGTGTGTGGAGTGACTGCAGGGCTTCCTGGCCTAGGGTATTTGCCAAGAACTTGAAGTTAAAAGAGCCAGGCTTAGCCACACAGGGTGTCTGTCATGCTACCAGCCACAGAGGCATCCTGTTTCAGAAATGGATTCTGGGAGCAGCTTCTGTTAAGAACTAAGGTTTCTTGGCTCTTTGAGCAGGTCGGTTCCCCCTCCGGAAAAAGTCAGTGCTGCTTACCACTTGCGTGCCATCCACGCTGTGTGCGGTGATGCTGGGCAACCCTGCTCTGACCTCGTCTTCCTTCCCTCTTGCTGTCTCTCTTGCTGCCTTAGGATGTCAGCACATGTTCTTCCTGCCTGGAACGTTCTCCCCCTCTTCCCTTCCACCTGCCTCTGGATCTGGGACAGCTTTCCACTATCCAGTGACTCAAAACAATCCCTACCTCTTCTGAGAGGTATTTCCTCATTATTCTGTCTCCAGCTTCTAGAGAGTGCTGTGTTCAGCCACCCTTCTCTGAACCACCGTGCTCAGAAAAGGCCTACGTGACTCTCAGTGCTCCCAGCTACCACCCTGCTGTGTGCATGGGAGCACAGTTCGTTCATTATGTGTAAGGGGTGTCTTAGGGCTCTGTCTTCTCCCTACCCGTGTGGGTATTAAAAAGAATTTTTTTTTTTTTTTTTTTTT
>NW_003852489.1:1319391-1324660 GCF_000181295.1 Otolemur garnettii
AGGCGCCCACCACAATACCCGGCTATTTTGGGGGTCTCACTCTGGCTCAGGCTGGTCTTGAACCTGTGAGTTCAAGCAATCCACCACCTTGGCCTCCCAGAGTGCTGGGATTACAGGTGTGTGCTACCTTGCCCAGCCTAAAAATCTTTATTAAATGACCAGCCTTGAGGTCTCCTGCTGTCTGATGCTGGCTAGCCCTCTCAGTGGATGGGGAGACCCAGGCCTTGGTTCTTGAAGTGTCTATCAGTAAGCATGTTCTCTTTTTTTTTTTTTTTTTTCAGTTTTTGGCCAGGGCCCGGTTTGAATCCACCACCTCTGGTATATGGGGTCAGTGCCCTACTCCTTGAGCCACAGGTGCTGCCCTGTTCTCTTTTTGATAATTAAGATTATTATAGCAGTGCAGTTGGAGGTCTCTGAAGCAAAATTGCCAACAATTTTTATGGAAAAATGAGTTGACACAAATGCATGTTATGGTGGTTAACAAGAAACACATAAATGGGCTGGGTGCTGTGGGTCACACCTATAATCCCAGCACTCTGGGAGACTGAGGCGCGTGGATTGCCTGAGCTCAGGAGTTCCAGACCAGCCTGAGCAATAGTGAGACCCTGTCTCTAAAAATAGCTGGGTGTTGTGGCAGGTGCCTGTAGTCTCAGCTACTTGGGAGGTTGAAGCAAGAGGATTGCTCAAGCGCAAGAGGTGGAGGTTGCTGTGAGCTATGACACCCTGTTACTCTACCCAAGGTGACAGAGTGAGACTGTCCCAAAAAGAAATCAAAACACGAAAAAATATAAAGCTCTGGTAACAGAGCACCCATTACTCCTTGCGTATAGCTTAAGAACATATTAACTGTCTGTCAAAGCTTTGCATATAGGAAGATTGGGCTTTTGAGTGTGCACAAGGTTTGCAAGGACAATTCTCTGCCCAGAGCACCCCCCCCGCCCCTCTTCCAGAGACAGCTGCCTTCACTTCTAGCTGTCTTCCCTGACGCTTGCCTCTGTATATTCCTAATAGTATACATTTTCTTTCTTTAAAAGAACAAAATTATCTGGTTTGTATTTCTCCCGTGGGAGACAGGACTTAGCTCATTCCTGTACTTTTTTCTTCCCTCATGCTCCCAGTATAGAGGCAGCCCAATTTTTGGTCATGTTGCTATTTAGAGTGTACATGACTGTAATATAAACATTGTTCAGAGCTGCGAAATTTTTAGTTTGTTCTCTGTTTCTTATGTCCCCTCCTCTCCTCCTAGTTACTTGCCTCAGTTTCTTGTACTTTTCTGTGTCTCTCTAACCAGTGCCTTGACTCTCTTGAGCCTCCATCATTGCCATGGAAGCTGTGTCGTTGCCGTGGCAACAGAGGAGCTCCTGGGACGCATCCCTGTCCCCTGACTGCACCTCCTTCACCCTAGGAATTCCCTGTCCCCTTCTCTTGGGTTGTGTCCTGCATTCAGCACCCCCTCCTTCCTTGGTTTGCTCCCTTGTCTTGGGGAATCTATCATCCAGTAGTTGGCTGAGGTGTGCGTGGTGGGTGGCCAATGAGAAACAAGCCCTTCAGGTAATGCTCCTGTAATAAAAACAGAACAAGGCTTGTCACCTGTGGCTCAAGTGGCTAAGGCGCCAGCCGTGTATACCCAAGGTGGCGGGTTCGAATCCAGCCCAGGCCTGCCAAACAACAATGACGGCTGCAACCAAAAAATAGCCGGGCGTTGTGGCGGGCGCCTGTGGTCCCAGCTACTCGAGAGGCTGAGGCAGGAGACTCGCTTGAGCCCAGGAGTTGGAGGTTGCTGTGAGCTGTGATGCCACGGCACTCTACCCAGGGGGATGCCTTGAGGCTCTGTCTCAAAAATAAAATAAAATAAAATAAAAACAGAACAAAAATCCCCCAAAGAAACGAGCTGGTTCTGTCAGAAGAGTGGGCTTCTTTGTGGGCATGGATTGGGGGTGCATGGCTGAAAACAGGATTGGTGGTAAGTTGGCAAAGACCAGGTCCATAAACTTTCTGGAGAAGTTGAAAGTAGGATAGGGGATCTGGATTTGGGCACCAGGTAGTGCTGAAATGGGGACCCAACAAAAGTCTGCAGGGTGAAGGGGGCAGCCCCCCATCCTTGGCTCCTGTGATGCTGGCACTCAGGCTAACGTGCTCTCATCCCCCACCACAGGACATTAGCACATCCTAACTGGGGCACTGGCACTCCATTTCTTGTTCGTCCCCCCATCCCAGCAGGACGCATTACTGTCTCTTGGTCCAAACTTTCAGATGGGCAGCGGCAAAGGGTAGCAGTAACAGGTTTATTGGAGAAGAGGCCATTGATGTTTTGGTTTGCATACTTGGTTTTGTGTTTTTGCCCCCAAAGAAACTGAAAGACAGAGTGCCCCGAGGACAGCAACTTGTGTGATTCACTTGTGTCCCAACATACTTTGTCTCTGTAAGTGATTTGTTGGCTAGAGATTACCTTCTTAGGCTATTACAGGGTTTCTGGGCTGGTTGTGCTGCACCATCTGCCATTAGGGAAGTCAGGGTCTTAACCTTTTTGCTTTGCCCTCGGGAGGTGGTGGTGTGAAGGGGCTTTTGCCACAGGCCGTAACACAATGTGGTTCTCAACCTTCCTGATCCTATGACCCTTTCATACAGCTCCTCGTGTTGTGGTGACCCCCAGCCATAAAATTATTTTCGTTGCTATTTCATAACTGTAACTTTGCTGCTGTTATGAATCGTAATGGAAGGATGCAGGATGGTCTTAGGCAAACCTTGTGAAAGGGTCATTCGCCCCTAAAGGGGTCATGACCTACAGGTTGAGAACTGCTGCCGAAAGATTTCTTGATTTCTTTTTTTGGCCAGGGTTGGGTTTGAACCTGCCACCTCAGGCATATGGGGCAGGCGCATTACTCCTTTGAGCCACAGGCACTGCCCAGTTTCTTGATTCTCTCTTTTTTTTTGAGACAGAGCCTCAAGCTGTCCCCCTGGGCAGAGTGCCGAGGCATTACAGCTCACAGCAACCTCCAACTCCTGGGCTCAAGCGAGTCTCCTGCCTCCGCCTCCCAAGTAACTGGGACCACAGGTGCCCACCACAACACCCGGCTATTTTTTGGTTGCAGCCGTCATTGCTGTTTGGCGGGTCCAGGCTGGGGATTCGAACCCGCCACCTTAGGTGTACGTGGCTAGCGCCTTAGCCGGTTGAGCTATAGGCGCCGAGCCTTGATTTCTTTTAAAGCACGTGCCTTCTTCCTCCTTATTGGCTTTTAAATAAGCTTATTGTGCAGACACCACTGCATACCTTTTGGGCAGCCTCGGGTAGCATCTTCTGTGGCTGCACCTGCGAGCTCCAGTTGGAATTCCCTTGTAAAGCAAGATGGTTGCCCAGGGCCAGCGCTGAGCTGAGGGTGGGTGTGACTTAGTCCTCACGGTTTGTTTGTTTTATTTTAATAATTAATTATTTTTATTAAATCATAACTTTGTACATTGATGCATTTATGGGATGAGAGAAGGGAGGGTATTCGGGGGGGACCTCACCTAATGTGCATGATGCAATGGTACATTTCAAAACTATTAAGAAATGAGTCCTCACAGTTTTTAAAAACCACAGCGCTGCCCCCAGTGAAGCAGCTGGGAAAGACCTTCACAGGAGATGCTGACGGTTCTCCTCCCCAGCTGAGGTTAGACTGGGACCTGCCAGAGCTTTGAGTCTCAGAGGAAGGAAGAGGGGAGGAGAGGCTGTGCACTTTACCCTCATGTTGTCCCCTTTGTTATTCAATTTTCCAGACCCAGAGTTAATTTCAGTTTTAATTTGAGACCATGTCCAGACATAGGATTTTTGGCTTCTGCCCCATCTCACCTGGAGCTCCAGGTGCTAGCCTCTAGGGGCACTGGACTCTGGGTTTCCATCTGGGCTGGAAAAGGAGTCACTGAGCAGTTACTCCTACCCAGATGTTACGGGCCCAGGCCCAGCCTGCCTTCTGCACGTTGGGCTGGGAAAGTGTTCTGTGATACCCTCGCAGCTGGTCTCCCTGGAAAGTGGGGACAGCAACCCCAGCACCTGGCTGGTCTGGCCACACTCGCTGGCCTGGCTGCTCTGGGCCCATCACAATGGAGGGCGTGGGGACAGTCCTGGGGAGGACCTCACAGCCCACTGTGAGCTAATTTGGAATCTTTAGGGTGGCCACATGAAGTCACAGCTTACTCAGGCCACTAAGGATGAAAGTAACAGCGCTGTGACACTGGGGCTGGGCTGAGACCCATACACCTGAGGCATGGCTCCACTACTCTGAACCCTGCCCAGCCATGCTGCTGAGGGTTAGTGGCCCAGCCTTACCATCGGCACCAGCCTTGGTGGCAGGACCGAACACTGCCCAGCAAGGTAGGTGTTGGTTGTTGCACCATTTATCTTGCCCTTGTATTTCTTGGGGTCTTCTGGGAACGCCTTCTAGAACTGCGCTGTCCAGTGGGTAAGCCACCTGCTACATGTAGCTATTTAAATTTAAATTATCAAATAAAAACTCAGTTCCCTAGTCACACTTGGCACATTTCAAATTCTCAGTAACCTCCTGTGACCAAGTGGCTGCCAGTATTGGACAGCATTGGCCCCTGGGGGTGGTCACCAGGCCTTTGCCTCTGTGACCTGCTCCACTTTGGCCATGTCGCAACTGTCGAGACTCTTTCTGGCTCCTTGGCCTCAATCACCAAGGTCAGACCCCCTTGGTCATCAACTGTGCTTCCTCTCACGTGAAGACATTGGAACCTTACTGTGTGGTGGCCCCATCCCCACCCCTGTAGCTGGAGGGGGAGGAAGGGCTGGCTGGCACTGAGCCTTTGCCTGCTTCTGAGTTTGACTCTGTATGGAACTGGGGTGTTTGAGTGCGAGAGAGAATGATTCTTCCATCCACCTTGAGAGCTCCTGGTGGTGAGAACCCACTGCTGATAGCAGCATACACACATTTGAATGTATAAGCAAGGTGAGTGACTGTAACCCTATGAGGGGTTAGGTGAGCACATCTGATACAAACCAAGGGTACTCTTGGGGTCTTGCTCTGCCACACTTCCGTGGGAGAGACTGTGCCTCTGCCTGGCCCACAGCCTTCTGCCATTCTCTCTCTTTTAATTTTAAAAGTTTTTTTGTTTTTTATTTTATTTTTATTTATGTATTTATTTATTTATTTTTGAGACAGTCTCATTATGTCACCCTCGGTAGAGTGCTGTAGTGTCACAGCTCACAGCAACCTCAAACTCTGGGACTGCAGGTGCTCTCCACAGTGCCCGGCTATTTTTTGGTCACAGT
>NW_003852489.1:1325132-1328032 GCF_000181295.1 Otolemur garnettii
CAGTGGATGAGGCTTCACTGACGGGCCAGCCGGGACTTGCTGGGCTTTTGACTCCTCAGCTGTTGTTTTTATGATGGACTTTCCCATCAGTTACGTGTGGCTCTTTTTCACAGTAACTGCAGCCAAATTGGTTTAGTCATTGGGACCAACATTTTTCTGTACCATTCCCAGGGATTTGTTTCCTAACAAGAAACATAGCAGAAGGCTCTAGCCGGCAGTTACTGGATTCATCCTTTGGGTTAGGAGCGAGGTCATTATTTCTCAGAGGGAGGTTCTCAGAAGCTGTAGGTACCTCTCCAGAGAAAGAAGGGATCCTTTTAGAACCTGGAGTGAGCAGACGAATGCTGAGGCCTGTGGCTGGGGCACGTGCCCGCCTTCCACTCTGTGTGACCTGTTGGCAGCCAGCCAGTGTGCATCTATTCCCGGGCAAATGGACCTGCTAAAAATAATCAGGCAGCTATTTAATTCCAACAGATTCAAAATAGCCAAGTGTCCTCCCCACCAACCTTAAGGCAGGGCTCTGTGGCATCCTTCTGGGAGGCTTTTTTCTGAGTACAGGCAGGCCTGCCCTGAGCGTCCGGGCTTCAGGCAGGAGGCCCTGGGGGAGGAGGCAGCCTGCAGAGGGGTTGTGAGTGTGAAGGCTTATGGGCCTGTGTTGTTCACAAGTATCACAAGACTGATACTTCAGTCTTGAGAGGTTCAGCTTTAAAAGCAACAAAAACCACACGGCAAAGAGCAACCAAGAGTTTGCCCAGAAAAGGAACGGGTATATAGCAAAAGACCTTGTAAGGCTGAAATGGTGTTTGTGTGCATGCCCCCCACCCTTGTCTGGGCATTCAAGAAAGGCCGGTGCATCCTACCCCCGCTCACCTGTGGGCCTGTCAGACTCCGCAAGTCAGGGAAAATGGCATCTTACCAATTCCCAAGAAATCTGTTGGACTGAGAGATTGGCTCTGGGTAAGAAAGTGAGAGGCTAGCTGATTCTTGCCATAAGAAAAGGGGCTGGTGGGAGACATCAGTCACCTCGTGGACCCCAAGAGGTCCCTCCCAGTGAGCACCCGCTGTGAGACCCAGCTGAGCTCAGGCAGTTAGAACTGAGGCCTTTGGGCAGAGTGGCTGCTAGCCCCATGGCCTCTCGGCTCCCTTGCTGATGGGGGGTAGCTCATGCCTCTGATCACAGTCCCCTGCTAGCAAGTTAAAAATAAACTGTGCCTTCCTCCCCAGTCGAATCTCATTCCTCTGTTCTCCAGTTCTGGTGGAGCACTTCTTGTCCCTGGAAGCGGTCATGGAGAGAAGGGCTTTGTCCTGAGCCCTGGGCCACTCACTGCGTAGCAGCACTGGCTGACACTCAGTTCCTGCTTCCTCAACCTTGGGTCTCTGGCTCTCGTCCAGGGTGAGAGGTAGGGGCGCTAGGGATTTAGGTGAGGCATTCTGGATTCCAGGGTTTGGATGACATGGCCTCAGGGTAGCAGTATTTGGCACCTCCTCACACCGCAAGCCGGGGTGTCCAGCTTGGAAATTGTGCAGAAACCATTTTCCTGGCCTGTAAATCTCAGTAGTCACAGCTGAGTTCAGGAGTCAAATTTGGAGGGTATAGGGCCTTAGAATCTAGGTTTCTGGGGAATACAGTGAGCTGGGAGGCTCTGGTGGGAAGTGGTAGTGGTGTCCCAGTGAGCTGCAGAGTGGTGTGGTGGCCTCTGGCTGCTGTTTCTGTGCTTCCTGGCTGGGTGAGGACTAGATCCGGGCCAGACCTGGGGAGCCCAGGGACAGGGCACTCCAGGGACTGGGTCGCTGAAGGCAGACTGGAATGCATGTTTGAGCGCTGCTCCGCTTTGCTGCAGTATAGTCAGCCTCTGGGGTCCTGGGAGGCTGAGTAGGATGGCACCAGCAGCTGTTGCAGAGGATGTACTTCTGGAATCAACTAGTTCCAGAGGCGCGGGGCCTCTCCCAGCTGTTTCCAGAGGCAGTTTGAGTCTCTGGCCATGGGCCCCTTTGTGTGTATAGTGGGATGGTTGTTAGGATTCTTTTTCTTCCTCATTCCATTTACTCTTTGTCCTGAAGTCAGAATTGCTAGAATAGCTTGGGAAACATAGCTGTAAACCCTGCTGAAATGGGATTGTCTGATTAATGGGGACTCAGAATCTAAACTTACTGGCCAGGTGAAACTCTGGGTTTAGACCTCTTCTCCACTTCGTGTTGGCATATGCCCTTCTAGGTAGAACTTGATCTGACAACAGGCCAGGGCTGCACTGCCCTGTCCTGAGGGCACCCTTTTCCCAGAGCCTCTTTCCCGTTGTGCTTTTCTATGAAAGACATTGAACATGAAGCAAATACTAAGGAAATCGCATATAATCTACTTCTTTTTTGGTTGGTTGTGGGTTATTACGGAATCGTGATACTCAAACTCGACTACATGTTTTAATCACCTGGGTTTAAAAAAAAAAAAAAATGCCGGGTGCCTGGGTCTTCTGAGATTTTGATTTAATTGGCCTGGGTGCTATCATGCATGGCCTTGGGTTTTTAAAAGCTTCCCAAATTATGCTGTTAGTGGAGCCACGTTGGAGAATCACTCCAGAGTCCCAGAACTCTTCTCCTGAAAGGAAGAGGAAGAGTATCTCTATTTGTCAATAAGAAATCCCTAGGAATCTACTAAAAACTGTTAGAACCGAGTGCAGCATGGCTGCAGAAGCTTCCCTTTCCCACACTCAGTGGCTTGTCCTGTGTGCTCGGATTTTCCCCATGATTATAAGCACATGCACGTTGCATACCCATCGAAGTCTAGACTTTTTTTCCTGCTTTTCCATGTCAGTACCTGTGATCAACTTTCTGTAACACCAGTGTATCCAGTGACTCCTCTGAAAGGTTAATCCTATTTTTTGGATGTTGCCCTAGTGGGCATT
>NW_003852489.1:1328162-1330074 GCF_000181295.1 Otolemur garnettii
AGCTGAGATTACAGGCACCCGCCACAACGCCCGGCCATTTTTTGGTTGCAGCCGTCATTGTTGTTTGGCAGGCCCAGGCTGGGGATCCGAACCCGCTACCTTAGGTGTATGTGGCTGGCGCCTTAGCCGCTTGAGCCACAGGCGCCGAGCCATGGGCATTCTTATAAACCTATCTGTGGCAGAAGAATGTTTTTCTTTTAATTTAAAACAAAACAAAACAAAACAACTTTGATTAAGAGATGGAATCTTTGTGTTGCCCAGGTTGGTCTTAAAGCCCTGGGCTCAAAAATGATCTTTCTCTTCAGATGGAGTAGCTGGGACTACAGATGTGTGCCACCACATCTGGCTTTGTGGGATTTTTTTCTTTCTCCTTCTTTCTTAAGAGATGACATCTTGGGCAGTGCCTGTGGCTCAGTGAGTAGGGCGCTGACCCCATATACCAAGGGTGGTGGGTTCGAACCCAGCCCCAGCCAAACTGCAATTAAAAACAAAAAACAGCTGGGCGTAGTGGCGGGTGCCTGTAGTTCCAGCTACTCAGGAGGCTGAGGCAAGAGAATTGCCTAGGCCCAAGAGCTGGAGGTTGCTGTGAGCTGTGACTCTACGGCACTCTACTGAAGGTGATAAAGTGAGACTCTGTCTCTAAAAGAAAAAAAATGACATTTTGCTATGTTGTCCAGGCTGGAGTGCAGTGGCTGTTCACAGGCACAGCTCTAGCACTCTATGGCTTTGCATTCCTGGGCCTGAGCCATCTTCCTGAGCAGCTGGGACTACAGGCCCTGTCCACCCCACCTGGCTTAGTGCAGTCTTTTTTCTGTTTTGTCTTTTTTCTATTTGTTTGTTTTTAAGATTCCAGGTGAGGGATTTCCGGGTCAGAAGGTGAGGTTGTAAGATTTGAAGAGCTATTACTAAGGCTTTCTAAAAAGGTAGTACAGCCTTCCTCCTTTCTTGGCCCATGCAATGCTTCTTCCCCACAGACCTACTAGTTAGTGGGTTCCAGATTTGACATGGACCAGAGCCTGGGTTCCCCTCCCTTGGCTATAAGACATTGAGTTATTTTAACCTTTAAGACAGTAACACATCAAATAGTTGGGCGTTGTGGTGGGCGCCTGTTGTCCCAGCTACTTGGGAGGCAGGAGAATCGCATGAGCCCAGGAGTTGGAGGTTGCTGTGAGCTGTGATGCCACAGCACTCTACCCAGGGCAACAGCCTGAGGCTCTGTCTCAAAAAAAAAAAAAGAGTAACACATCTCAAACCAGGTGGTTGAGGATTAAGTGATAAGGGAAAGCATTTAGTAAGGTTGCATGTTTGAATCTGAAACAGTAAGGGAGCCTTGTTGAAGCTCTCCTGCTGGGGGCATTGATATTAAGTCTTCTGAGCCCTGGTTACTGCTTAGCCCTATTTTGTACTTCAGATGCGAGCATTGCTTCTTCTTCCAGTATCAGCAAGAAGGTCTGTCTTTAAGGACAGAGGGGCTTTCTGGAAATGACCCTCTCATCACTTCCCCACCCTGCCACTTTGGGGATAGAACCCACCTGGCCCTCCTTCCCAGGCTATTGTGCTATCTAGCCCCTGGGTCTTGTTAAACTGCAGCTCTGATTCGGTCGGTATGAGATAATACAGTTCCTGCCGGTTCCCAGGTGATACTTAGTACTTCTTGTCCATGGACCACACTTTGAAAAGCAAAGTCCTAGAGCACTGAGCGGTTTCCAGCCTTGGCTGAAGATGAGTACCGCCCAGGAGTAAAGGAGTGATGATCTTCTGGTTTTGCCAGAGAACATTAAGTCAACTCAACCAGTAAGAGTTGTAATAACATTTATATTTATTATCTCTTCAATAAAACCCAAACTAAGGTGTGATTCACCATGTTAACTAGAGGATTTTGCACTTTATTTATTTATTTATTTATTTATTT
>NW_003852489.1:1330356-1362684 GCF_000181295.1 Otolemur garnettii
ATTTTTCAAGATAGATTCAAAATTTTGCTGGCATGGGAAGTGCTGAATACAAGAATTCTAGAATAAGTCCATCCTATCCTCTAAAGAGAGCTAGCTCTTCTTTGCAAAATACTCAATATTTATCTTAGCTAATCCTTGTACTAGCAGTCCCATAAGAGAGGTGTTCCCATCTTACAGGTGAAGAAAACTGAGTTCCTATCTCCTTTTACATGTCTGTGGCCTTCTAGATCCTTATCATTCCTCCTTTTTGGGACTTGACGTAGGTTTCTAGGCTCCCTTTGCCTGATGTACTGCTTAGCCTATTCCCAGAATTGCGTTCTGGAAACACAGATTGGTGCGTGTGCCTTGCAGACCTGGGCTGGTTCTATCTGCAGAATAAAGTCCAGACTACACAGTAGGGCCCCAGGACCCTCATCAACTCTACAAAGTAGGGGTGCTCCTCAACTCACGGTGGAGTTGTGTGCTGATGGGCCCATTATACGTTGAAAATGTGTCTAATACACCTAACCAGCGGTCCCCAATCTTTTTGGCACCAGGGACTGGTTTCATCAAAGACAAATTTTCCACAGATTGGTGTGTATATGGGGAAAGATGTGAGCAGGCCACAGAGTGGCCTGTGGGCACTGGGTTGGAGACTGTAGACCTAACCTACCGGGCATCGTAGCTTAACCTAGCCTACCTTAAATGTGCTCAGATTAACCTGCAGCCGAGTAGAATCATCTGACAGCACAGGGCACCGCAGCGCTCACTGGGAAGGGAAGCTGCAGCTCACTGCTCTGCCCAGCATTGCAACAATGTCCTATTGCATGTCGCTAGCCCTGGAAAGATCAAAATCCAAAGTATAGTTTCTACTGAATGTGTATCGCTTTTGCCCCATTGTGAAGTTAAAAGATCGTAAGTTGAGCCGTCGTCGTCAGTTAGGGACTATCTGTATCCAGTCCACATAAGTTGAGCTGTCGTCGTCAGTTAGGGACTATCTGTATCCAGTTCCACGTCTGACCTGGGTCTTTAGGCTGCTGTGTGTTTCGTGGGCCCCTCCCCCCGGAGCATCTCCCCATCTGTTTGCATTTTTATCCATCCTTTATTCTCACCATCTGTTGCTGAGTACCACACTACTGTTTCCTTAACTTGTGGATTTGTGGGAACATGGGAGGGACGTGTACATATGGATTGCACGGGTGATTAAAAAGCTGCAGCACCACTTGAATGAGTAACATGTTCTAGGAGTTTAGAGAACAAAACCACACAGAACATAACTAGGCCCTTGGGGGCACATAGGGAGAATTTGGTATTGCAAAGCGACGAAGGGGTGGGGGGTTAGGTTTAAGAATAGAAGGCTCAGTGTATTTCAGGGGTGTGTGTGAATCAGCAGTATGGAGTGGGAGGGGCCTTTTCCTGGCTGTTCACCTGGGGAGGGGTCATCCAGAGGATGAGTGGGTGCAGGTCAGAGAGGCTTGTTTCTTACCAAGGGTGGGGGCGCCAGGGGAGGGGAGGGAAGTAGCAGTTCCGGCCTCTCCACGTGGCCCTCTTGCACATGCATACCCTCTTCCCTGGAGCTTATGACAGTCCTCTCCCCGCTTCCCCTTTTCTCCCCAGGTATCGTTACGTCAAGCCTCCAGGATGGTGCTCCAATTCCGTTCACTCTTCCCCTTGGCATTGCCTGGAATGCTTGCACTCCTCGGCTGGTGGTGGTTTTTCTCTCGTAAAAAAGACGACGACGGCGACATCAGCAGGCAGCATGAACAGGTGGAGGCCGGTGCTGTGGAGCTGAGGACCGACTCTGCCATCAAGGAATCCCTCCCCGGGGAAGGTGTCTTTTCCACTGTCGTATCCACACCCGCCAGTGTCACAGAGCCTCCGGAAAAGGAACCATCCACTGCGAGCAAGCCTCCTGTGGAGCCCCCAGCCTTGCTGCGGACACACCCAGCCCGTCGAAGATCAGAGTCCTCAAGCAGCCTTCCTAACAGCATAGACACGAGATCTCGACCAGGAACACGCAAAGATGACAGTGTAAAGGTGGAGCTGGCCCCGGCAGGTGACGAGGCCAAATCTGTTCCTCCAGAGTGCCCCCTTTTATCCCCAAAGGGTGTACCGTTCCCTCACGAAGCAGCTGAGGTTTGTAAGCAGGAGTCCACATTTGTCAGGACACCTGGGCGAGGCTGGTCAGGCCAGTTCGTGGGTCCTACAGAGAAGCATGGCCCTGGGGAGAGGGCACGAGAGACGCGTGGGGCTGAAGGGACTGGCGATGCAGTGTTGGGGGAGAATGTGCTAGAAGAAGTTCTGTTGTCCCAGGAGCATGTCTCAGAATTGGAGAATAGCAAGGCTCCCTGCCTGGCCACCGTGGGAGGCGGTGGGGAGAAGGGCAGGAGTGGCTCGCCACAGTTGGTCCAGCCTGTGCAGCAGAGGGAAGAGTGTGTGGTAGAGAAGTTGCTGAGTAGCTTCGAGTCGGCCCACACGGAGCTGGCTAAGGATGCTGAGATGCCTGCACCCCATGTCAGAGGGGGCAAAGCCTGGGACAGAGACCTCGCCGGAGAACTGGGCAAAGAAGAGAGCTTGGATAGAAATGAGAAGATTGAGCAGGCTGCCTTCCAGATAATCTCCCAAGTGATCTTGGAAGCAACTGAAGAAGTGCTGGCTACCACCGTGGGCAAAATCGCAGGGCGCATGCATCAGGCCTCAGCCGATCAGCTCCAAGGACAAAAGGAAGAGAGTTATGCCCCAGGCGGCCCGAAAACTGACCTGGGTCGAGACACCATGGAGCCTGCCCTGGCCACAGCAGAGGCAGCTTCCAGCCCATCAGACGCGGCCTCACCTTCGCCAGGCCTGCTGGCAGGGGATCTGCCACCACCAAAGACCTATGTGAGCTGCCTGAGCAGCCCTCTGTCCAGCCCCACCAAGGACAATAAGCCAAAGAACTCTGCATACCCCATCTCCCTAGCTCCCTGTCCCCCGCCAGACACCCCCCTTGGAGAGTCATTGGATGGGGCAAGCATCCTGGTGGAAGATGCCACCTGTGTGTCAGACAACTGCCAAGGTGTCCCTTCAGTGGCCTCCTTGGGACACTGCTCAGATTCCCTCAGCACTTCAGGGCTTGAAGACTCTGGCACAGAGACCAACTCAAGCCCCAGGGACAAGGCTATCACCCCACCGCTGCCAGAAAGTACTGTGCCCTTCAGCAATGGGGTGCTGAAAGAGGAGTTGTCAGACTTGGGGGCCGATGATGGATGGACCCTGGATGCAGAAGGAGACCATTCGGGAGGTAGGAGGGTCTCAGGTGTTACAGGATGGGGGTCTCCCTGTATCTGCTAGGGGCAGGCTGCTGGTCAGCCTCTCCCTCCTGCTACTTGGACAGCAGAGCATGGTCCTCTTGAGCTCTGTGTCCCAGCCAGCATGCAGAGCGCAGGCACAGCACAGTACTGGTGGGGAATGAGAAGTCAGGTTGCCCTGGAGCCACGGGATCTGGACTTGGCTGTTAGCCAGTGCAGCTTCCAGCCCTTCAGAAGGGTTTAGCCCAAAGATGGGTACGTTGGTGAACCTTAGTGTGCCTCTTTTTTTCTTAAACGCTAACTTCTAAACGGGTTTTTGTTCTTTTTTTTTTTCTCTCTCTCTTTTTCCTGGAGAGACGTTAGCTTTATTTCCAAATATGAGTGTGAGTTTTTTTAATGGTTATTTCCTTTTAATCATGTGCTTGTTCCCATGTCTTCACCTGCTTCCCTCCTCCAGAAGCTCTTACAGGGTAAGTGCCCAAAGAATGGCCCCAGCTTGGAATACTTGTGGGAGGCTCAAGCTTCCCAACGTTGCTGTCACCTGTTCCTTCGCAGAGAGCCTCAGCCACTTTCTTTCTGTGCAGCTGCAGTTCCACCCCTGGGAAAGAGGGGCCCTTTGTAACGAGGTGTCCAGTGGGTTTTTCGAGTGCTGACCCCAGCGTAGACAGTTCAGACCGCTAACTGACAGGTCAGCAGCTCCAGACCCTGCTTCTGCAGCCACCCTGGGGTGTGTTCACCTCTCTCTCCTGGAAGTCAAGTGGCTTCTGACTTTTTGTCCTGGGGCCACTCCCTCCTTCCATTTCAGCTCTGGGAGGGTCGGGAGTATTTACTGGGAATCTTAGTACTTCCAGCACATACCACATACTACATTTTGTCACCTAGTCTAAGGTGCTATCAGGACACTGCTGTTTGTGGTTGGGTGTGGTGGCTCATACCTATAATCCTAGCGTTCTGGGAGCCTGAGGTGGATTGCCTGAGCTCACAGGTTCAAGAGCAGCCTGAGCTAGAGTGAGACCCCATCTCTAATAAACAAAATAGCTGGGCTTTAAGGCGGGCACCTGTAATCCCAGCCACTTGGGAGGCTGAGGCAAGAGAATCACTTGACCCCAAAAGTCTGAGTTTGCAGTGAGCTGTGCTGCCACGGCACTCTACTGAGGGTGACAAAGTGAGACTCTCTCTCAAAAAAAAAAGAAAGACACTGTGTTTTTATGTACACCTAAAGGGAAAAAAGTGCTCCAGTCATGATTGTCCGAGGCCAGATACTACAAGATGCATCCTAATGTCAGGTTGTTAAAATGTTGCCCCCAACATTGCTTCTTTAAAAATGGGTGAAATTTTTTCAGAATGGAGGCGTTGCCTGCTACCTCTCAGTCTTGTCATGCCGACTCTGGATTGGTTGCAGCAGCTACTCTGATGTGTTGAAAGCGTCTGAGTCTAGGCTCAGAACTGGGCCATGGTGGGTGGGAGGTTTAGGGACCACAGTAGATACCTGGTGAGACCATCCTTGTCACCACTCTGTAACGAGATGTACCGCGCACTGGGCTAGCACCCTGTGTGTGGTCTCATGTCAGCCCTGCTTTGTATGGGAGGAAGTTGGAGCTGAGAGGGTCCAGGGGACAGCCTGGCTGGGGCAGCTGGAAGCTGGCCTTGAGTGCAGCCTGCTAGAATCCTGGCGTGCTTCTGAGCCACTCTGGGGTACCCTTAGGGTGGCAGGTATTGGCTAGTCCCATTCTGTTGGGCAGAGGTAGGGGTCTGTGTATGGGACACTAGTCTGTGTCTGTGGAGCCCCCCCATTCTCCTGCTTCTTTCAGCCTGCTCTGGTCCTAGCTGGCTGGCCAAGCTACTTTCTTTTAGGAGGGATAGTGTCCTTGTGTGAAGCCTATTTTGAGCCCCTGGTGTTGAGGGAGGAGGTCACCGTGAAGGCGACTCTTCCTTAGCTGGGAGCAGAGTCTATAAATCTTAGTTCTCTGCACTCAGGCAGTGCATGGATTGCTTGGCAAAGGATTATTACCAGGGTTTGGAGAAACAATGCAGAATATAACCTAATTGGTAGACTTCTAAGAGTGATCTATGTCTGGCAATTGAGTCATCCATATTTAAGCCAGAGCTACTTCTCTTGAGCTGGTCAGGACCCCTGTTTTTCTACAGTGGACCCTTTGGCACAGTCTTGAGAGAATTGGACAGGCCAGGTTGGGCCAGAGTCCTGCTTCCCCTCTGTCCTGTGAATGAACTTTTAGCTTAGTCTTTTGACCCGGAGGTATGTGAGAGTATTCAGGGTTCCCAAGTTGGGCCCAAGCTGATGGTAAGGATACCCTTCTTCCTTTGTCCACATCTGGCAGATCAGGGATAAGAATGGGGCCTGTGGAGGGTCCGGTGAGGACTCTGTTTGGCAGAAGGCCACCACCTGTGACCCCAGGCCTTAGGTGAGGGACAGAGCTCATAGGTCGGACTTCCGTGCAGACCTGCAAGCCTGTCTCCTCCTCTACCCTGCGGGCTCCCCTTCCCGGGGTGCAGTCTGTTTCTTCCCAGTTCACCACTTGTGTCTCTGCTCCGGCAGCTGTGGCTGGGTGTGGCTGCCAGTTAAGCAAGTGGTACTCTAAGGGACGGGCTAAAATTAGGTGTATCTATACCCCCGGTCCTCCTTTCATTGGGGTTGTTCTGAACCTTCTAGACTGAGCCGATAGTCACCTGCCAAGCTTGAGGAGGTGTGTGGGGCAGTGGGAAGTTCGGTGGTCTCTGCCCTGAGCCAGGGTCCAGGTGTGCGCCTGCTGCTTCCTCCCCTGCAGGCTCCGACAGGAACAGCATGGATTCAGTGGACAGCTGTGGCAGCCTCAGGAAGACTGAGAGTTTCCAGAATGCCCAGGCAGGCTCCAACCCGAAAAAGGTCGACCTCATCATCTGGGAGATTGAAGTGCCAAAGGTAAGGGCTGTGTCTCCGCAGGCTGAGTTCTGCGGCAAGCTCCGCTGCTTCGGGCCCGTCATACTTGGGGGAGCAGGTCAGGGGAGGGACAGTCAACCTGAAGGAGCCCCTGTGTGCACCAAAGGCCGAGGTTCTGAGCTTCCTGCAGTGTGGAATTCCTCCAGCTGCCTCTCCGAGCGTCTTATTCTGCTCCTCACTCTGAGAAGTCCTGGTGAGGCTACCCTCATAGGCCCAGGGGCGCTTCTTGTGTCCTCCAGGGGCTCAGATCTGTTTGGGAAAAAACCAGACTTGCTTCACTGTGCTCTGCTTGAACTCTCCAGTGTAAAGCGCGATTTCGAATTGAGCAAAACATAAATCCATACTTTAGAGAACTTGAGAAGTATAGAAATGTATGAAGAAAATAAAATGTAGCTCTAATCTTACCCCTGAGGGTGACTGTGAACGACTTTTATTTCTTTCTTACACCCTGTGGTTTTTGAACAAAACTGAAATTATGTCACTTTAATTAATACGTTAAATATTTAACAATTTGATTTTCTGTTATTCGTTGACACCGTCATTTTAACTGCATTATTCATCACATGGATGTCAATTTACTTCATCACTCCCCAATTCCAGAGTGCTTAAGTGGTTTCTAGCTTCTTCCTGTTAAAACTTATTAGCTTGGTTTTTATGTTTATCTCTGGGGCTCACAAGTAATTGGCAGGCTATGTTCTCCCAGGGCCCCTGGCTCTATACTGCAGTGGAGACTGGCTTGGCCTGAACTCTGGGTCACAGTGGCTGTTTTCACCCCAGGTTGCTGGCTCCCTTGGTGGTTTTCTTCCCCAGGGTAGCAACCCTGCCCTCCTCTCCTTCAGTGGTTACAAAGGGCACAACGAGGCAGGCTCTGGACCAGGGCTCGTTTGGGACTGTGTCGGAGCTTGTCTTACGTAATGGCTAAGTTTGGCTGCTTCTGTCCACCTTGAACTCTGGTGCACTGGGCACTTCTGTGGGCAGCCGACTGACACTCAGCAGTGGGAGGCCAAGAGTTCTTCTAACCCTTCATTTTTAAATTGAGCCCCTTTCTCTTTGGACCTGAGTAGACATGAAGGGGAAGGTTTGTAGTTGATGGTTATGCTGCTAAAACTTGGCATAGCATGGGTTTGGGGAAAGATGCTGCATTTACAGCTTTCTGGGTCAGGGCCACGTGTCGAGGAAGAGATGGGAACTGTTGGTCCTGGAGCCAGACTGCCTAGTTCAGCTGCTTAGCAGCTGTGTGACTTGGGGTGAGTTCCTTTAGCTTCTCTGGGCTTGTTTCCTCATCTGTAGGAAGATGATGAAGTCATCTGTTAGTAGGTACCGTGAGTAAGTTTAAGTGCTTAAAATAGTCCTGGCAGATAAATGTTGACATGTTAACAGCTACTATACTTGAGCTTGACCTTGTGTAAAAACAAAAGCACGTCTTTGGTAGTGTAGGGAATTGGTTTTCTGTTAACCCTTCCTTCTCTTTTTCTCTCTCTGGAAGCACTTAGTCGGTCGGCTAATTGGCAAGCAGGGGCGGTATGTGAGTTTTCTGAAGCAAACGTCGGGTGCCAAGATCTATATCTCAACCCTGCCTTACACCCAGAGCATCCAGATCTGCCACATAGAAGGTCAGTGGCACTGCTGCCCTGCGTTTAGCTTTCTCACCTGAGCCGTAAGTAACCCGAGGCACCTGTGTCCCAGTTGCTGTCCTTTTGGCATCTGAGTCTCTGAATAGAAAACCCCCGTCTCATCCCAGGCGAGGGTGTTGGGTATCTTCCCTGCAGGTGCGTGGAGACACGGGTCCCTCCCCACCAGGTCTCTGCCCAGGAGAAGCATGAGTGCTCAGCTGCAGGGCTCCGCGTCCAGGTTCAGGGTGCCTACCACCCCACCGGACTTCCTGATAGAACAGGACACAAGATCCCTGCCTGCGACTCCCCTCTGGCCCTTTCCCAGCTGCCTGCCAGTGAACCTGTTCACTGACCATACACAGGGGCAGTGGTGTCATCTGAGCGGGCAGCACTCGAGTGCTTCACTGCCTTTTAAAGATAGACCTGAATTTTAGGAAAGCCCTGTGGATTGGGCTATGTGACTGAGGCTGTTTGTGCTGTGGCTTTTCTCTTACCCACTGGTTGTATATCCTGCCCCCACCTCCATTTAGGCTCCCAGCAGCACGTAGACAAAGCACTGAACTTGATCGGAAAGAAGTTCAAGGAACTGAACCTCACCAATATCTACGCTCCCCCTCTGCCTTCGCTGGCGCTGCCTTCTCTACCAATGACATCCTGGGTGAGCGTGCTTCTGGGTGATCAAGACTGCTTGCACCCCAAATCCTACCTCAGGAAGCCCCCAGACTGCAGGCTAAGAAGGCAAAGAGCCCATTAATGCCTTTGCCCTCTCACCTCTGGCTTCCACCGGTCAGTTCTGCTACTGGCCTGGGGACAAGGGTAAGGGGGTGAAGTGTTGGCAGGAACCTAGCAGCTTCTTGATCCCCGTGTTTCTCTAGCTCTACCACCTGTCACCTCATGTGTGTTCGATGTTTGCTTAGAAAGGAGATGGGCTGTTCAGACTGGTGTAGGGCTCCTTAAGCCTGGTTCTGTATCACCAGTGTTACCTCTCAGCCCCTGAGGCCTGGGTGGGGCCCAGGCCCACCAGACTGGATATGGCTGGGACTTGTTATGGCCATTTTGTTTCACTGGTTGAGCCAATCCCAGTAGTGCTCTGGTGAAGGATTTCTTTCCCTTCCCTCTCTCCAGGAGGGATGTAGATTTTAAAGAAGAATGAGTAGTCTCCTCCAGGCCTAAGAAGCCAAGTGGCTCTTTGGATGTTGCTCTAGGAGTGTGACCAAGGAAGAACTGATGTTTTGAGGTCACCAGGGTCTCTTGGGGCCTGTCACTCATCCTGCAGGGTGACCCTGGCTGTGGGCGGTCCTCATCGCATAGGGAATATAGAATTGCAGAATTCTGTGGGCCAAAGACTATACTGACTGCGCTTCACACAGACAGGCTGAGTGTGTGGGTCCAAGGAAATGGCCCTCCTGGTATTTTTTTCTAGGATGGTAGGCATTTCGGTTCTGTATCTTCCCCATTCCTAAGGCCCTTGTGCTGGGGGAAAGGAACAGGAGGTCTCTTTGTTTTCCTGTAGATATTTGGGAGTGGGCCGAGCCCTACCTTATGCTTTGCTCCTGAATCATAGAGAATTTTTGCAGGAGTCGTGGCCTTAGACTCAACTTTCTTTTTAAAGAATCGAGTGGTTTGTGCAGTGAGTTTTTGCCGTTTTTTTTTTCTTTTTTTGGCCAGGGCTGGGTTTGAACCCGCCACCTCCGGCATATGGGTCCGGTGCCCTACTCCTTTGAGCCACAGGCGCCTCCCCAGTCAGTTTTTCTTCTCTTGTATTCTGCTTGGCTCATTAGGACTGGAGAGGTGATCACAGATGCCTCCAAAGCAGCAGTGCTGGGATGGGGTTTGGGGCCAGGACTCTTTCACTGTGGCCACCCTGCTGGACAGTGGAATGGCACCCGGCTCTGCCCAGAGTCCCTCTGGGTGTTGCCTGTAGCTTAGCATTGGGAAAACCAGCGTCTGAGGACGAATATTTTAGAAAGCTGTGGTGGTCCCTTCTAGGGGCTTTATCCCTTGGACTGCGGAGTGCTCAGAAGCAAAAGGTGCCAATTGAGGGGTGCAGCAGTCCCAGCAACTTTAATGATACAATGGCAGGCTACATTTGTTCATTATCGTGCAAATGCAGCTTTTGTAACAGTAAGAAATGTTCTTTTTTTCGTGACTTTTGTAAAGCTGTATTTGCAAAATGAATAATGCATAAAGGCAGAGTTTGCACCAAACAAACATCTTATTTGAATGCCTGTAGAGGTTGTTCACAGTTAGAAAGTTAATGTGTGGTCTGGCCACCAGTGAACCTGTGTTCAAAGTGCAGTGAGTTGGGTGTGTCAGGAGTATTGAAGATGAGCAGGACTCAGGGACGAAGGGGAAGCAGGAGGAGGCAGAGTGGCTGAGATCAGATGCAGGTGAGGACTCAGGACTTAACCCTGTGTCTTAAGTCCTCGTCCCAGCTGACCATGGACCCGACTGGAGGCTGCTGGGGGAAGTCAGAGTAGATGCTTTAGGCCCTTGGCACCTGGGGCCAGCTGCAGGCCCACGGAGTTGGTATTCCTCCTTGAGGACCCGCTGGCTGCTTATTCCCAGGCACCTTGTTCTCTATGGCTACCTTATTCCCATGTTTACCCTCCTTGGGTCTTACAGACTCCGTGAGGTATGGGGGGAGACAGTGCTGGTGGGTAGACCCTGCTCATGCCTGCGTGAGGCCCAGCACCGCACCACACCACAATCGGCTCTTGGGTGCCCAGTGTCTGCTGCTAGGAGCCTCCTCCCTTGAGGTGAGGCTGCTCCTGGTTCGCAGGGGAGCACCCATGGTGGTGTCTGGTGAGGTAGCTGTAACCTTGGGTGGCACGTTGTTCTGGGTTGTATACCCTTATCAAAGGTGCGCCAGTTCAGAGACTTGCCATGGGGGCCCCCAGGACTTACCCAAACGTGAGAAGGATTGTTGCAATGGCTGCCGCCCCTTCTCCTCTATAGCTCATGCTGCCCGATGGCATCACTGTGGAGGTAATCGTGGTCAACCAGGTCAACGCTGGGCACCTGTTCGTGCAGCAACACACACACCCAACCTTCCATGCGCTGCGCAGCCTCGACCAGCAGATGTACCTCTGCTACTCTCAGCCCGGCATCCCCACCCTGCCCACCCCAGTGGAAAGTAAGTGCTGCCCCAGGGTGGGGTACATATGGGGAGCTCTGCACCTGGCCTGGGCAGTAGGGTTGGGAAGGGGGATACCCTGAGTGGGGGGGGTTGCCTGTTCTGCCTTTGATCTTGACTAAAGAGGCCATTGTGGGAACAGCAGCTGAGTTCTTGCCAGTGTCTTGGAGTCATGCTGGGTTGAGCTTCCCAGCCCGCAAAAGCTGGTGTTTGCACTGGCTGAGGAAGTGATGGTATTGGAGTGGAGTTTTGATGCAGGGATTTAGATCTCAGCTCTTGGTATCTGTTAAGCAGGGTGATGCCCACTTATTCCGGGAATTGGGGTTAGATACCGCAAGTGTTCTACATAAAACACTTGATGTAAAAGATTGCACAGGCCTGTGCAGGGGGGTGGGGTCATCTGAGCCTCTGAAATCAAGTGACTTGCCCAAGTGACTCCTGGACAGGGGCTGGGGCCTGGAGCTGGTCCTTCATCACTTGGAGCTTTGTTGCCATAGCAGCACAGGAATTAAATGTCAGAACACCTCTCTGGACTTGGAACTTGAAGTCCCCCAGTGAACTTCAAGGCATCAGAAAAACCTTTGAAGTTATCTGTAGCATTTTTGTGGGTTTTTTTTTCCTTTTGGAGAAATAAGGATTTAGTTTCCATCAGATTCTCTCAAAGTTGCCTTAACCAGCAGTAAGACTGAACTAGAGTCCCAGAGGTGACCTTACCAGTGGCTTTCTTTAAGGGTCTGGTCCCCGTGTCTTAAGTCCTCATCCCAGCTGACCTAGGGCAGCTTCCGAGGTGCCGCTGGGTGGCCCTTACCTCCTGATTCCCTCTGCCCCTGTTGCCCCTGGGTGGGTTTGGTGATCCCTTGGAGCACAGCCTTAGTGGCTACCCAGGTACTCTTCTCAGCACCTTCCTGAGGCAAAGGCTAGAAGTGGGGTTGAGGCCCAGGAGTCCCCTTGTGCCCAAGCCCTCTGTCTGAGTTGTGGGCCAGAGGAGACCTGCTGCACTTAGGAGTGCTGCGCCTCTGAGATTTTCCCTTGAGAAGGTAAAGCGGGCCCTGGCCCCATTCTCTGTGTCCATCTCAGGCTTTAGTAAGTTTGAGTAATGGATCTAGGTTGAATGCTTTTTGGGTCTGGATAGCTTTGGGGGTAGCACACGTGCTGGGCTGAATTTCTCAGATCTAGCTTCTTCCCTCCCTCTGAGCTGGGGGCAGGGGCAGGGGGCTTCGGAGGACTATTGTGGGGAGGAGGTGGAGCAGTGACCAGGGTGGCTGTTGAGGCGCTGCCTGCCTTGGGCCAGGTGTTTCCACTCATTGCCCTTCCTGCCCTGTAGTAACAGTCATCTGTGCCGCCCCTGGTGTGGATGGGGCCTGGTGGCGAGCCCAAGTGGTTGCCTCCTACGAGGAGACCAATGAAGTCGAGATTCGATACGTGGACTACGGCGGGTACAAGAGGGTGAAAGTGGACGTGCTCCGACAGATCAGGTGGGTGGAGAGCTCCCACAGAGGCACGGCCCCACAGGCCCCGAGATGTGTGATCTCTGTGTACCTGGCTTCATCGTACCAGGCCACAGGTGTGGGTTATTTCTTCCCTCCTGCTGCCTGCTGTGTTTCGGCTGACTCTGATAGAAGCACAATCGCTTGCATCAGCCAAACCGAGCTAGAAGGCCAGTCTTGTAGAGGAATCCCCCAGTGCCACATCAAGTAAAGCAGGTTCCTTTCTGGGAATTTGATGTGACAGGTCCCTCTGAGGTCACGCGGCCTGCCTGCGTTCAGGTGTGCCATGAGCTGTGGCCCTCTGTGCGTATACCCTCTGCTTTGCTGTCATGGATGTTACTGTTCAAAAGGCAAATAAATACCGGCTTTGGTGGTCCCTCATGTCCATGTTAAACCTGTTCCTTTCTTGCATTTCCAGGTCTGACTTTGTCACCCTGCCATTCCAGGGAGCAGAAGTCCTCCTGGACAGTGTAATGCCCCTGTCAGGTAACCAGCTAGGAAGGCCTCTGGCTTGGCAGAATGGGGGTGGGGGCAGTTGTTGAGAGTGGGTCTCTCTTGGAGTCCTTGTTCTCACCTGGAGGGCGTATTGCAAACACAAGTGGTTGCTGCTTTCAGAGTTTGAGTGACTAGTTCAGTCGGAACGTGCATTTCTAAGAAGGTCTGAGGGAGGCCAGTTTTACTGATCCATAGACTCCCCACTGGGGTCCACTGCTCTCCACTTAGACCTCCAACATTGAGAGGCTTCCAATGAAGGCACCTTCTAGACTTGGTCCAGACCCAGAGTCTTTGCCCCTGAGGGCACTGAGGTTGGTGGTACCATTCTTCTAGGCCACAGCTCCTTGGGGGCACACTGAGGACTGTCCTGACACCCCATCAGGCATGTTAGACTGTGAAAGCTCAGCCAGATGGATGAGGCCTGGTAGTGTGATCTTGGGTAAATTGCTTAGCTTCAGTTTCTGCCTCCAGAACATGGGGGTGTAGTCACTGTCTTTCCACGTGGCTGTAAGCATTCCATAAGCCCAGGAACTGGTGTGCAGAAGGTGGTGAAATAGCGACTCGTGGCTTGAGATTTTATGTTTGCAGATGACAGTCTGTTCCTCCTGCCCCTTCCTCCTGTAGGCCTGTTCCTCCTGATCTTGTCTGGTTGCCTAAAGTAGTCAAGTACATTGGAAACACTGCCATCTAGCTGGGTCATGTTGGAGGGTACACTGGGGGTGCAGGGTTGTCTGTCTGAGCAGTCTGTGCTCCTTCCTTCATACAGTTTTTTCTAGACCTTTGTGAACACCCATTTCTTCCATCCTTGTCACCTCTTGGCCTTGCATGTGATTTTCTGCGTAACTTTTATGATCTGACAGAGCAGAATGCTGCCATAGCACCTTACCTGCTAGAGAGTGGCTGGCCCTATTGGGCTGTGCGGCTAGTTAGTTGCACGGATTTGAATTCTACCTTCGCCACTCGAGGACCTTTGACGATCGACCTTTATGTCAGTGTTCTTGCTGCAAAGCTGGGGTACCACTTGGTGTAATGATGGGGTAGAAGAGGCATACAGTCTGCGTCTGATAGGTTGTGCTGCTAGTGGTGGTATTCCAATGAAGGCAGAGTTTCTGTCCCTTTGTTCCCTGTCCTCTGGCAGGCGGGCAGCTTACAGCAGGACCTGAGCTGTTCCACTTGGAATAACGTGGAGGCTTTGGCTCTGTCCCTCGTGGAAACCTGGGTCTCCATGGTGCACTTGTCAGGTCCCCCGTGGCATCTGCAGTGTTCCTCCTGGAACAGTGTGTGCGTGGGTGCCTTGCCTCAGTGAGGGTCTCAGTGCTGCCTTTCCTCCTACAGATGATGACCACTTTTCCCCGGAAGCAGATGCCGCCATGAGCGAGATGACCGGCAACACAGCACTGCTTGCCCAGGTGTGTGTGGGGTCGGGGTCGGGCAGCCAGGGTCTGCCCGAGGAGCTTCCTGCCTTCCTCATTCAGGGGTCTGGGCTTCTTGGGAACTGATCTTGACTTTGTGCCCTTGCTGTGGCTTGGGCCCTGGGTTGACCAGCAGCCTTTAAGAGGTGCGTGGAGTTGCTTTAAATCATGCTTTTGTTTTCTCTTTTTCAGGTAACAAGTTACAGTCCAACTGGCCTCCCTCTGATTCAGCTGTGGAGTGTGGTTGGAGATGAAGTGAGTTCTGCCCTTCTTTTCCTTCTGGGTTGCTGGCCAGCAGTAATGGATTGATTTAGGCTGGCTCTGGGATTGTTTTTTCATCAGTTAATCAGAAGACATAACTGTAGTCCAGTGTCCTCCAGGGGACACATTGGGTACCCCACTGGGGGTGGTGATGTCATGTCTTCTAGTGAGGAAAGGCCAGGGCTGCTGCTAAACACCCCACAATGCCCAGGACAGCCCACAAGAAAGAATTACCCAGCCACATGTCAGTAAGTGCCAGAGTGGAGGAACCTGTCCAGACCTTCTGGGTCTTTCTACCATCCTTCATCTGAGGGTTATTAAAGCTTAGATAGATTTCACCAACATATTAAAAAGCCAATTGTCACACGCGTCTTCCTAAGTACATGTCCTGCCAGCTAGACAGTGAGCGCCCTGCGATATGCTTGCACATCTGTCACCTGTGGTGGCAGCCTGGGGCCTGGGAGGGAGCGCCCCTGTGGGCTTGAGAGGTAGCCCCAAGGTGCCCCGGGCACGGCTCTCAAGGGAACTTTGTTTTCTAGGTGGTGTTGATCAACCGGTCACTGGTGGAGCGTGGCCTTGCTCAGTGGGTGGACAGTTACTACGCAAGCCTTTGACCCCCCTGGTCCCGCAGCCGCATTTTGAGTCTTTTTTTGCACTGTTGAAATCAGGCTTGGCATTCAAGGCAAAGATCGAACATCAGAATAACATCCTCTCCAGAAAGTCCTTTTTTCCCCCTCATACGATAGTCCTGTTGAGAAGATATTTCAAAAGGGTAGTGCTATGGGTTCTTTTCAAAGCCATAGTAAATAGCATTTGACAAACCAGTCGGCTTAACCTGGTTCTACACTGTTTCAAACAAAACAATTGAAGAACACTAGTCTCAACCAGGTTGTCCCATCCCCCTCTGTTCAGGCCCTTTCCCTTTCCCTCCGCCCCACCAGAAGCAGGCAGACTGCGGGAGATGGGCAGGGGCTGAGTGGTGCTGGCTGGAGAGGGTCCCTTTTCCTTCACAATCTTCTTCAGGGAGCAAGACATGAATTAATTGGTATCAATTACTTGTACAGCTTAAGTAAATGAATTGCTGACATTTAACCAGTTTTTATCAACTTCATCTAGGTCTCTAGGAACACAGACTTTTTTAAATGCCGATGTAAATATGAAGTGATCATCACACCTCTGACCTCAGTCACTGGGGAGAGGAACAGTTATCCTGCCAAGCCTGGTTGTAATTTATAACCATTTTCTATTTGTGCAAACTCTGTAAATATGTTTAAAAAATGTAATATTTTGTACAAGATAACACTGGAGAACAAAGGGAACCGAGATTTTTCCACACCACATGTCATCTGTAAGTAGAAGCTAATTCTGCATAGCATAGCTGCCGACCCTGGCCCCTCTTGCCAGGGGCTCCTGTGGCTTCCTGCATACTGGACAGGGTAACTATGGTCTAGACTGTGATCTGGGGATTTTTTTGCTGTAAAAATTTGTTTAAAAAAAAAAAAAAGGAACTCATTGAATTACCTTGCAGTTGGTGTGTTTGATTCTTTTTTAGACTGGCTTCAGCATTGTGCAATTAAAAAATAAGTAACTTAAGTAACTTAAGCTTACATAAATATTCAATTATATAAACTGGAGCTTTGAGTTTATTTTTCCCCCCCCCAAAACGCTGGGGGATGGGGAGTTCAGAGGGTGGGTGTGAGAGTGGGGAGCTAGGCCACAGGCCCCACAGGACCCTAGGTAAAGGAGACCCACAGTTCTTTGAAGACAGTTTGTTTGGCCTTTTCCTCTTCATACCCCACCAAGTGACAATCAAGCTTCCTCTCATTTCCCCCACTGAGTCTCTAAATAGCCCGCTTAAAGTTTAAAGCACTGGTTTCCAAATCCAGTCATGCATCCTTTGAAACAACATTTTTTTTGTTTGTTTTGAGACAGTGTCACTCTGTTTCCTAGGCCTAGAGTGCCGTGGCCTCAGCCTGGCTTACAGCAACCTCAAACTCCTGGGTTCAAGCGATTCTCCTCCCTCAGCCTCCCTAGTAGCTGGGACCACAGGCATCTGCCACAAGGCTTGGCTAATTTTTCTAATTTTAGTAGAGATAGGGTCTCTTGCTCAGGCTGATCTTGAACTCCTGAGCTCAAGGGATCCTTCTGCTTCAGCCTCTCAAAATGCCAAGATTATTGGCATGAATCATGCATTCTTTGGTTATATAGTCTCTAAGTTATTTAATCTATTATACCGATAATGACACAATGATAGAGGAACAGATACATCTGGTCATTGTTGAGGTGGCCTAAACAAAGTAGATAGAGCCTCAGTTCCCTTCATGTGTAAGATCAGATAATGGCACCAACCTCCAAGGCAACTCAAGCCGAGAAACGTCTTCTGCTTCTGTAGTGTTACAGCCAATGCAGCTAAGACTACAGGAGAGCTGCCTCGAGCTTGGGCGCTTGGGTGTGAGTCTGGTCACATTACCCCCAAATCTAAGCTTTTCCTATGTGAGCTCCAGCATTGCTGGAATATGAAAGGATTCTGGGGGTATTCCAACTAGTTTGGGGAGAGAACTTGCAAAGTCTGGTGTGCAGGTGCAGATCTGGCTTTTATCTTTAGGGAGCCCTACTGGGTTTTGTTTTTTTTGTTTTTTTGTTTTTTCATGAGATAGTCTCATTTTTTTGCCCCAGGCTAGAGTGCCATAGTATCACAGGCCACAGCAACCTCAAACTCTGAGGTTCAAGTGATCCTCTTGCCTCAGCCTCCTGAATAGCTGGGACTACAGGTGCCCACCACAATGCCTGATTTTTCTGGGGGGGGTTTGTTTGTTTTTATTAGAGACAGGGTCTCACTCTTGCTCAGGCTGGCGTCGAATGCCTGAGCTCAAGCAATCTATGTGCCTTGGATCCCAGAGTGCTAGATTCCCACTAGGTTTTGAATAGAATGGCACTTTCAGTGCAGGGAAGAGGAATAAACCCCAAAGCACGGAGCTCAGATGAGGAAAATGGGCCACCAGTGACTGAGGACTTAGAGCAGTGATTTTCAACCATTGTGTCATTAAAGAATCTTAGGTATGCCACAAGAATTTTTAAAGATAATTAATTATTTTCAAAAGAAATTTATAGAGCACAGTATATTCTTTTTTTTTTTTTTGGATTAACATAATTTAAGTGTGCAGCGGAAGTTTACCTATAGGTTCAAATGTGCCATGAGATTTTAAAAATGCTGAAAAGCACTGCCTTAGGCTCTTGTCATTCAAGGATGGCCTTAGGAAACATGGTCTGGAATACAGGAGGGAAAGCCAGCTGGAGGTTGGCAAAGGGTGTGTATACTTCCTGAATACCTGCTTTTCAGATTGTGTGGGCATTTAATTTCTAGAGTTATGAAAAAGTTGATTTTTGACCATTTTGCCAGCAATTTTGTTGGGTTTCAAGGAGCAGCAGATTCCTGCGCATCCTCACTACGCCACTCTGGAAGTGGTTACCCAGGCAAGTACACGAGAGCCACTGTCTCTGTTTAATTACCTGCGGGCCGTCCAGGGGATGCTTGTGAGTTGGAAACACAGGAGGAGACAGTGCTGCAGAGAGGTCTGGGGACCTGGCCAGAGCGTGGGGGCGGGGGGCGGGTGGCGGGTGCTGTGCCGAGGCTGGAGCCTCTCCTGGGCTCACTTTCTGTCTTTGTGTTGACGCTTCCTCTCTGATGTCACCATGGAGGCTAGGTCCTGGAGTTACTGCTACACCTTATACAACCTTGGTTATGCCACTTACAGGCGTCAGCATCTGTCAGATGAGAACTGATGTTGCATCTAACCGTCCCAACCTTGAGAACAGAAACCAAGATGAGTAGCTGGAGTGTTCAGTATGTGTCAGATGCCGACAGGTGACAGTCCCCGACACCAAGGCAGGGACTTCTTCCCAGACGAGCACACCAGCCCCACAGGTCCTTTCCCTAGAACCTGGCATAGCCAGGCAGTGCCCCAACACTCCTAAAGCAATGTGGACTCCATCCTGCCTCGATCACATCCCCAGATAAATGCCCTAGTTGTTAAGTGACCAGTCCACAGAAGAGTTTTTGAGACAGAGTCTCACTTTGTCACCCTAGAGTGCTGTGGCATCATAGCTCACAGCAACCTCAAACTCTCTGGGCTCAAGAGTTGCCTTAGCCAGGTAGCTGGACTACAGGCGCCCTCCACAATGTTTGGCTATTTTTAGAGACAGGGTCTCAATCTTGCTAAGGCCGATCTTGAACTGTGAGCTCAGGGCAGTCCACCTGCCTCGGCCTCCCAGAGTGCTAGGATTATAGGCATGAGCCACTGAGCCCAGCCTATGCAGAAAAGTTTTTAAAGTGGAAAAAAATATATCAGGAGAGGTCAATGCTTTTGCTTTTGTGGGAAATTAAAGTCTTACGTGTCACAGACAAAGCCAGAAGAAACTTGGAGTATCAGGTGGAAGGGTGAGGAAAACTGTCTCCCCTGGAAGCTGTCATCAGGATAAGGGGTATGGGCAGAAAGCAGAAGACCTGGGTCTGGTTTTAGACCAGCACTGTCCATTAGGAATAGCCACATGTGTAATTCAAAATTTTCTAGGAGCCACTAAATGTACAAAGAGGTAAAATGGATTATAAAAATAGTTTAACCCAATATCATTTCAATGTGTAATAGACATAAAAGTATTATCTTGATGTGATATTTTAAAGCATTTTTCTTGCTAAGACTTTGAAATCTAGTTTGTGTCTTACACTGCATCTCTCTCATGTCAGGTATTCAATAACCCTGCGTGGCTTGTGGTCACCCTCTTGGACAGCATAGGCCTAGACTATTTCACTGGTTTGCATTGTGCCAATACAGCCTTACATATGATCGTCCTTATTAAAAAAGTTTTGGGTTCATTTGCACATTTTTTCTTTTTTTTTTTTATTGAGACAGAGTCTCAAGCTGTTGCCCTGGGTAGAGTGCTGTGGCGTCATAGTTCACAGCAACCTCAAACTCTTAGGCTTAAGCGATTCTCTTGCCTCAGCCTCCCAAGTAGCTGGGACTATAGGCCCCCGCCACAACAACCAGACAAGGTATTTTTTGGTTGTAGTTGTCATTATTTGGTGGGCCAGGGCTGGATTCAAGCCTGCCAACTCCATGTATGTAGCTGGCACCCTAGCTGCTTGAGCTACAGGCACCAAGCCTTTTTTTTTTTTTTGAGATAAGAGTTTCACTTTGTCGACCCTGTAGAGTACAGTGATATCATAGCTCACAGCAACCTCAGACTCTTTGGCTCAAGCAATTCTCTTTGCTTAGCCTCCCAAGTAGCTGCGACTACAGGCGCCCCACACAATGCCCAGCTATTTTTTGGAGACAGGGTCTCGCTCTAGCTCAGGCTGGTCTCAAGCTCATGAGCTTAGGCAATCTACCCACTTCAGCCTAGAGTGCTGGGATTACAGGCAAGAGCCACTGTACCCAGCCTCAAATGAACTTTAGGATAATTTCGGCAGAGGGGGAGGATGGAGGTAAATGTTCTATCTAAATTTTCAAATAACAAATTTGAAAATGATGAATTTTATTGGTTTGTATAAAGCTTTATATAATCTTTCAGGGTAAGCTTGTAAGCTTATTCCAATCTGTTGTTTTTCTTTCTTGTCCTCTTCCTTCCCTGCTTCTTGTTTTCAGTTGGTTTTTTGAGACAGAAGCTCTCTTTGTCACCCTCGGGTGCTGTAGTGTCACAGCTCACAGCAACCTCAAACTCTTGGGCTCAAGTGATTCTCTTGTCTCAGCCTCCTGAGTAGTTGGGACTACAGGTGCCCACCACAGCACCCAGCTATTTTTATTTTGTTGTTGTTGTTGTTTAGCAGGCCCAGGCCTGATCGAACCTGCCAGCCCCAGTGTATGTGGCCGGTGCTACGGGCGCCGAGCCAGCTTCTTGTTTTTATTTTTATTTTTTTTTTCAGCTTCTTGTTTGTAATCCTCACTATTTGCCCATTGGCAAGAAAAGTGCATTGAATGATTGTGGTATTGCTGAGTTTTTCTGTTTGCCTTAAGGCTTATGTAAGTTTCAGTCATGTTGCGTAAGATATCTTTAGTATCCAGTTTGGTGCTTTCTGTTTAGAATTTTATATCCCTTTTTCTCTGTCACTTTAGGTGGGTGGCTTTCTAAACAGCACATTGTTTGGGGCGGTTGTTAGAGAAATCTCTTACTATTTTTCCTGTTTTTTTGTGACCACTGGTGCAATATTATTTGCCATTTAATTCGTTTTCCTATTCTGTTTTCAATGTTTTTCCTCATTATTTGCTTATTCAAGTAATTTTTTCCTATAAAAATTTAGCACTTAGCATCTTATTTCTGTTATCAGTGGACTACCATAATAGGTTTTATTTTATTTTATTTTTTGAGACGGAGTCTCACTATCACCCTTGGTAGAGTGTTGTGGCATCATGGTTCACCATTGTAGGTTTTATTTTTTTATTTTTTGAGACAGAGTCTCACTATGTCACCCTGAGTTAAATGCCATGGCATCACAGCTCACAGCAACCTCAAACTCAGGGGCTTAAGCAATTCTCTTGCCTCAGCCTCCCAAGTAACTGGGACTATAGGCGCCCACCACAATGCGTGGCTATTTTTTGGTTATGTAGTTGTCATTGTTTGGCAGACTCCGGCTGGATTCGAACCCACCAGCTTCAGTGTACGTGGCTGGTGCCCTCACCACTGAGCTGTAGGTGCCGAGCCGAGCATAATAGATTTTAAAATGTACTTGAATGTATATTTCTGTCTCTCACATACCTAAGACCTCTTTTCTTGCTGAGCAAGAAAATAACCAGCAGAGTTAAGTTTCTGCCCTTCCTCCTACCGATGTTTGCATACATACGCATACAAGCACTCTGTCTCCTGGGTTTTGATAAAAACGAGAATGTGCTTCAGAATTCTACATCATATTTTTCTATAAAACTTCTTTCACATTTGTCTCTGTCTCAAGAATCTTTTTTTTTTTTTTGGAAAGAGTCTCACTTTGTGACTCTGGGTAGAGTGCTGTGGCCTCATAGCTCACAGCAACCTCAGGCTCTTCAGCTCAAGTGATTCTCTTGCTACAGGCGCCCACCACAACTCCAGGCTATTTTTAAAGACAGTGGTCTTGCCTTTGCTCAGCCTGATTTTTTTTTTTTTTTTTTTAGACAGAGCCTCAAGCTGTCCCCTGGGTAGAGTGCTGTGGCATCACAGCTCACAGCAACCTCCAAATCCTGGGCTCAAGCGAGTCTCCTGCCTCAGCCTCCCAAGTAGCTGGGACCACAAGTGCCTGCCACTCGCCCCGCTATCTTTTGGTTGCAGCCATCATTGTTGTTTGGCAGACCCAGGCTGGATTCAAACCTGCCACCTTAGGTGTATGTGGCTAGCGCCTAAGCCACTTGAGCCACAGGCACTGAGCCTCTCAGCCTGGTTTTGAACAGGTGAGCTCAGGGAATCCACCCACCTCGGCCTCCCAAGTACTGGGATTACAGGCATCAGCCACTGCACCCAGCCTCTTTTTTTGAGACCAGTATATAGAGCTATGACATCATAGCTCACAGCAGCCTCAAACTCTGAGACTCAAACAGTCCTCTTGCCTCAGCTTCCTGAGTAGCTGGGATTACAGGTACCCAACACAATGCCCAGCTATTTTTTCTGTTTCTTTTTAAGAGGTAGAGTCTTGCTCTGGCTCAGGCCGGTCTCCTGAGCTCAAACAGTCCACCCGTTCGGCCTCCTAGAGTGCTAGGATTATAGGTATGAGCCACCATGCCCTGGCCATAGCTAAACATTTTTATCTTTTTGTCTTGACACATCAGCAATTATTTGGCTATCTCTGGTAGATGGGATATCTCTTTGCAAAACGTTCTGCCCTCCCTCCCATAGTAGGATTGTACATCCTAGCCAGTTGGACTCAGGCTTGGCCACAGAGCTCGTCCTGGTCATTGAAAGGTGAGTAGAGGTGGCATACGTCACCAAGGCAAGATGCCTGAGGAGCCAAGGTGTGGGTGGTTCACCTGTCTTCCCCTGCTGTCCCAGAGTGAAGATGAATGGCAATGGGACAGAGCTGCAGTCAACCCTTGATGGATGTGGTGTGCGGAACATCTTCCCTGAGCCACCGAGGTTGCGGGGACCATGTTCCCTGTGGCCTGCCCTCGCCTGTCCTGATTAGTTCCAAGGCCCCAGACATTTCCTTCTAGGGCTTATGGCTCCTCTTCCTGCTTGGGGGCAGGCTCCTGCCCATTCTGTTCCCAAACCTCTCATCTGTAACAAGTAGGGAGGGGAGAAACTGATTTGTTCGGGAAATAGGCGGTGAGCCTTCCTGAAGATTCCTCTTAATGAAGCAGACTTGTATTTATTACAAAGCAAATTATCTCAGAGAGATCTTGGCTGTTTCTTGCTAGCAACAGACCTAGCTGACATCTGGTGAGGACAGACGGTGTTCGAGAAGCCCCGATGCTCTAGGCAAGGAAGGTGGGTACCTCCTACCCGGAGTTAGGATGGGTTTCTTGTCTTTCCCTGTCCTCCCTGGATTGGTGACAAGTAGGAGCTCTGACTGTTGCCACTGATTTCTTTCTCTCCATTTGAGTGCTGTGCTAGGGCCTACAAAGATGAGACAAACCCTGGGCCCTTAGGAAGCATCTGTACTTTGGGAGGGGGCTCAATGATCTCAGTGCAGACGGTTCTTCTCTCACAGGATCCTGGCACCTCCTGGCAAGGGAAACAGGCTCAGAATCAGCAGAGCTGGGACTTGAACCTGGCCCTTCTGGACTTCGGTCTCTGTGTCCTTCCTTGGCTTTGATCCCTCTCTCTTCGTGGTGGGTGGCCTGAGTGCCAGAGAAGTTGTGTTGATAAGAAGGATGACTGAGGTCACATTCTTGCGCTGGTGGGAGGCTCCTTGGGGGAGCTGGCCTCCCCAGGCTTTGAGGGAAGAGAATAGGGTGAGGAAGAGGCGGCACAGCCAGGGCCATTGTTGCAGTGGGAGGTCCCCCCTATGTGTGCTTGTCCTGTAGGTCCAGCCCAGGGTCACTTGAGAAAAGAGATGGCAAAAACAAGAGCATCCTTCCAGGAGGCTGGCTACAAGTACGTCATTTATAGAAGTCATATCTTTTAATTTTTTTAGCAGATGATAAGCATGTAATACATGATTCCAAAGATGTTTAAGGATAACCAGAGAAAAGGAAGTCTTCCCACATCACCCAGACCACATTTCCTCTCTGGGGGACACTAGTGTTATCAGTTCCTTGTGCACCCAACACACATAATCATAGCATAATGTAAACTAAGGGCTATAAAACTAGGTCTATGTTTGTCAATAAAGTTTTATTGGAACACAGCCAAGGGTACTTGTTTACGTATTGCCTATGACTGAGTTTGTGCTACAACCACAGATGAGCACCTGCTGGTTTATATGCTCTGAAAAGCCAAAAATATCTAGTCTTTCACAGAAAGTTTGCTGACTCCTGCTGTAAACACTCTTGTATACACCCCCCCCATTTAATCAGATACACATACATGCAGCCTTAATATTTATTTCCTGCCTCTTTTCCAGCTGAATTCTTTAGACTTTGAAAATTGTAGAATCTCAAGTTTTGTATGGTCTCTATAATGGACAATTAGCTCTATGCCTTATAGATATCCCTCCTGGCAAATGCGTTGTTCCTGGTAAGGTGATCAGGCACAGAACCTTCCAACTCCAGAGGATGGGCACGGGACCCAGGAGACCCTCTTCATTTTTACAACTCCCAGGCTATTTGTATGCTCACAGTTTGAGCACTGACCCAGGGCAGTATCGTTCAACTCTGGCTACTTATTGGAATCACTTTGAAAACTACAGATGCCTGAGACTAGTTTTCAGAGATGCAGTTTAATTGGTCTAGGCAGCAGCCTGGGCATCAATAGAGATTTTTGAAAACTACTACTTTTGGAGTATAACATATATATACACATCAAAGCACATAAAGTGCAAAAATCTCGAGTGCAGCGAGTTGCATTTTTTTTTTTTTTTAACAGAGTTGTTCTGTCAATCAGGCTGGAGAGCAGGGGCATGATCATAGCTCACTGCAACCTCAAACTCCTAGGCTCAGGGGATCCTCCTGCCTCAGCCTCTGGAGTAGCTGGGACTATAGGTGCCTGCTACTATGTATGCCCAGCTGATTTTTTAATTTTTTGTAGAGACCAGTTCTTGGTGTGTTGCCCAAGCTAGTCTTGAACTCTTGACCCCTAGTGATCTTCCCGTCCTGGTCTCACAGAGTGCTAGGATTACAGGAGTGAGCCACCATGCCCAGCCTGTGATACATTTATATATATATACACACATCTCAGTAAACATCACCAGGTGAAGACACATTTCTAGGATCTCAAGAGTTTCCCTTATGGCCTAGTCTAGTCAATATCCTCTCCCCAGAGAAACATTATTTTTTCACCCTAAGATTATTTTTGCCTATTTTGGAACATCATATGAACGGAATTATCCACTCTGTACTCTTTTTTTTTTTTTTTTTTTGAGACAGCCTCAAGCTGTTGCCCTGGGTAGAGTGCCATGGCTTCACTGCTCACAGCAACCTCCAACTCCTGGGCTCAAGCGAGTCTCCTGCCTCAGCCTCCCAAGTAGCTGGGACCACAGGCACCCGCCACAATGCCCGGCTATTTTTTGGTTGCAGCCATTATTGTTGTTTGGCGGGTCCGGGCTGGATTTGAACCCGCCACCTTAGATGTATGTGGCTGGCACCTTAGCCACTTGAGCCATAGGCGCCGAGCCTTTTTTTTTTCCCCTCCTGAGACAGCATCTCCTTTGCCCTGGGTAGAGTGTTGTGGCATCATAGCTCACAGCAGTCTCAAACTCTTGCGCTCAAGAGACCTTCTTGCCTCAGCCCCCTGAGTAGCTGAGAATACAGACGCCTGCTGTAATATCCGGCTAGTTTTTCTATTCAGTAGAGACATGGTCTCACTCTTGCTCAGGCTGGTCTTGAACTCCTGAGCCCAGGTGATCCACCCGCCTTGGCCTCCCAGAATGCTGGGATTACAAGTGTAATCCTCCCACTGCGCCCGGCCTCCTCTCTGTACTCTTGCATCTTGCTGCCTCCACTCACTATCCTATCTGAGATGGTGTGTGCATCTCTTCTGCTGTGTGGATATACTGCAGTTTATTTATCCATTCTATGGTTGATGTTCACTTAGGCTTCCAGTTTCAGGCCGTAATTCAGAAAGCTCCTAGGCTTCATTTATGGGGTTTTTTTGTTTGTTTGTTTGTTTTTTTGAGACAGTCTTACTATATTGCCCTGGGTGGAGTGCTGTGGCATCACAGCTCATAGCAACCTCAAACTCTTGGGCTGAAGTGATTCTCTTACCTCAGCCTCCCAAGTAGCTGGGACTATAGGCGCCAACCACAACACCCAAACACCTGGCTATTATCTTGTTGCAGTTTTCATTGTTGTTTAGCTAGCCCAGGCTGGGTTCGAACCCGTCAGCCTCAGTGTATGTGGCTGGTGCCGTAAGCACTGAGCTACGGGGTGCCAAGCCTTCATTTCTGTGTTTTCTGCATGCCTGTGTTCATTTCTCCTGAGCAAACACCTGCGAGGTGGATTGCTGGATCGCAGAGTAGGGGCATGTCTAGCTCCAGTACTTATTTGTGCGTTGAGATATTTAAAAACTCACAGACAATTCACAGCATCCTTTGCATTCTGGGACTGCTAACATGGGGTTGATAGGAGGCTGAAGTGGCACAGAGCATGGAAAGCACTTGGCACAGGCCTTATGCATGGAAAGGACTCCATAAATGATGCCTGAATGCAGGTCATGGCATGTTTGTCTCGCAACACAATGCGGTAACGGACTGGGCTGCACTATTGCTGCGCTATCCAATGAGGTGGCCATCAGCACGCGGGCTATGGGGCACTGAACTGTGACTTGTCCAAATGGAGATGTACTGTAAATGTAAAATGTATACTTTGTATGATTATATGTTAAATTACTATTTGGATATGGGTCACAAAATACAATTAGTTATACACCTTTTAAAAATATGTTTAAAGGGGGTTTAGTGGACATGCTAAGACCCCACCGGTGGCTCGCGTTTCTGTTGGACAGCACTAGGTAGAGGGACATTACTGTATGAGGTCATACCCTTTCAGACAGTTTCTCAAATTAGGGCCTCAGGCCATTTGCTTCAGAGTTTACCCGAAGTGCTTGCTAAAAGTACAGAGTGTTGAATCTTACTAAAGACTGGTGGAATTTCATACAAATTGGACGTGGAATCAGCATTTGCAGTAAGCCCCCAGCCATCCGTGGGCCTTGTTAACGTTTGTGAACCACTGCGCCTGGAACTCTCTCACACAGGCGTGCTTTAGGTTGTGGAAGACGGAAGCCTTGTTTCCTAGGTTGACTTGGCTGCTAGGAAGTGTTCAGGACGAAGTTTTTGTTTGTGTGATCTGGCTAGCTGTTTTGTTGTCTGCCCATGTATTACAATCGTCTTGCCTTAGGTTGAAGTGTCTAGAGAACAGTTAATAGTTTAGAGTCTGGCCTTAAAACACCCATCTCAGTTCTGCCACTGCGTGACTTTGGGCTGGACACAGTTTGTTAAAGATCCCTCCCTATTCTTGGGCAGCACCCATGGCTCAATGGGTAGGGTGCTGGCCACATACACCTAGGCTGGTGAGTTCGAACCTGGCCCCGGCCCGCTAAAACAACAATGACAACTGTAACGAAAAAAAAAAAAAAATAGCCAGGCATTGTGGCCTCCCAAGTAGTCCCAGTAACTTGGGAGGTTGAGGCAAGATAATCGCTTGAGCCCAAGAGTTTGAAGTTCCTGTGAGCTGTGATGCCACAGCATTTTCCTGAGGGTGACATAGTAAGACTCTATCTCAAAAAAAAAAGAGAAATTCCTATTCTCCTGTGATTGTTCAGAGGATGAAAAGAAATCCTTAAATTTCAATAAAAAGCTGACCTAAAAAAAGTGGAGATCAGGGCAGCGCCTATGGCTCAGTGGGTAGGATGCTGGCCCCATATACTGAAGGTGGCAGGTTCAAACCCAGCCCTGGCCAAACTGTAACAAAAAAATTGCCAGGTGTTGTGGTGGGCACCTGTAGTCCCAGTTACTCAGGAGTCTGAGGCAAGAGAATCGCCTAAGCCCAGGAATTGGGGGTTGCTGTAAGCTGTGTGATGCCACAGCACTCTACCAAGGGCAGTAAAGTGAGACTCTTATCAAAAAAAAAAAAAGGAGATATAAAGGAGAAGGCTCTGCACGCTGTGAAGTTCTTTCAGGATCACTCAACACAGCAGTTGCCACCGCTATGGCCTAGTACCACGAGATGGCGCCACAGCACAAGGTACTGGAAGCATCCTCTCCCGCCTCCAGTTATCTCAGAGCCGGGCTTCAGCGACCGTGGTCCCATTATGAGAACTTATTAGAGATGCAAATTCTGAGACCCTACCCCAGACCTACTGACTCCAAAACTGTTTTAACATGCCGTCCAGGTGGTTCCTAGGTGCACCTAGGTTTGAGAATCACTGTCCTAGAATCAGCCTTGGGGTCGCTTGGGAAGATGTGAACTGGCAGCCAGGAGATAAAGGACTGAGACTTTGTGGGCTGGAGGGAGGGCAGTGAAGGTCACCTGTGGTGCAAGAACAATTCCTCAGAGCTCTTCCCAATCAGGGAGCAGTTAAGGAACGCAAATCTGGGTGATGGTTTTTTATTTTTTTAGGTGAAACATAGCCACTAGTGTCAGCTGGATAGAGGGAAAGTGGGCTACTAAGGGAACCGGATGTTAGGTACAAGGTCTGGACCGGGAGCAGAAACAGAAACACAGGGCTGGCTGCGTTCTGCAGGAAGCCCAGGGCCCAGCCTGGGTCCCCACAATGGCTGTCTCTCTCTGCCTGGTCTGAAATGTCACCAAACCACCACTGTGTTAATGGACTCAAATTTTGCAACTCTCCCAAGATAATCCAGGAAAATGAATACTCAGAAATCAAAAAGGAGCTTGAGACTGGGTGGAAAAAATATCACTGGTGAATTAAAACCTTATTTCTATCTTATCAATCCTTTCCGTATCCTAAGGAAATGCTGGTACCAGAATGAATTCAATATCTTTATTTTGACACTGACAAAAATCCCTCTTGCAGGTGGCTACTGAGGCTTCAGAGGGGCCATGTATCATGCAAATAATTTTTTTCAGCTATCATGTGTACAGTTTAGTTTGATTTATTTTTGATGTCAGAAACAAAATGGAAAGTTAGCACTTTAAAAATGAGTGTGGCTGGCTGAATAAATAAATAATATGCTCTTGGCCAGAACCTGCCTGTGCCTCCTTAATTGCCCATTGATTCTTTAATTCCCTGCACTTTAACATCTACGGAAATTAAGAGGCCACAGAGCATGGAGATGTCTTTTGTTAAACAAATTAAGGAAACTGGGTTTTAGGAGGAGTCCTTTCTTGGGCTTTGACCTAGCATTTAAAGGCAGGAGGCAAAGTTGCCAGATGAAAGCCAGTTACCCTCAGTGGTGGTTTTGCTAGCCATGAATATTTATGGCATGTCCGCGGGCCTGAAAACATAGAATGCCTAGGTGTTATTGAGAAAACGACTGGGCCCCAGAGCATCCTTCCTCTAGGTTCCTGGGAGATGTGGATGTGGCCTGCTGCTGCCTACCTAGAAGATCCTGGAGCCTGTGTTTGACCCCTTGCAGACTGGCCCAAGAAGACTTGGCCAAAGATCCGGGGGAGTCTCCTTTAAGTCTTTTTTTTTTGGAGACAGAGCCTCAAGCTATCGCCCTGTGAGTGGAGAGCTATGGCATCATAGCTCACAGCAACTTCCCACTCCTGGGCTTAAGCAATTCTCTTGCCTCAGCCTCCCAAGTAGCTAGAACTACAGGCGCCTTGCACAGTGCCCAGCTATTTTTTGGTTGTAGATGTCATTGTTGTTTGGCAGGCTTGGTCTGAATTCGAACCTGCCAGCTCTGGTGTATGTGGCTGGCACCTTGGCTGCTTGAGCTACAGGTGCCGAGCCATCTCCTCTATGTCTTATTAGGGAGAGAACCATTCCTAGGTTTCTTTAATCCCCATTTTCATCTGGATGGTGAGAGGCAGCAGCCATTTCCATTTCCACGACCCTTAGCAGAGGCCTCTGATGCCGTGGAGAAAACCTTCTAGAACCCAGTGGTCTGCCAGAGCCCCCGACTCACCACCTCCCTGACCTCACCCACCGGACCGTCCCCTCCCGCTAACACATGTGTCCTCCGACATTCCCTCCTCCAGATGTGGGGTGGCAGCCCCCTCACCTCAGTGGTGTGCTGTGACTCCACTCCTTATGTCGGGAACCCTCTTGAGAGCAGAGACTGCGTCTTCTATTCTGAAACCCCAGCATGTAAAACAGGAATGAGAACATCATTGGCCTTCAGAAATATTTGGTTGAATGAATAAACAATTGAGTACATTTGCCTCCAAGCAGATACTAGAGATAGATACTCGGTTGCCCCAAAGGGAGTCTCGTGACTATTTCCTTGGTTTTTGTGTTCCAGCATCTCGCATCTCTCTGTCTGGAAGGTCCTTCTTTATACCCCTCCCAGCCCCCCACTTTGCTATCAGGTAATGATGTCCCATGAGATTAAATGAGAACATGGGCAGAGCGCCTATTAGGCTGCCTCCTTTCCACTCGGTGACTGGAGGGAGGGTTTACGCAGGGGCTGCCACCTGAGCCTTTGCTGGGTCCAGACTAGGTAGAGCAGGACAGGTGTGAGTGATGTGGAGAAAAGGCTGGATCCTGCTGGGCTTTGACCCTGGGACACAATGTATCTGGACATGACCAATGTATATGTGGCTAAGCCGCAAACCTCCCAACTTCCAAAGGCAAATGTACACACATGGCACAGCGCTCTAGGTCGGCTGTGCCAGTTCATAGCATGTGATCTTGGAGAAGTTACTTGACCTTTTGGGGCCTCAGTCGGCTCATCTGTAAAGTGGGGTCAATAATGGTGCCTTCTCAAAAGGCACCTGTGAGAATTACACTGGAGGCCCCGGGCATCCAGTTTGCACTTGATAAAAACATTGTATTATTTTTGTCCCTTAGCTGCTCCATGGGGTAGGCATGAGTGCAACAAGAGCTACTGGGTGCCGCCCTGTGGAAGTCTCAAACAGGCCAGGCTTCTGTGGGTTCTTCTGAGGCAGGGGATACCCCAGCTCTCTGGGCCCGCAGGGGCCATTCATTTCCTGCATGTTGGAGACCCACTTACTCCCTGGAGCCACCCCCTGATGCTCTTTGGTATAATTGGGGCTCCAGGGCTCCAGAGAACCACTGTCTGGGCCCCTGCTCCCCAATGCCCTTTCCCTCAGAATAGGACTAGGGGACAAGGCTGGGCCACCCCCCTAATCCAGGCACAGCAACCTTAGCTGGCCGCCTTAGGGCCCCCTCACCCACCTCTCCTCTCTCAGCTCCCATTCCACTCTCCATCAGCGTCATTATTTTAGAATTCTCGCCCTTCTACTTATCAAGCCTGCATCGTGCCTGCCTGTCTCCGCCACTGTCAACATCTCCGCTTGTGTCTCTTACAACCGGGCACCTGGGCCGCCCCGCTCCCTTTCTGGCAATTAGGATTCTTTCCCCAGCTCACATCCAAAGTCTTTGTTCTTCTCCCAGAACGATCAAGTTAATTTCCAGCGACTGTTTATTCAGTCTTTGTACTGTCGGGCTTGCTACTCACTTTGGAGAGGCAGCCCTCCGAGGCAGAGTGGGACGGCAGAGCAACAGTTCAGGACCGGAAGGAAAGGCACTTCAGAGCATGAGGAGGTGGACGGGAGTCCTGAGGGCCCTGAGCGTGGGTGTGGGGCGGGGAGGAGGGGACCCCAGAGGGTAGATGCCAATTCTCAGCATCTTAGCATGGCTCCTAGTGTAGGTGTGCAAAGATGCACAGGGACATATATAGGCACATTTAGTCACAAACCTGTATATATGCGGGAGGCAGAAAAAAATAGCTGTCAGCAGCCACATCTGTGTCTCTGTTGGCCTTTTGTTCTGCTGGGAGTTTGAGAGTTTGGGGGGAGCCTCTGGACAAGCAGCATTGCCCTCCTATGAGGACAGAAGAATCGGGGCAGAGAAGAAGGTGATTCAACAAGGAGGAGTAAACAAGCGAGGGGACTGGATGGGGAGAGGCAGGGGAGGGAAGGCTGGGATGATGTGGCCACAGAGCAGAGACCCCGGCCAGGTGCTCGAAGAAGGCTGTGCCGTTTTAAGCTGCTTGCTATGAGGCGCTGATATGATCCCGAATCCTCACAAACATTTAGGTTTTAGGCTTCAGCTTTGTATTTGAGCTGCTTGGAGGTGAGTGTGGGAGAGTTGGGAAGGTGGGAAGGAAAGATGTCTCATTTGTGAGCTCTTGGTCAGGGTGGAGATGAAGTCACAGCCAGGAAACGCAGGGCCGAGAGCAGGATGGGGCGGGGGCTAGATAGAAGTCTACAACTTCAGCCCTCTGGGAATACAGGGAGATCTTGGGGAGAGCTTTGGATTGTGGCGTGGGAGGGTCAAATCAGTGTTATCCACCTAATGGGGTCAGGAGACCCCAGCTGACATCTGGGGTTCTCAATATAAATACGCATACAATGGAATCACTGTGTAAAAAAATGGGTATGAGAAATTATATATGACGGCTCAGCGCCTATAGCTCAACCGGCTAAGGTGCTAGCCACATACACCTAAGGTGGCGGGTTCGAATCCCCAGCCCGGACCTGCCAAACAACAATGACGGCTGCAACCAAAAAATAGCC
>NW_003852489.1:1363935-1366207 GCF_000181295.1 Otolemur garnettii
GTTGTTTGGCGGGCCCGGGCTGGGGATTCGAACCCGCCACCTTAGGTGTATGTGGCTGGCGCCTTAGCCGCTTGAGCCACAGGCGCCAAGCCAGACTGAATAAGTTTTGATATACATACACACCCACGAACTCATCACCACAATCAAGATCACGAACACACCCTAAACATTTGCCCCTAAACGTTTACTCCAATCCCTGGGTCAGGCCTCCTTCCCCTCGCCATCTCCCTCCCTCCCATCCATCCCCAATAATTTGCTTTATGTCACTGTAGATTTGTTTGCATTTTCTGGAATTTTCTCTAGGAAGTTTCTTTCACTCACATAACTTCTGGAGACTCACAGTGTTCCTGCCTGAGTTCAGAGTTCTTTCCTCTCTGCTGCTGAGTTCTGTTGAATGGACGTACCATGCTTTGTTGATCCAGCCGCCTGCTGAAGGACATTTGGGTTCAATATTCAAATGAAAATCTCTCCCATGCCCCCTGCCATGAATTGTAGGAAGAATTCTCTCTTCCTTGGTTTCTTCTCATTTCTCAATAGCCCCAAGAGCTGCATGGTTGATTTTACCCTGGGCCAGTAACACAGGACCTGCTGCCAGCGCAGGGTGACCTGCCCTGGCTCTGGCCCTGGGCCACACTCTACCTCACTCCACTCTGTCACCCACTCACCCACCATGCAGGGCAGCCTGGGCACAGGAGCAGCCAACCCTGCACCTCAGGGGCTGGGGCAGGAGCCCAGGCTGCCCTGCTCTGCCAGCCTGCTCTAAGCTGGGATGCCACAGTGGCTCTTAACTCTGTGAGGACACATCCTGGGCCCCCAGGGGTGCAACACACACACACATACGCGTGGTCACACAGGTAGACACACTCACATGGATGTCAGTGCTGAGAACAGTCAGCTCCCTGCTGACCCATATCCTAAGTGCCATCCCCAGCCTCCTGCTATTTCTGGAAAGCTCTTCTTGCTTCTGTCTCTCACGTTTCCATCCCAGCCTCCTAACTGGCCTCTCCCTCTCATTCAGTCCCCATCAGCCACCCTGGCCCCTCAGGGTTCCTCAAGCACACAGGTGTGTTCCTGCCTCAGGGCCTTTGCACCAGCTCTTGCCTCTGCCTGGAATGCTCTTCCCCCACTCACTGCTCCTTCATCTCCCTCAGGCCTTTCCTCAAAGGTGCCTTCTGAGGAAGCCCTCTCTGGCCGCCTTACTTGAATTTCCCCTCCCCTTTTCCACTTGATTTTGGCTTTTCCTCTGGCATCACTGTCTAACCACTTGTTTGCTTCTCTCCTGTTTGTCATTGTCGCCCCCACAGGAATGTAAACTCCAGGAGGGCAGCCGTGGGTCTACTCCGTTCATCATTATTTCCCACTCCTAGAGTGCCTCGCACATAGTAGGTGCTTAAATATTTGTCAAGAATAAGTACATAAATGAACACTGGCTCATGTTCACTGGGTCTGAGAATCCATCCCACTCCCTCCAGGGTGAATAGCTAAGGGCGATTCCAGCCTAAATCAGATATATAATTTCTATACTGGGAGTTTAACACATTCAGTGCTCTTGTAAATCCTGTTGGCATCTGACCCAGAGCGGATACTGAGTCACACCCAGCTGTCAGAGTCACACTGGGTCTTAAGGAACCGTTTCTCTGGTGGTTTGCAAACTTAAAAAAAAAAAAAAAATGGCAGAGCTCCTCTTTTTTCCCCTCTAAAGAAACCTTTTTGGAATTTCATTATACAATTTGATATTAATATAAAACTGTATGCTCACATTTATAGATTTTTTTTTTTGAGACAGAGTCATGTTTTGTCACCTTCGGTAGAGTGCTTTGGCGTCATAGCTCACAGCAACCTCCAACTCTTGGGCTCAAGCGATTCTCTTGCCTCTGCCTCCCAAGTAGCTGGGACTCCAGGTGCCCACCACAACACCCAGCTATTATAGAATTTTTTTAATTAAATAAGGCTATTGAGATTGGTGGAAATACAAGTTTGACTAACTGCAGTGGGATGTGATGGATTGGATTCTAGAACAGCAAAAGACATTAGTGGAAAAACCGGTGAAATCCAAATAAAACTTGGAGCTCGCTTCCTAGAAACATACCCTTATTGGTTTCTTAGTTTTGACAAATTTACCTTGGTAATATACAGCAGTAACCCAAGGAGCAATTGAAATGGGAGGAAGAGTATTTAGGAACTGTTGGTACTACCTGTACATACTTTTCTTTAAATATAAAATCATTCCCAGGGTACAAGTGAACTTTTCTAGAACTAGAGTATAAATGCT
>NW_003852489.1:1367188-1381854 GCF_000181295.1 Otolemur garnettii
AGGACACGTCCCACATCTGTGCAGTGCTGGGCTGTGGCAGGATATTCCATACAACTGCAGGGTTCGAGTTGGTTTTCAATAATTTAAAATATTTTTGAAAGACGATGTTTGGATCAAACATTTACAGAGCATGTGAAGTATCTCCAGGGCTTTGCCAAATACATTTTGAAAATCACTGGTCTGGGGCGGTGCCTGTGCCTCAGTGAGTGGGGCGCCAGCCCCGTATACCAAGGATGGTGGGTTCAGGCCCAGCCCCGGCCAAACTGCAACAAAAAATAGCTGGGCGTTGTGGCAGGCTCCTGTAGTTCCAGCTACATGGGAAGCTGAGGCAAGAGAATCGCCTGGGCCCAAGAGCTGGAGATTGCTGTGAGCTGTGACACTACAGCACTCTACCAAGGGCAACAAAGTGAGACTCTGTCTCTAAAAAAAAAAAAAAAGAAAGAAAGAAAGAAAGAAAAGAAAATCACTGGTCTGATTTACAAGGTTCTATTTTTCAGATAAAGAAACTGAGGCCGGGAAAGGGGAAGGGACTTAGTTCTCACACGTCAGGAACTAGCCCAGATGGTCACCTTTCCAGCCATGAGTTTATTCCTATGGATGGATGTAGCTCTGGGCACTCTTAATTGCTGGGTAGAAGCCATCACATGTTTCCGTCTATCTGTTCTCTCGATGATGTATTGCCATCTCTCTCTCTCTCTTTTTTTTTAATTTGAGACAGACTCTAACTTTGTCACCCTGGGTAGAGCGCTGTGGCATCATAGCTCACAGCAACTCCCTCAGTCTCCTGAGTAGCTAGTACTATAAGTGCTCAGAACGCCTGGCTAGTCTTCTATTTTTATTAGAGATGGGGCCTTGCTCTTGCTCAGGCTGGTCTCGAGCTCCTGAGCTCCAGCAATCTGCTCTCCTCGGCCTCCCAGCGCTCTAGGATTGCAGGCGTGAGTCACTGCGCCTGGCCTAATCTTGCCACTTTTAAAGCTCCAGTGAACAATCTTGAACAGATCTCCTTGTTTGCTTGTCTGGGCATAATCCTAACAGTACAGTTGCTGGCTCATGGGGCGTGCATACCCTCCACTTCGCTATAAATTGCCAAATTGTTCTCCAAGAGCTTGTAAGAATTAAAGAATTACATTCCCCTCCGAAGCAGAGCATGGCTTCCCACGGCTCTGCATCCTCAGCCGTGCTTGGCCCTGTCGGAGTGGATGAGGACAGCTTCCTGCATCCATCTGGTTTATAACAGTAACCCTGATGGTTCTAGGACCTGAGTTCTCGCCCTGAGTCCGCCCTTACTCGCTTACCACGTGATATTGACATGAGGTCCATAATTTGAGTGTCGTTACCCAAAAATTAAAATTTCACAAACGTCACCCATAATAGCAGAAGCACTTGTAGTATTTCTTGATCAAGAAAATAACAACATGATCACAGGCTACGATGAATTCAGTAATAACTTACATTGTTAACTTGTATTTCATTAAACAGTATAATATGCAATGCATTTGAAATGGCCGTGAGGATACCCTTGACCAATGTATTTACTTGGTTTATCTACACATGTATGCATAGCTCACACCCCATGTTTATTTATACCCCCATCTTCCCATCCCGCAGAGTCACAGCCCAGGGTTGGAAACTGCTGGACTAAAGAATGTCCGTGAGGGGAGGGGAGCACAGTTGTTTCAGAAAGTCCTGGACTTGAACCTGCTTTTGTCATTTACTAGCTAATGACCTGCGGTGAGTCTGGTCTTCTCCTGTGTGTGCACACACAGGGGCGCTGTGCTGAGTGTACACGTGACTTCAAACAGTTCTGGCACAAAAGTGTTCTCTAAATGTTAGTCCTTTTTATTATCTCAGTTAATCCTCCCTACACTCTTACAAGGGAATTATTCACTTATTTATTCAATAGATTATTCAGTGAACATGACCATGTTCCAGGGGTTGATTAGGTGTGGGGGATGTATCAGTGGCAGGGGGTAGGGGACAGTCAAAAACTGCTGCCTTTGTGGAGCACACTGTTATCCTAATTGTACAATTAAGAATGCTGAAGCCCAGAGAGGTTGAGTGCCTTTTCCACGTGCGCACAGTAAGAGGAGAAACATTCTGGGTGTTTTGCCTGATGCCACACAAAATCCCTCTGCATTATCTGGGAACTGCTCCTCATATGTTCCTGCAGCAGCTGCTCTGGCCTGCAGTGACCTTGCCCTGATCCTTGAGCCAAGCAGGGGACCTGAGTTTCATTTCATGCCCTTGGGACCAGAGAATGAGTAAAGTCCCCGTGGAAGCTGTCAGAGACGAGACTTGGGAACTGTTGGCTGCCATGTTTTGTTCCCTAAGGAGAATGAATCCTGAGGGAGAATGAAGAACGGGATGAAGAACGGGGCCAAGGCTGGGAGAGAAGCAGAGAAGTGAGGGGGAGGTGGAGAGACACGCGCTTGGTGTTCACTGCTCCAGGCTTAACCTTTTTGAGCTCCTTCCTCTCCTTGAGCTCCCAAGACACCCAGTATCCTTACAACAGCTTCTCTCTTTTGTTTTCTTTTTCTCCTTCCTTCCTTCCTTCCTTCCTTCCTCCCTCCCTCCCTCCCTCCCTCCCTCCCTCCCTCTCTTCCTTCCTTCTGTTTTTTGACTGTCTCACTCTGTCGCCCTGAGTAGTGTCCTGTGGTGTCATAGCTCACAGCAACTTCAAACTCAGGGGCTCAAGCAATCCTCTTGCCTCAGTCTCCCCAGTAGCTGGCACTACAGGCACCGGCCACAACGCCTGGCTATTTGTAGAGATGAGTCTCGCACTTGCTCAGGCTGGTCTCAAACTCCTGAGCTCAGGCAATCCACCCTCCTCAGTCTCCCAGAGTGCTAGGATTACAGGCCTGAACCACTGCACCCGGCCAGCTTCCTGCTTTTGCTTAAACTTGCAACCAAAGGGATCCTAGTTAATACACGAGGATGTGGCAAGTGCCCAATGGGTGACTGCTCTAAGATTCTTTGAGCTCCTGCCACTCCCTAGACTTGCCTTTTTGGCGTCTGGAGCTGAGAGTATCCTGTTCTTAGACAACTTTGCAATAGATTCGCTGCTTCAGAGCATGTGGCTGCAACCTAACTCTTAATAAATCAGATGGGAGCTTTCTGCATGGAAAAGAGCCTGCGCCATACATCATTTTTGTTTTCCTCTTGGGGAGAACAGCCATGCTACAGCAATAACCTGCCACATATATGTCTCAAAGCCCTATTTATATAGCCATATGGATAAATATATATAAATAGGACCCTGGAATAATAGATTAAGGGATCTGCTCATCCATAGAAGACTTATGGGGCTTTCAGGACCTAATGGTGGCCTGATTCAGTAAGAAAAATGCGTCTCCAGCAGGATGTGGCCAAGAATTAGATGAGCTCCTGACCTGGAAGAAAGCCCGCCCAGGAGACAGAGAGGTGGGAGGACTATGTGAAGAGCCAGAGGCTCTGACAGAGTGAGCCGTAGGAGGGAACGAGCAGGACAGAGCTGTGCAAAGTTATGAACCCTCAGCTGTCTCCCCAGCTTAGCCCCTATTCTGCTGTGTGACCTTAGGCAGGTCACTTGCCTTCTCTGAGCCTCAGTTCTTCGTCTATAAATGAGGAATGTGGACTTGCTGACCTCTAAGGTTCTCTTCTGCTCTGGTATGAAAATGAATCTGAGGGCTATGGACACGGTTCTCAAAGTCCGGATGGTTAAAAAGATCTCAGTTAAGTTCAGGTTGTCCCTAGGCCTTAACCAGTCACTGGTGCTTCCTAACTTCTGGAGGTTTCCCCAGAAAGAATCTGAGGCACACGACCAAGGTCTAGGGGAGTCTAAATAACAGTAACGATCAGTAACGATAGCTGTTGCTGTGACTTCTCCCATTGTTCTCCAGGGCTATGGCTGGATGCTCTAGGCCCAGGATATGTAGCTAACATTTATTGAGCGCTTAATATGTGCCAGCACCATCCTATGCACGTCACATATGTTATCTTTTTTTTTTTCTTTTGAGGCAGAATCTTACTCTCTTACCCCAGGTACAGTGCCACGCCATCATAACTCACAGCAACCTCAAACTCCTGGGCTCAAGTGAGCCTCTTGTCTCAGCCTCCCGAGTAGCTAGGACTATAGGCACCCACCACAACACTGGGCTAATTTTTAGGGATGGGGTCTCGCTCTTGCTCAGGCTAGTCTCAAACTGCTGATCTCAAGTAATCCACCCACCTTGGCCTCCCAGAGTGCTGGGATTACAGATGTGAGCCACCTCGCCTGGCCCTCACATGGCTTATCTTGCTTGGTCCTCCCAACCACGGCAGGAGGGAGGCACCATCACCACCCCTGTTTATAGAAGAAGAAGCAGAGAACAGAGAGGCCTAGTGTGTGTCCCAGGCCACACAGCTGGCAAGTGGGAGTGTTAAGACATCCCCGGGGGTGGCGCCTGTGGCTCGGAGGAGTAGGGCACTGGCCCCATATGCCAGAGGTGGCAGATTTAAACCCAGCCCCGGCCAAAAACTGCAAATAAATAAATAAAAAGACACCCCCCCCCCCAAAAGACACCCTGGGAGTCTGACTCCAACATTCATATTCCTGATCACCGCTGCACACCTCTCACTTATAAGGGCAGCAACTGAGGCTAGCAGAGGTTAATTAATGGGGGAGCCACCAGCATCCTGGGGGTTCTCTTACCTGTCCTTCTTATAGGGAGGGGTACAGAGAAAAATATCTTCTCTCTGCTGCTTGTGTTTCTTTCCATTTTTCCAAGTCAGTCAATTTTTTTTTTTAACCAAAGTCTATTTACAGAAGAGACATATAGGACCCGAGATAACCACACTTCGGCCATGCTTCAGTGAACTCCCAAATCAAAGATGGACTGGATAACGTGTACCTGATGCGATTGGGTTTTTCAGCAGTTCAGGCTTTTTTTTTTTTTTTTTTGTTCCCTTTGTGGGTTGAAACCAGGCTTTTGTGACTTGATGAGGACACATGTCTCCTGGGGGGCAATAAGGCAGCTGGCGTTCGACCTGATGCTGAAGAGAGAACATTTGCTATTTTGGAAGAGTTAATCCTAAAGCTTCTTTCTTTGCCTCCTGCCTTTAGAAAAGGCATTTCTGCGGCAAGTCTAGGCAAGAATTCTGTCTCTGTAATCCGCCCTCCGTCATCTTAGCGCTCATCACTGAACTTCATTGAGCACTTACAATGTGCCAGGCCAGGAGCTGCAGTCTGGTTTGATTCTCTTAACACCTTTCAGGAGGGTATTGCGGGCCACCTGCTTTACAGATAAGGAATTGAGGCATGGGGGTTGGACAGCTTGGCCAAGACACCCCAGCTAGGGAGGGGTGGAGCTGGGAACAGAACCCTGACTCCAGACACAAGGCCATTAGCACCACACTGCTGCTTCTGAGGCTGGCCATCGCACTGTAGGGGCTGATGAAAGTGCAGGGCCTCTTTTCCACAATGGTTAGGGATTTTAGGATGGCGAGAGCCGAGTATTAACCAGGCGTGGGGCTCCTCTCCAGGTGGGGCCCTGTGTGACTGACTGACTGCAGGGGCCAGATGCCCATCAGGGAACTGGCCCTGACTACCCCGGCTGTTTTCCAGTTCCTGGGCCTCTTTTCCAAAGCTGTGTTCTCACAAATGGACAAATCCTCCTTGGCCCAGGCAATGTGCTTTGTGACAATGTGCCTGTGACACCCTGACACCTATGACAGGGACAAGCACAGCCTGGTCCTTTTAGAAAGCTTGAGCCACTGTAGGCTGCTCCTGGGCAGGAAGGCTCATGCCAGGACTGGGCACCCTGAACCCATCTTCAGGGCCACCCCACCCCTTGGCTGTACCTTGGGAGTCTTGAGAACACAGCCGTCTGGTCTCCCACCATTGCTACGCGTCCTGTGGCCGTGACCATAATGGGCCTCCTCGAGGTTCAGAGAGGACCAGACTGTTGCCCTTTCTTTAAGCTTTGGCTTATTAAACAATAAAGAAATGTCAAAACAGACTGTGAAAATTGTAGTGTGTTTCAAATATGTACATGCTTAAAATTAAGGCCATTAGCACAAAAGCCAATCTCATGCAAGATAAATACACTTTTCCCAAGACAGTTAATTTACTTGTTCGTAGCTCATGTGAACAGTAGAATCTGGTAAAGGAATATGAATTTTTTTTTTCATTTTTATTGAGGTATAACACACACAAAGTATGTGCAAGGTACACTGACCACCACCTAGATCAAGATATTCATGCCCAGAAAGTTTTCTTGCCCCGTTTTAAAGTCAGTATCCCCCTGAGAGGTAACTATGGTAATGACATCTATCACCATTGCTTGGTTTTGCCTGTTCTTGAATTTCAAATAAATGGAATAATACAGTGTCTGTTCTTTTGTGTCTGATTTCTTTCTCCTAACATAATGTCTATGGAATCATCCAAGTTTTTCCATGCGACAGTGATCTATTCTTTTATTTTCCTCAGCACTTCGTTGTATGAAAATGCCACACTATGTTTACCATCTCTGGCCTAGATGGCCATCTGCGTTCTCTCCAGTTTAAGGTTATTATGAATAGGCCGGGTGCGGTGGCTCATGCCTGGAATCTCAGCACTCTGGGAGGCCGAGGCGGGTGGATTGCTTGAGCTCATGAATTCAAGACCCGTCTGAGCAAGAGTAAGACCCTGTCTCTGAAAAAATAGCTGGGTGTTGTGGCAAGTGGCCTGTAGTCTCAGCTACTTTGGAGGCTGAGGAAAGAGGATTGTTTGAGCCCAAGAGTTTGAGATTGCTGTGAGCTACGATGCCACGACATTCTACCCAGGGTGACAAAGTGACACTCTGTTTCAAAAAAAAAAAAGTTATTATGAATAAAGTGCTATGAACATCTCTGTATATGCTTTTATTTGGACATACGCACTTATTTCTCTTGGGTAGGGTGTGCATATATTCAGCTTTAAAGGTACTGTCAACAGTTTTCTGAAGTGGTTGTACCATTTACCACTCTCATAGCAGCACATCAGAGGATGGAACATACGTTTAAAGTTGTAGGAGGAATTCTCTCTCTCTCTCTCTCTTTTTGAGACAGAGTCCTTTTTTTAATAATTATTTTTTATTAAATCATAACTTTGTACATTGATGCATTTATGGGGTTCAGGGTACTACTTCGATATACAATGTGGAATGTTTACATTGAACCAAGTGACACATCCATCACAATTATACTCATTTCTTAATAGTTTTGAAATGTACGATTGCATCATGCACATTTGAGAAAAAGTCTTACTTGCTTACCCTCAGTCGAGTGCTATGGTGTCATAGGTCACAGCAACCTCAAACTCTCGGGCTTAAGCGATTCTCTTGCCTCAGCCTCCCAAGTAGCTGGGACTACAGGCACCCATCACAATGCTTGGCTATTTTTTGTTGTTGTTGCTGTTGTCAATTGTTGTTTAGCAGGCCCCGGCTGGGTTCGAATCCACCACCCTAGGTGTATGTGGCTGGCACCCCACCCACTGAGCTACGGGCGCCAAGCCTGATTTGTCATCATTTTTGAATAAGGAGTTCCACATTTCCATTTTGCACTGGGCCCCACAAGTCGGGTAGCTGGTCATGACTGTGCCCACTTTACAAAAGAGGAAACTAAGGCTTCAGAGGCTTATAAAACCTGCCCAAGGTCACAGCTAGGAAATGGTGGATTTTGCATTTGCACCAGGTCTGTCTGACTCCCACGACCAAATTCTCCATTACTATGCATTTCACTCAAAAAAAAAAAAGTATATTTATTGAGCGTTGACTCTGGGGCTGATACTCTTCTAGGCTCTTGGGATGCCTCAGTGGACACAACAAAGGTCCCTGTCCTCCTGGGGCTTACATCCTAGTGGGGTGTGTGCTGTGCTAGCACAGTGGCTGTTGACATGAGGTCCCTGGATGGGCGGCATAATGAAGAACTTGCTAGAAGCAGATCCTGGGGCTGGGCCCAGCAGCCTGTGTTCAACCATCCATCCAGGGACTTCTGGTGCGACTCAGAGAGTAAGTAAGACAGATAAACAAAAGGCCAGCACGGTGACTGAGGGAGACAGAGAGTGTATGTGGGTGTGTGTGCATGTGGGGACTCGAGGGTCATGGTAGGGTCAGCGAGAAGGTGACTTCTGAGCAAAGCGGGGCAGGAGGTGATGAGGGTGGTCTGGGGGACACCTGAGCCAGGCAGACTCTGAGGGCAGTGGGGTGCCTGGGAGCAGGAGAAAGAGAGCAGGCCATGGGGCTAGAATGAAGCCACATCCATGTGCCCCCAAACATTTGGATTCTAATCCCCTTTTTCTTCCATATTCGAACTATGTGACAATGGCCCAAGGGCACCATTGGGAACAGTCACCCACAGAGCTCCTTTCTCACAATGGGCAAGAAAGTGCTGCCTCCTGAATCACTGATCCTGCTCATTAGAGAACGGAGGCTCCTGGCTGTGGCGCTCTCACTTTCTGGGTGGTATTAGCCGGAGGATAGATCGGGGACATTTTCATTAGGTTTCCAGGATGCCTTGAGCTCCAGCAAATAACACAGGAAGCTTCAGGACTCACTCTGCCACAGGGACAGCAAACCTACTGTCTAAAGGCTTTCCTCCCCTTCACCTAGCACGAAATCCTAGGAGAAAAAAATGCCAGCATAGAAAACTAGCTGGGCATTGTGGTGGGCACCTGTAGTCCCAGTTCCTCGGGAGGCAGGAGGATTACTTGAACCCAGGAGTTTGAGGTTGCTGTGAGCTATGATGATGCCACTGCCTCCTACCCTGGGTGACAGAGTAAAAGTTTGTCTCAAAAAAACAAACAACCAAAAGACAACCCCTCCCCCCAAACCGGCACAGTTGACCAGCAGGGCTGTGTTCTTCCTCAGAAGAGGCTTTGCCTCTGGCAATCCCGTGGACTCAAGTCCTGGGGGTGGGGGGGCTTCTGAGCTCCCATTCATCTCATCTTCTGTCATCATGTACCTATTCTCAGCTCTTTGTGCAGAAACTGGACCTCACTCAACAAGGGCTGATGAAGGCATAGACTCTGGGGGAGAAGAAGGGAAGAGATGTGAAGGGCGTGGCCTGGACAGACTGGGTCAATGATCGTATGATGGGAAGTGAGATGCAGGACAGCTTCCAGAATGGACACTGGGCTGCTGGTGGCCAGCATAGAATCCAGTGCCAATTCTGTGTCGGATGGTGCACTAAGTGCCCTATGCCTGTTGTATCAAAATCCTCATTGTCCCAATTTTAGACATGTGAAAACTGAGGCTCAGCTGGGAAAGCACTTGCCTCATGTCACAGAGCCAGCAAGTGGTGGATGGGGGTGAAAACCCAAGCCTGAGGCTCGGCGCCTGTGGCTCAAGCAGCTAAGGCACCAGCCACAAACACCTAAGGTGGCGGGTTCGAATCCCCAGCCCAGGCCCACCAAACAACAATGATGGCTGCAACCAAAAAATGGCCAGGCATTGTGGCGGGCACCTATAGTCCCAGCTACTTGGGAGGCTGAGGCAGGAGACTCGCTTGAGCCCAGGAGTTGGAGGTTGCTGTGAGCGTGATGCCATGGCACTCTACCCAGGGGGAGAGCTTGAGGCTCCGTCTCAAAAAAAAAAAAAAAAAAAACAAAAAACAAAAACCCAAGCCTGATGGAATCCATGACCCCAGAGGTTCTCACCTGTGTCAGAAGCACCCGAAATGCCCATTAAAATACAGAGTACCAGTCCTTAACTCTTCCCTCCCACCCCCAATAGGTTCAGATTCAGTAGGCCTAGGGTCAGGGGCCCAAGAATTCGTATTTCTAACAAGTTCCCAGTGATACTGATGCTGTTGATTCAGGGATCATACTTGGGAAAAGACTTCATTCCAATAACCCTCGCCAGGCCACACATTGCAATCGCCTGAGCACTTACAAGTTCAGGTGGCAGCCGCCTCCCCTCTCTGAAAGTCTGATTGAATCGGTCCACAGTAGTGTCCGACACTGGCATCTTTTTAAAAGCTCCCCCCGTGTGTTTCTAATGCGCAGCCAGGGATGAGGACCGCTGCTCTAAACTCCGTCAGTGGGGGATATAGAAGGAGAAGCAGGTTCCCGAAGGAAATAATGGTCCCTTTTCCCTAATATACCGAAACATAATGACTTCTGCTTTCAAGCTCAGAATCCTCAGCATTACGAGCCTATTGAGTTTCCTCTTCGGGCCGGGTGCTTGTTCTCTGTGGTCTTTCTAGCCACCCGAGCGTGGACTGATTGGAGCCAACCAGCTGGGGGGAAATGGCAAGATGGAAATCCATTGAGGAGCTGATGACGGGTCTACCTTGCAACTGGACATTTTTCTTACAAATAATAATCTGTGGTGATTTCACTTAAGTTTGCAGCAGCGTTTTATGACCGAAGTCCTTGCCTAATTATGCAACGGAAATGTATTTGAAATTGCTTAAATGGTTCTATGGAGGTAGAATTTGCTCAAGCATTTGATGTATGTGTGTGAAAGGTCCACATTCAGCTGGATCACCTTGGCAATGTGCTTTTGAAATTGGAGTTAGCTGTTCCCAATTCATTGCTGAGAAAGAGGAGGGTGCTCCGTATAACCTAAAAGGGATTTTTAGAAGGCTGACAGTAATTGTTTCTGAGATGATTAAATCAGATCAGGTGATTAATTGTTTAGGCTCTAAGCAGGGAGGAGGCTTGTGGCTAACTGCTTTAAAATATAAGGAAGATTAAAAGAAAGAATACTCAAACAAAACCCAAAATCCCTGATACAAATAAGCAAAGTTGAGTCTATCAGTGAATTGGTTTGCACTGAGATTAAAAAAAAAAAGGTATGTCTTGATAAAGGAGGAGGAAGAGAAATTAGAATTATGGGGTGGTAGGGCTTTAAATTTGGAGCTGGAAAAGGCATCTAACCAAGGGCTCCCGTCTTCCACAGCCTGTTCCCCCGGGGGGGTAGTGCCTTGGTCTGTCAGGTGGGCTACATGCTGTCAAATTACCTGAGTTTTCAAGAGAAGGCAGAACTTAAGGTTTTAATAGAAACGTCCCCAATTAAAAAATGCTTTCTTTAATAAAAGAAATATCATGGAGGCCAAATTGGTCCGTAGGTTGTACTCAGATCACATCAATGATCTTGTCTAACTCCATTATTTCGCAGAGGCGGAAACACACTCTCAAGGGTTTATCCATTTAAATGAAGGCCGTCAACTCAGAGATCCTTTGCCCTGAAAGCCTCCACAGCTGGGTGGAAGGAAAAGACAGGAGATAGATCCCCAGGATGCAGGGAGAAGGGGTCATCCAGCCTGGGGACCTGGAAGGATTCCTCTCCGGAGAGGAATGGACTGGGGCAATGACCAGCAAAGACCCACGGATGTGAATGCTTGGAGAACTGAAGAGGCTACACGACCCACCCCAGGTACAGACCCTGCCTGGTCACAGGCTGAGGCCCAAAGAGACCTGAGCAGATGGGAGATTTCCATCACTCTGTGGCCCACACCCCAATGTGTATTTGCACTGTGGTGAAGGAAAAAGATGGGTTAAGTGTCTGAGAATCTAAGAGCGGGGCTAAGCCACGCCCGAGGAAAGGGTGACATGTCAGGTGATAAAGTACAGTCACGGCTGTTGTTTTTTTCCTACTTGCTCTGAAGTGAGCATTCCAAGCACTGTCATCACAACCCCTGAACGGCTGCCCGAGACCTCCATGGAAATGTCTCCTTCTTCTAACAGCCCCCAGTGTTCTGAGTGAATGGATTCCCCAAATCAACATGATTGATTCAGTAACCTTGGCATTCGTTGCACCTGACCTGGGCTGTTTTCTTTTTTCAGTTCTGATTGATGCCTTAGAATTTTGTACGAAGGGAGGAAGAAGGGGGGATCCAGATTGTTTTTCTGTGCTATCATGGGTTCGGAGGGAGGTTGGGTTGTTTGGGGAGTTTGTCTTTTTTCTGTGCACATTGCAACTCAAAGAGAGAGACCACTAGATTTGGGTCAGAAGTACCCGGAATGCCTGTTAAAATAAAGAGGACCGGGCCTTAACCCCCACCCCACCCCCCAATAGGTTCAGATTGTCTCATTTCCTTCCAAGGTCAATTGATAACTGTCTCCGTGGCTTCTCTACCTTACCAGACCTCACTATTTTACGGTATTTTCTTGGCCTTGAGGTAGACTTCTCGGATCTATGCCGTGTCTGCCCTCACGAAGCTTACAGTCTTAGAAAAGGACAGCTGTGGGTCATCAGAGTCCTGACAGGGTTAACAGCATGGCAGGGAGGTAAGAATTCGATTCCTTTTATGGTTGGGGAAACTGATTCCACCAGCAAAAAAAATCTTGACCTGCCATTTCTTCTGTATTTCTTTTACATCAAGACAAAGAAGAAATTGAGATAAAATTCGTTAACCATAAAAATCACCATTGTAGCCACTTTCAGGTGATTTTTAGCATCAAGGCTGTATAACCATCATCTCTGTCTCATTTCAGAACATATTCATTACCCCCAAAGAAGCCTTCTACCCACTACGTACTCACGCTGCATTTGGCCTCTGGCAAACACGAGTATAATCTCTCTATGGATTTGCCCATTCTGGACATTTCATATAAATAGAATCATACACTTTATATGTGACTGTCTGTACATTGCATTTCATGTGTGGCCCTTTTTGTCCGGCTTCTTTCACTTAGTATAATGTCATCAGAGTTCATCCATGTATGAATACTTCCTAGCTTTTTATGGCTGAATAATATTTCATTGTATGGATATGTTACGTTTTGTGTATCCATTCGACAGTTGATGGACGTGAGTTATTTGTTTCTGCCTTTTAGCTTTTTTGAATAGTGCCACGGCAAACATTCACATACAAGTTTTTGTTTGAACATCTATTTCAATTCTTTTTGGATATATACCTGAGAGTTGAATTGCTGGGTCCTGTGGTAATTCCGTGTTTAACTTTTTGAGGAACTGCCAAACTGTTTTCTATAGCCGCTGAACCATTATACATTCCTGCCAGCCATGTGTGAGGGTTCCCATTTCCCTACATCCTCACCAACACTTGTTATTGTTTGCTTTTTTAACTATAGTCATTCTAACATGTGTAAAGGGTTGTCTTGTTGTAGTTTTGATTTTCTTTTTTCTTTTCTTTTTTTGAGACAGAGTCTCACTGTGTTGCCCTTGGTAGAGTGCCCTGGTGTCACAGCTCACAGCAACCTCAAACTCTTGGGCTTAAGTGATTCTCTTGCCTCAGCCTCCCACGTAACTGAGACTATAGGCACCCACCACAACACTCAGCTATTTTTTGTTGTTGTTGTTGCAGTTGTCATTGTTGTTTAGCAGGCCCGGGCTGGGTTTGAACCCACTGCCTCAGTGTCTGTGGCCAGCACCCTAACCACTGAGTACGGATGCCAAGCCTATAGGTTTGATTTTCATTTCCTTGATGGCTAATGGTGTTGAGCATCTTTTCAAGTGTTCCTTGGCCATTTGCACGTGTTCTTTGGAGAAATGTCATTTCAAATGCTTTGTTCATTTTTTTAAGTTAGGTTGTTTGTCTTTTTGTTGTTGAGTGTAAGAGGTCCTTATAGATATCTATACTTTATATATATTTTGGATATTTGTCAAATATATAATTTGCAAATATTTTGACAAATATTTTCTCCCATTCTGTGGGTTGTCTTTCAGTTTCTTTTTTGCAGAGACAGGGTCTTGCTCTGTTGTACAGGGTGGAGTACAGTGGTGTGATCATAGCTCCCTACAGCCTCAAACTCCTGAGCTCAAGCTAGGACTACAGGTGTATGCCACAATGCCTGGCTAGTTTTTAAATTTTTGGTAGAGAAGGGGTTTCTTTATGTTGCCCAGGCTGGTCTCAAACTCCTGGCCTCAAGTGATCCTCCGTCTCAGCCTCCCAAAGTTCTGAGATTAAAGGCATGAGCTACATCTCCCATCCCAGTCCAAGTTTTGATAGAGACGGTATGGAAGCTGTGGATCAACTTGGAGAGTTGCATCTCACCATTTAGTCTTCTGACCCAAGAATACACGTTGACTTTTCATTTATTTAGGTTTTCTTTCAGCATTTTGTAGTTTTCATTGTGCAAATATTACACTTCCTTAAATTGATTCCTAATAACTTTTTTCTTTTTGATGCTATTATGAATGGAAGTGAATTGTTTTCTTAATTTCCTTTTTGGAGTGCTGATTGCTAGCATAGAGACATATAATTGGTTTTTGTGTATTGATGCTGCAACTTTGCTGAAATCAGGTGTGAATTCTAATAGGGTTTTGTTGGTGTGTGAATTATTTATGGGTTTGTATACATAAGACGAGGTTATCCATTAATAGAAGTAGTTTTACTTCATTCCTTCCCACCTGGATGCCTTTCTTCCCCCTTGCCTAATTGCCCTGGCTAGAACTTCTAGTATAATGTTGAACAGAAATGGTAAGAGTGGACATCCCTATCTTCCTCATAAGGCGTTCAGTCTTTCACCATTAAGTATTAGGCTAGTGGAGGGTTTTTCTTTTTCTTTCTTTTTTTTTTTGCAGTTTTTGGCTGGGGTCAGGTTCGAACCCTCCACCCATGGTATATGGGGCCCGTGCCCTGCTCACTGAGCCACAGGCGACACCCAGTGGAGGGTTTTTCATAGATATTCTTATAAAAGTTGACGAAGGTGGCTCAGCGCCTGTGGCTCAAGTGGCTAAGGCGCCAGCCATGTACACCCAAGGTGGCGGGTTCAAATCCAGCCC
>NW_003852489.1:1382012-1386189 GCF_000181295.1 Otolemur garnettii
CCCAGGGGGACAGCTTGAGGCTCCTGTCTCGAAAAAAAAAGTTGACGAAGGTACCCTTCTAAACCTTATTTGTTATGTGTCTTTATCTAAATGAATGATCTTTTTGAAAAGTGATTTTTCCGTGTCCACTGACATGGTCATGTGTTTTTCCCCTTTATTAATATATAAAAGGATTTTTTTTCTCCTGATGCCAAATACCTGGTATCTTTTTCAACACCTCTCCTCCAATTCTCCAACACCAACCTCAACTCAATTCTGATCCTAAGTACCCAAAGTTAGCCCAAACCCCACAGGGTATGGGCTCAGTCCCATAAGACTGCCCCCACCTCGGATGCCAGCCACTAACAGGGTGTCCAGGCCACCCACATTTCTGCTCAGCCAACTACAAATTTGGAGGGGTCCCATTGACTCCCTCCTCAGGTTTGAGCATTCAATAGAATGACTTGTAGAACTCGGGAAAGCATTTTACTTACTATTTCTGGTTTATTATAAAGGATACAACTTAGGGAGAGCCAAGTGGAAGGAAGACATTGGGCAAGGTACAGGGTAAACATTCAATGAATATCTACTGCGTGAATGCTGCCCTCACAACAACAGCGTGGGATTGCTGAATGTTTTAGTTGTGTGTGTGGTTAGTGGGGTGGTGGGTGTTTCTGTAGCATCCCAGGTGAATTACCCCAGTCATCAAGGTCGATATCTCAGTGTCCTTCTGACTTGTATCAACCTCTTAGAAGTGGCCGTCCAGGGTTTCATACAGTTAAGCCTCCTTTGGTGTCAAACCAGAGCTGACAATTGTACAGCAATCTTATGACCTTGACGGGTTTAACATTCGTGGGAGCTAAATCAGACAAAATAGAGCTTTACCTTGCAAATGTTCAGGTCTAAAATGTTAATGCCAACTCCTAAGTGCCTTGTGCATCAGAAAGCTACAAAGAGTTAATTCCAAGAAGCCATTCCTATTAATCTTGGCGTCTGGATAAAAACTAAATTTGGGACCTCAATTACCTGATGGAGCCCCATGTAGATTTAGCCGGCAGTAATATTGATGAGGGCAGCAATCATTTCTCCCTCTTGGAGACCCAATTGCAATCCCATCCGAAGCAATCTGCCCTTCAAGTGCATCCGGAAGTGGGCATTATTGTCTCGTTTGTTCTGTTGTAGACAGAGTTTTTGGTGTCTGAATTTTTAACCCTCTATGCCCCACAGCACGGCCCTACCCGACTGAAGAAGGGAAATGAGACCACAAATATCTGAGTTTTGTTTTGCAGTTTAGGAAGCACTTAATTTTGTTTCATCTCAGTGAATGCTTGTCATTGCTTGGTAGGTAAATAGGTTTGGCTGCGTTCATTTGTCAGGTGAGGAAACTGAGGCTTGAAGAGGTTACGTCACTTGCCTGAGCCATTCAGCTGGTAAGGGGTGATGAGAGAGGGGATCCGAAACTGGACTTTCCGACTCAAGTTGTATCTATCTCGCTAGGGTTATAGGCGGCCGAGGAGGGGACTTCCTCAAACAAGGCCAGATCTTTTCAAAGGGCCACAGACACAAAAGACCAAAACTTCGCTTTGGTTCAGTGGTTTGTGGGAGTGTTAAAAAGCCAAGTCTGATTGAAGAGCTGTATGGAAGAAGAGAGAAGGATTTTAAAAAGGGTCCTGGAATCACCCCTCGGGCAAGTAGAGTGACACCACCCGCCATCGGCCACCAAACACCCCGACCTCTCAGGCAGCGGTTTATGTCACTGGTCTCCATTTATCTGTATTTTCCCCACACTGACCCTTGACAGTTGTCCCCTGGTGATTAATGAGTGCCATGGTTCTGATCCCAAACCACCTGCCATGCATCTGGTCAGCCGCCTGGAGAGTGGGTATGTGGTCAGACAGTGCGAATTTCTCTGAGTAGGCGTCTAAGCAAAAGGCGTCATGGGAACAAATGCTCACCAAAGGCAGTGGTGGCACAGGCCATGCACCTTAGACAAGGTGGAGAGTCTTCCCCAGGCCATGTTCCCATCATGAGTACCAACTGCTAGTTGCCCGGGATGAGGTGGACAGTAGCTTGGCTTTGTGAAAAGGGCAGCTCTGTGCTTCTTTGCACTTGTCACTGAACAAAAGGAAAGGGAAGGAGACCGGATGAGATTCACCCATTCACCGATTCCTGTGCATTTCATTTACTCCTCTATCCCTCCACTAAGTAAACATTCATTGAGCATCTACTGTGCCAGGCCGGGCTGGGCCCTGGAGAGCTCACAATAAGCCAGATGTGGTCTTTGCCTTCATGGAGCTGGGAGTCTACCAAGGAAGAGAAAAGCACCATTAAATAACCACGAATTGAGGCAAAGGGCTGGGAAGACGATAAACAGGACCCCTTTGCCAGGAAACCATCAGGGGAGACTTAAACGGCTTTGACAGTCAGAAAGACGTCTTTTTGTGGGCATGGCATGTGGGTTCCTTTTGAAAGACGAGAAGAAACTCATCCTGGGGTGTGGGATGAGGTTATGGAAGAAGGGTTTTCCACACAAAGCATCAGGAAGAGCACGTGCAAGAGCCCTGAAGTAGTGAAGAGATGAGGGCCGTCAAGAAATGAAAGAAACCCAGGTACAGCTAGCTCATGTCTGCAGACAAGGAAGAGAGCAGCAGGCAAGGCCAGACTGTGCAAGGCCGTGTTCCTTCCTCCCCAGCCTCCTACCGTCCTGCAAAGACTTTGGAAGAGTGTGCCTGAGAAAAATTGGTCAAGCCCAGTGGAAACAGGGTAAGGGGAAAGTGAGCAGCAGAACAGATCAAATTACTGGTCTCATATTTTCACTTCCCCATATTCCATTCGTTCTCCCACCACGGCCTCTCGACATTGAACTTGACCCTGTAACTTGCTGTGACCAACAGACTGTGAACGCAGCAAAGTCTAGGCATACGCTTGTGCAGTTGGGAACATCCCCTCATGCTCCTGCTTTTTGTCATTAAAAGAACAAGCCTTGGGGAATCCAAGGAAGATGAGAGCTATCTGAAGCAGACCTGCACCCAGCCAGGAGCCTGGGATCAAGCCCCACCAAGGCCAGCTTAAGGTATTGTGCCAGTAATGGCTCTGGCTTTCCACTGAGTTTTTGGAGAGGCTTGTTATACAGAATTACTCTAGCAATAGCTGAGTAATACGAACAGGCTGGTGAGAACTTCCCTGAGAAGTGATCAGTAAAAACAGGATATTTCATTTGAAGAACAGAAGAAAGGGAACCTAAGGAAGGAAAGTAGGTGTCGCACATGACAGAAGAAGCGATTTATTCCGTGTGACCCTAAAGCACACATCTGAGATCTGTGAGTGGGTACAATGGGAAGCAGGCTTAGCTATACCTGGGGAAGAACTTTCTATCCACTAAAATGCCCAGAAAAAAGAATGAATTATTGCTGAGACTATCTTTAACCACCAGGGGGCGTATAAATACCGATATAGTGCCTACTATGTGCCAGGGACGCTCATATTTTTATTTTGTGATAATTCTCAAGTATACGCAGATCTCTGCGATAACAATTATTTTACAGATAAAGGAACTGAGACACAGAGAAGGCAGTAAATTTGCTTTCTCAGCGGCAGGATTTTAGGTCTGTCTGGCACTAAAACCCTGCCATTCCAGAAGCTGGTTTCCAGAGATGGTTTCCAGAGAGTTCAAGTACTGAATAGGGAATGGGAGCCAAAGCCTGGGCCCCACAAGCATTCCAGTTCACTAGAATCTGGCAAGTTTTCACTACTGAGGAGAAAGGTGGGGTGGGAAGGGAAAGGAAAAACAGTGAGTTGTTTGCTGTGTGTGTGTGTGTTTTTGTTTGTTTGTTTGAGACAGAGTCTCATTCTGTTGCCCAGGCTACAGTGCAGTGGCATCAGCCTAGCTCAGAGCAACCTCAAACTCCTGAGTTCAAGCGATCCTCCTGCCTCAGCCTCCCAAGTACCTAGGACTACAGGTACCCACCACCGTGCCTGGTTAATTTTTCTATTTTTATAGAGACAAGGTCTCATTCTTGCTCCGGTTGGTCTCAAACTCCTGAGCTTAAGGAATCTTCCTGCCTTGGCCTCCCAGTGTGTTAGATTACAGATGTGAGTAACCACTCCTGGCCTATGAATTGTTTTACAAAGTTAAATTTATTCTATTTAAATGGCTTTTCTTTATTCTGATACTCTCTTTTCAACTATTATTATTATT
>NW_003852489.1:1386587-1393457 GCF_000181295.1 Otolemur garnettii
CCCTTGGTAGAATGCTGTGGCATCACAGCTCACAGCAACCTCAAACTCTTGGGCCTAAGCGATTCTCTTGCCTCAGCCTCCGGAATAGTTGGGACTGTAGGCACCCACCACAACATACGGCTATTTTTTTTTTTTTTTTTAGAGACAGAGTCTTGCTCTAGCTCAGGCTGGTCTTGAACCTGTGAGCTTAGGCAGTTCATTCACCTTAACCTCCCAGAGTTCTAAGATTACAAGCGTGAGCCACCCGCCCAGCCAAAAGTTGCCTTAATATAGCAAAATAAAGAATTATCAACTTTGTCAGTGTCCCGAGATATTTTGGAAGGATACAGCCATTGAAACCTAAACGTCTAGGAGCCACTATTTGCATAGCATCCAAAGACTTTTCCAGCTGAAACTTAACTTTTGTCTTAACTCTAAAAGTCAAGTGACAGGCTCTGCGGACCTCAGAGTCTGCCCTGGCCTGTACTTGCCTCCAGGCTGCAGTAGGGCTGCAAGGTTGGCTGGTTCTCCTGATTTGAAAAGGAGACGAAAGTTTCATAAATTGCACGTTTCAGCAGAGCGGTCTGCCTTTCTCTAACGCTGCCCATTTTCCTGATTTGGCCTCGGGTCAGCCATGTCCTGTGTACAGTTGTCTCTGTCACAATGTTATGGCCCAGAGGACCTGGCTTGTTGGGGGGGGCCCACCTGAGGTGTGAAAACACCTTTTAGGCAGCTGAGCTAAGCTGTATTTATGCTGATGAACCCTCCTGGCAGAGACTTCACCCCCTTCTCTCCTCATTATTATTATTATTTTTTTTTTTTTTGAGACAGAGTCTCAAGCTGTCCCCCTAGGCAGAGTGCCGTGGCATTACAGCTCACAGCAACCCCCAACTCCTGGGCTCAAGCGAGTCTCCTGCCTCCGCCTCCCAACTAGCTGGGACTACAGGCGCCCGCCACAACGCCCGGCTATTTTTTGGTTGCAGCCATCATTGTTGTTTGGCGGATCTGGGCTGGGGATTCGAACCCGCCACCTTAGGTGTATGTGGCTGGCGCCTTAGCCGGTTGAGCTATAGGCGCCGAGCCCCTTCGCTCCTCATTGAGAGTCAAGTTTTCCTTCCCCCAAAAGGCTTGGCTTGGCGGGGGAAGGTGGGAGAGGCAGCCTCTTAGTGACAGGTGAAGGTGATTATCAGGGACTCTGGAAGTTTGTGGTCCTGGCTGATTTTTTTTTTTTTTATTGAATGGTAACTATGTATATTAATGCACTTCTGGGGTACAGTGTGGGATTTTCACACACAATCCGAAACACTTCCATCAAACTGGTTAACATAGCCTTCATGTCATTTTCTTAGTTATTATTTTAAAACGTTCACATTCTGCTCTTAGAAAGATTCACTTGTACCCTTGCTGATTTTTTTTTTTAAGCTTTATAGCAGTGGCTCATGCCTGTAATTCTAGCATTCTGGGAGGCTGAGGTGGGTGTATTACTTGAGCTCAGGAGTTCGAAACCAGCCTGAACAAGAGCAAGAGCCCATCTCTAAAAATAGCCGGGCAGAGTAGCAAATGCCTTTGTCCCAGCTACTTGGGAGGCTGAGGCAAGAGAATGGCTTGAGCCCAAGAGTTTGAGGTTGCTGTGAGCTGTGATGCCAGGGCACTCTACCGAGGGTGACAAAGTGAGACTCTGTCTCAAAAAACAAAAAACAAAAACAGCTGTATAGGCCAGGATGACTCACACCTGTAGTCCTAGCTCTCTGGGCGCTCCAAGCAAGAGAATTGTTTGAGCTCAGAAGTTGTTGGTTTTTTTTTTTTTTTGGTTTGGGATTCATTGAGAGTATAAAGAGTTAGTTTACACAGATTGCATTTGTTAGATAAAGTCCCTCTTATAATTGAGTTTGATACCAGCTTGAGCAAGAAAAAAACTAAAAACAGAAAAAATTAACTGGATGTGGTGGTGTAAGCCTATAGTTCTATCTACTCAGGAGGCTGAGGCAGGAGGATCACTTGAACCCACGAGTTGGAGGTTGCAGTGAGTTCTGATGACAACACTGCCCCCTACCTGCAGAGGCAGAGCAAGACTCTTGTCTCAAGAAAAAAAAAGCTTTATTGAGGTATAATTCACATACCATATAATTCATAGTATACAAGACAATGATTTTTAGTACATTGTAGCACATTTTCATGACCCCTAAAAGAAACTGCCTTTGAACTATCACCTCAGCTGCCTCACCCCTAGTCCTCTGGCACCCAGCAACCATGAACCTCCTGCTCCACAGATTTCCTGATTCTGACATTTCGTATAGATGGAATGGTATAATATGTGGCCCCTTCGTGATTGTCACTTAGTGTGATGGTCTCGGCATTTTTATGTGTTTGTAGCACATAGCAATATTTCATCTTTTTTTTTTTTTACTTTATTTTTTTTAGATTAGTTTAGGTTCACAGTAAAATTGAACAGAAAGTACAGAGAATTTCCTCGTACCCCCAACCCCACAGGTGCACAGCCTCCCCCACGATCAACACTGGCACCAGAGTAGCACCCGTATCACAGTCCATGGAGCCACGTGGACACACGATTATCACCCAAAGTCCACAGCTTACTTTTGGGGCCACTCTTGGTGTTGAGCACCCTATAGATGCTGGCAAATGGATAATGACCCCTGTTCACCATCACAGTATCATACAGAGTAGTTTCGCTACCCTAAAAATCTGCCTTTTCATCCCTCCCTGCCTAGTAACCATTGATATTTTTACTGTCCCCCTAGCTGTGCCTTTTCCAGAATGTCATATAATTAGAATCATACAGTCCATAGCCTTTCCAGATCAGCTTCATTCACTCAGTGACAGGTCCTTCCATGGCTTTCCATGGTAGCTTTTAGCATCAAATACTATTCTATTTTACGGATGTGCCATAGTTTAGCCATTCACGTACAGAAGGTAGGCAATCTTGGATGCTTCCAAGTTGGGGCAATTATCCATACAGCTGCTACACTATACGCCTTTGCTTAGTTGAATAATACCCCGTTGTAGGAATATGCCGTATTTTATTTACTCACTTATAGTGGAGGGGCATTTGGGTTGTATCCGCCTTCTGGCTGTTATGAATAGTGCCGCTGTGACCATTGCTGTACAGGTTTCTGTTTGACTGAAAACTGAACCTGTTTTCAGTTCTTTTGGCCACAGTACCTATGCGCCCAGCAGCTGGGTCATGTAGCAACTCTCTATTTACCTAGGTGATGAGCTGCCAGACTGTTTTTTTGAAGCAACTGTATCATTTCAGGTTCCCACCAGCAGGGCCAGGGGCTGCTGATTCCTCCACAGCCTGGTCTGACTTTTCATTCTAGCCATCCTAGAGGGAGTGAAGTGGTATCTCACTGTGGTTTTGTTCTGCGTTTCCCTGATGACTAATGACACAGAGCAGCTTTTCATATGCTTATTGGCCATTTGCATATCTTCCTTGGAGAAATAGCTATTCAGATCCTTTGCCCATTTTTAAATTGGGTTATTTGTCTTTTTATTATTGAGTTGTGAGAGCGTCTCCCCGCCCCTCCCCCCATCTTCTGGATACAAGCCCCTTATCAGATATATAATTTGCAAATATTGTCTCCCACCATCCACTCTTATCCGGCGCTCCCTCCCCCTCCCTGCCCCTGCAAAGCTAGAAACGGAGAGTAGAAGAGTTTTGATTTGTTTTTAAAGACTAAAAACAAAACGGCGGCCCACAGAAAACCTCAGTTTTCGCAAGTGTAAAGTACAGATGCTAATTTCCCATAATGGAGTAATTATAAGAATTAAGTATTGCAAGTGAAATACCTAGCGATTATTTATCATAGAATAAGGCTCATTATTGTTTTATGTCTGATAACTTTGTATGATTTCTTAGGCAGTTGAGAAAACTTGATTATGTTTTATGTTACATTAGTTAATCTCCTTCATGACCTTTCAGTTTTGTGTCATCCTCTAAGACAGTGGTTCTCAACCTATAGGTCACGACCCACAGGAACTGTATTAAAGGGCCGCGGCATTAGGACGGTTGAGGACCACTGCTCTAAGATAGTAAAATATTGCTTTCTGGTTTTTTGTTTTGTTTTGTTTATTGTTGAGGAAAGCATTGGAGGTACAAAGAACCAGGTTACATTGCTTGCATTTGTTAGGTGAAGTTGGTTTCATTTTGTTTTGAGACAGTGTCTTACTCTGGCACCCTGGGTAGGGTGCCATGGTGTCATCATAGCTCACAGGAACTTCAAACTCTTAGGCTCAAGAGATCCTCTTGCCTCAGCCTCCCAAGCAGCTGGGACTATAGGCACCCACCACCATGCCTGGCTAGTATTTTCTCTTTTAGTAAAAACAGGGTCTTACTGCTGTTTAAGTTGATCTCAAACTCTGAGCTCAAGCAATCCACCCACCTTGGCCTTCTCAGAGCGCTATAGGCATGAGCCACCGCACTTGGCCTCTTTTTTTTTTTTGGAGACAGAGTCTCATTGTGTTGCCCAGGTTAGAGTGACCTGGTGTCAGCCTAGCTGACAGCAACCTCAAGTTCTTGGGTTCAAGTGATCCTCCTGCCTTAGCCTCCCTCATAGCTGGGACTACAACCACCTGCCACAACGCCTGGCTAATTTTTCTATTTCCTTTTTCTTTTTTTAATTTGAGACTGTCTCACTGTGTCACCCTGGATAGAGTGCTATGGCATCACAGCTTACAGCAACCTCAAACTCTTGGGCCCAAGCGATTCTCTTGTCTCAGCCTCCTAAGTAGCTGGGATTACAGCATCCCCCCACAACACTGGCTATTTTGTTTTTTTCTGTTGCAGTTGTCATTGTTGGTTAGCTGGCCCGGGCTGGGTTTGAACCTGTCAGTCTCAGTGCATGTGATAGGCATCAGAACCACCATGCTATGGGCGCCAAGCCCTAATTTTCTATTTCTAGTAGAGATGGGGTCTTACTGTTCCTCAGGTTGGTCTCAGAGTCCTGAGCTCAAGGGATCCTCCCTCCTCGGCCTCCTAGAGGATCTGTGGTTTCTTCTAGTAAACAAACAAACAAAAAAACCCAACAAACCCACACCTGGATATATACTCAAAAGAGTTAGAAGCAGAGACTCAAGCAGATGTCAACATTATTCACAATAGGCCAAAGGGGTAACAACTCAAATGACCATTAACAGATGAATGAATAAGCAAAATGTGGTATATAAATGCAATGGAATGTTATTTGGCTTTAAAAAACAATAAAATTTCGGACACATGCTACAACATGAGTAAATCTTGAGGACTTTATGCTAAGTAAAATAAGCCAGACAGGAAAGGATAAATATTGTATGATTCTACATGAATAAAGTCTTCAAGTAGTCGAATTCCTAGAGACAGAAAGTAATTTTTTTTTTCTTGAGACATAGTCTCACTCTGTCACCCAGGGTGGAGTGCCACGGCTATCGTGGCTCATACCTATAATCCTACCACTCTGGGAGGCCCAGGCAAGTGGGCCTGAGCTCAAGAGTTTGAGACCAGCCTGAGTTAGACCCAGTCTGTCCTAAAAATAGAAAAATTAGTGGGGCATTGTGTGTACCTGTAGTCTGAGCTACTTGGGAAGCTGAGGCAAGAGGATCACTTGAGCTCAAGAGTTTGAGGTTGCTGTGAGCTATGATGCCATAGCATTCTACCCAGAGTAACAGACTGAGACTCTGTCTCAAAAAAAAGAAAAAAATTGCTCTGGAAATGTGTGTTGGTTATGGTTATACATCAATGTTCTTAATACCACTGAAGTGTGCACTTAAAAATTGTTAAAATGGTAAATTATATGTTATGTATATTTTACCACACAAAAATATCTATTAACCAAAGGGAAGAAAACTGAAAACAAAACCAAAAACAAAAGCACCCACTCATGGACTCTGCCCCTGCAGCTGGTTCCAGAACAGCCTGTGAGTTCCTCTAAGGCAGTGGTTCTCAACCTTCCTAATGCCATGACCCTTTAATTCAGTTCCTCATGTTGTGGTGACCCCCAACCATAACATCATTTTCGTTGCTACTTCACAACTGTAATGTTGCTGCTGTTATGAATCGTAATGTAAATATCTGATATGCAGGATGTAGTTAGATGACCCCTGTGGAAGGGTCATTTGACCCCCAAAGGGGTCGTGACCCACAGGTTGAGAACCGCTGCTCTAAAGGGAATGGGAGTGCTGAGCTGAGGGTTGCCACCTACCAGACTCAGGACAGGCAGATGGAAAAGACAGGAGTTTCAAGACAGAGTCACACTGAGAGTAAGGAGCATGGGGAGGCCGTGTACATTGCTGGAAAGAGATCTGGCCCTGGAATCATCTTGCCTGGGTCTGACTTCTGGCTCTATTATGCAACCTTGGGCAAGTCACCTCACCTCTCTGGGCCCTGGCTTCCTCACCTGTAAAATGGAGTGGTAATAATTCCTCCCTGGGAAGAGGCCTGGCTCTGTGAGAGAACGCCAAGTGATAACCAAGCAGAACTGTGTGGTGGAAGGACTGCTAGACTTGGAGGAAGCTTTCATTCTGTTCCTGTCCTTGTTATCTGTATGAAGTTCAGTAAGATGCTTGATATCTCTGGACTTCCGTCTCTCCAACTGTGAAGTGGAAATAATTACACCTGCCCCATTACTTGCTTTAAAATCGTGAGATGGATAAGAAAGACTTCTGTAAATGGACCAGCCTTATAAAAAAGTAAAATGGAGATTAAAAAATAAAGACATAGGCTCGGCGCCTATAGCTCAACTGGCTAAGGCGCCAGCCATGTACACCTAAGGTGGCGGGTTCAAATCCCCAGCCCGGACCCGCCAAACAATAATGATGGCTGCAACCAAAAAATAGCTGGGCGTTGTGGCGGGCACCTGTGGTCCCAGCTACTTGGGAGGCGGAGACAGGAGACTCCCT
>NW_003852489.1:1394627-1396119 GCF_000181295.1 Otolemur garnettii
TTTTTTTTAAAGCTTATGGATGGGGGGCAGGAGCAGGGTGGCTCCCAAGGGCATAGGGAGGGCGGGGGGGAGTGATGGAGGCAGAGGTGTTAGGGAGTGTCAAGTGATGAAGGGATGGAGGGGGGTGATAAAAGGGGAGGCCGGGCGGTGCCTGTGGCTCAAAAGGGTAGGGTGCTGGTCCCATATGCCAGAGGTGGGGGGGTTGAAACCCAGCCCCGGCAAAAAAATAGATAAAAGGGAAGGTGATAACAGGATGTGGGAATGGTGAAGGGGTGGGGGATAGTGATGGAAAGGGAGGGAGTTGAGGATCAAGGGGGTGGAGGGAGGTGATGGAGTAGGGTGATGTTGGGAGGATGGAATGGAATAGTGGATGTGGAAGAACCTAACCCACTGGACCCTATTGGACTAATGTAGGGGGGTCATTGTTCCACCTTAATTGCAGAGGGACAAGGGGCTCTGCATTAGCACCGCTAGCTGCCATCAAAGCTGAGCCTTTTTCCTTCTCAATTCAACCACTAGCTGTATTTGAGAACTCTCCAATGAATGAATGTATTTATTTACATACCTGCCTTCAGAAATAGAACATAGGGAATACAACTATGCTTTCATTTAAAATGCTTTTTCAATCAAACTAATAGAATCTCCAGTTCAATCTCCAGCACAACCACCTCTTACCTTTTTAGAAATTAGATGTTTCTTCTGGGAGTTATCTGCATACCATTTGTTAATTTTATTTTATTATTATTTTTAATTTTTTTAAGAGAGACAGGATTTCCTCTGTGGCCCAGGCCGGAGAACAGTGGTGCGATCAGAGCTCACTGCAGCCTTGAACTCCTGGCCTCAGATGATCCTCCCTCATCAGCCTCTGGGGTACCTGGGACTACAGGTGGGGGACACCACACCTGGCCACTTTTACATTTTAAATATGTACTCCTTGACTTCCTGGTACACTGAAAAGAACTTGGCTCACACCTCCGCCCCATCTCCCTTCCTCTCGTGCTCTCAACACAATTCTTTTTTGACTACGAAATATTTCCACAGTTTTAGAAATAGCCCCAGACTTCCTCTCTTTCCTCCGCTAGTGTCTCCCACATTTCTCCACCAACATTTTCACCTCAGGCTTCCTCTCTTCTCTCCCCAAGCTTCTGCCATAAACACTTTCCCTTTTACGTTCTCTTGATTGATTGCATCCTCTTTCACAACTCTAATTAAGCCTTCCATGCTTCGCCTTTGGAGTGATTCTGAAATCAACAAACACACAGGGCCCTCTTCCCGGCCAGTAGTCTATCTCTTTATCTCTGCTTTCTGGTAAGGCTTTTCTTTGATTTGGAATTTCAAACAGCTTTTCTTTTCTTCTTCCTTCATCATAGTCTCAGTTTTCCCCTAACTTGCCATCCCAGTGGGCATTCTATTTAGTTCTTTGCCCTCCTCAAAGTCTGCCTTCTACGACCTCTGTCCTTCTGCTTTGGTCTAGACAGTGATTTGGGTATTT
>NW_003852489.1:1396560-1397774 GCF_000181295.1 Otolemur garnettii
GTGCCTTACTCCTTTGAGCCATGGCACCACCCCAAGGGGAAGCTTTTAAGGTACTCTCTTTATCCTTACTGATTCACTATTTCATAGTATTGTTCCTAGGTGTGGCCTAGTTTCATTTGCTATTCTGAGGTCTTTCAATCTGAGATCTTGTGGCCTTCACCTCTGAGAAATTTTCCTGTATTATTTCTTTGATAATTTCCTCTCCACTGACTTGTCTGTCCTCTTTTTTATTTTCCTGAAACTCCTATTGGTTGGATACCAACTTCATCCTCTATGTCCTTTATCTATTGGCTCATTTTTTCCCCCATCTCTTTGTGATAGTTTCAAATTCAAATATTTAAGTATGAGAACAATTTGTCTTTTCTGGTTGCTACTTAGAGCTTAACATGAAAATGTATTTCTTGTTATATTGTTTCTGTAATAACAGAGTGACAGACATTTCAAACAAGTTTCACTTAAGGGTTTAGGAATTACCATAAAACAGAAACCAAAATTGCCTTAAATGAGTGAGGCTCTGAAAACTTAACTACAAAATGAGAGTAAGGGCTTTTAGACGCATAAAATGAGGGTACAATGCTACACAAGGCGGGAGCCAGCTAGGAAAAGAAATGTCATCTTGGCAAGTGCTTGCAGGTGCTACCTTAGGTCAACAGGCTCTCAGGGCACGCTGTCCCCGGCATCCTACTTCTGCCACGAAGTGGTGGGCAGCATCACTCCGGCAGGCATACCGCCTGAAAAGGGTCAAATGCCAAGTCTGTACTGGGGCCTTCTCTGAGCAAGGCAGTTGGACCGAGAATGTAGGAGGTCGTCCTATCAAGGAGATAAACCCATCAAAACACTAGGCAGGGGGAGCAGGGGCCAGGCAGGTGGAGGAAGAATCAGGCTCAGACAAGGGCCCAGGTCTTGCCTTAGGAAAGGATGACCAGGTTGGCTAATAAACGGACAGAGGCTTTGAACGCTGGCAGAGGACCCAAGAGGGGGCTGAGGAGACTCTTCCCCAATCTAAATCTTTTACCTCCATACTACGGGTCTTTCCTCTAATGAAGAAAGAGGGGAATAAAGAGATATGACAGAAGTTCAAAGGCCTTTACTAGGTTCTGGTTCCCCGTGTGCACAACTTACCCTGAAGCCTGTGCTGAGTGTTGGTGCGTGCTGTGATGTCACCCAAAGCTTTTATCAAGCCCCCTTATAAACCTATGCCATTTTTTTTTTTT
>NW_003852489.1:1398013-1401180 GCF_000181295.1 Otolemur garnettii
AGCCAGAGTCTCACTTTGTCTGGTAGAGTGCCGTGACATCATAGCTCACAGCAACCTCAAACTCTTGGGCTCAAGACATCCTCTTACCTCAGCCTCCTGAGTAGCTGGGACTATAGGCGCCCGCCACAATGCCCAGCTATTTTTGGTTGTAGTTGTCATTGTTGTTCAACAGGCCCCGACTGGGTTTGAACCTGCCAGCTCCGATGTACATGGCTGGTGCCCTAGCCACTGAGCTGCAGATACTGAATCATCCTAGCTAATTTTTAGAGATGGGGTCTCACTCTTGCTCCAGGCTGGTCTTGAATTCTTGAGCTCAGGCAATCCACCTGTCTTGGCCTCTCAGAGTGCTTGGATTACAGGCATGAGCCACCTCGTCCTGCCTTCACACCCCATTTTTAATGGGGTTTCATTGTGAGCGGGAAGGAGAGACAGTACATGTGCACACACCCATGCACACGCACACACTCTCCCCACCACTACTGTATCAACTGCTTTTTTTCTTGCACACAAGTGTGTTCAGAGCCTGCCCCTCATCGTGCCTGCGCCGAGCAGGGCTGGTGCACCAACACCGAATCAGATGCCCTTCCTGCTTCTCTGTCCTAGTCGGGGAGCAGACGTGCGAACAGAAAAGGGCTGGCAATTCCTTCATGGTTCAGCTGCCTCCAAATGAGATATTTGGCAGGAGAAGAGGTCTGTAGCCTGTTGTCCCTATGTTCATTGTTTATTTGCTAAAAGAATAATTTAGGTAATTAGTTATTCATGCAAATGTTTATTTCAACAAACATTTGTGGTGTTCTAATAATAATAATTAGCACTCACTGAGTGCTTACTATGTGTCAGGCACAGTGCTAAGCCCTTCGAATTCCACTGTGTGCCAGATTTGGGGAAGATGGAGATGTAGTAACAAGCTTTAAGGAGTAGAGACCCACTGATCAACACTGAAACCATTCCATGAAACCCTCAAACGACATCCCTGTGCGGTGTTATTCTCGAGGGGAACTATAATGTAATGGTTAGGGTAGCACATGCCTGTAGTCCCAGCTACTCAGGAGGCTGAGGAAGGAATATAATTTAAGCCCAGGAGTCTGAGTTTGCTGTGAGCTATGATGATGTCACTATTCTGGCCTGGGCCACAGAGCAAGACAATGTCTCAAAAAAACAAACTAACAACAACAACTCCTCCCCCCCACCAAAGAACCAAAGGCCAAGTTCAATGGCTCTTACCTGTAATCCTAGCACTCTGGGAGGCCAAGGTGGGTGGATTGCCTGAACTCAGGAGTTCAAGATCAGCCTGAGCAAGAATGAGACCCTGTCTCTAAAAAATAGCTGGGCATTGTGCCAGGTGGCTGTATGCCCAGCTACTCAGGAGGCTGAAGCAAGAGGATCTCTTGAGCCCAAGAGTTTGAGGTTGCTGTGAGCTATTACACCACAGCACTCTACCCAGGGCCAAAAAAAAAAAAAATAGAGCCTTTTGTATCAAGTACTTGTGTTAAAGCCTGTTTATGCCACTTTTTAGCTGTGCAACCTTGAGCAAGTTACTTAAATGGTCTATACCTCAGTTTTTCCATCTATAAAATAGGTGTGGGATTTATAACAGCTATACCTAATGCCGTTTCAAAGGTTAAATGAGCTAACGCATATGAAATGCTAGCACTTTGCTTGGTACAAGTGAGTTGTTATTAAGCCCAGGATACTATGAGATCCCAGAAATTAACTTAGCGTAATGTTAACTTAATGCAGCCCAAAGGCCTTACTACTCCCAGAATGAGTAGGAGTTAGACAAAGAAGGAAAGGGATTATTCTAAACGGTCCGATTAGAAGCCTCACATCACCTCCTATCAATATTTCTATGTAATAACATGAACCTCTTCAGTTCCAAGTTCTACATCCACAACTCACAGTAGGTAATTCCAGCAGGCCTTGAGGAAGTCTATTCTTGCTTCTGAGCGTCAGACTCTTATTAGAGAGAAAAAGCTGTAACAACCCCACTTAGGAATCTGTCTTTCAAGGCTATTCACTATGGCATTGCTGGTAATAGCAAAAATGTAGAAGAAATCTAAATGTCCATCAATGGGGAACTGGTTTGATAAATTATGATACATTCATATAACAGAAGACTCCATAGAAGTGCTCAGAAGACAGAGGTAATCCCTAGGAGCTCATCTAGAGAAATGCACTTTATAGAGTTGTCATTTACGTATTAGGAGGATAAATCTCTAGACATTTTTGCAAATGTATTCATCTGAGTCAACACCCCCCAGATCTAGGTAAAAAACATTTCCATCATTGGGTGGCACCTGTGACTCAAAGGAGTAGGGCACCAGCCCCATATACCACAGGTGGTGGGTTCAAACCCAGCCCTGGCCAAAAACTGAAAAAAAGAAAAAAACAACAAAACCAAAAACATTTCCATCATTAAAAATTTTCCTCATGTCCTTTTTCCATCAGTCCCTCCCTAGCCACACAGAGGTCAATGCTATGTCAATGTCTGACATCATCGCTCTGTTTTATTTGTTCTTAAACTTCATAATTGGGGGATTTTAGGGTCTTTTTTTATTCAGCCATGTTGTAGCAAGTAACAGTAGTTTCTTTTTTATTCTTTCCTGTTATGGACCAAAACTTTACATCCCCCCCCTCCCAATTCATATATGTTGAATCCTTCACACATACACCCCGTCCCGCTGTGGCTATATTTGGAGATGGGGCCTCTAAGGAAGTAACTAAGTGAAAGGAGGTCAGAAGGGCAGGGCCCTGCTAATAGAATTAGTGCCCTGATGAGAAGACACACCAGAGAGCTTGGCTTCCACCACCATTTTGCCATAACTTATCTTGGACTCTGCAGAGTCTTAGAACAGCAGTCTTGTATTAGGGCAGCCTGGGCAGACCCTGGAACTGCTGAGAAGTCTTCTGTTATTTGTATACCATGATGATGATCTATTCCTTATGGATGGACATACGGGCTGTTGCAGTTTTTGGTCATTATGTATTTTGTGTACAAAAATTCTTGTACAAGGCTTTCATGCATATGTGTGTGTATATACATTATTTCTCTCGGATATATTCCTAGGAATCGATTTGCTCTGTTATATGGTAACTGTATGTTTAACTTCATTAAAAACAGCCTGTTTTGGGCGGCGCCTGTGGCTCAAAGGAGTAGGGCGCCGACC
>NW_003852489.1:1403550-1407356 GCF_000181295.1 Otolemur garnettii
CCCCTCCCCCTCCCACCCCCTTCCCATATTCTAAGGCTATAATTAGGTTATGACATTCCTATAAATCTTTTCGTTTTTTTAATTGTGCATTCTGAAAAAGCAAATTCTTAATTTCAATGAAGTACAACTTATTTATTTTTCTTTTATTAATGCTTTTTGTGTCTTAAAAAAAAAGTTTGCGTACCCCAAAGTCGTGTTTGCTTGTTTTATTCTAAAAGTTTTGTAGTTTTACCTTGCACATCAAGGCCTCTAATCCATTTGGGTTAATTTTTGTGCATGCTGTAATGTATGGGTTGAGTTTCATTATTTTCCTTACGGACATCCAGTTGTTCCAGCATCATATATTGAAAAGACCATCTTTTTCTCACTAAATTGCCTTTGATACTTTGTCCAAATTCAGCGGAAGCTATATGAGCATTTGTCTATTTCTAGATTATTCTATTCCCACTCATCTTTATGTCTATCCTCATTTCAATACCACTAAGTTTTAAGTTCAAAACCAGTAAGTTTTAAAAGGAGGTAATGTAAATGTTCCAAGTTTGTTGTTTTCAACTTTTTTTTTTACTCTTATAGGTCATTTGCATTTCCATATAAATTTTAGAATCATCAACATCAATTTCTACCCCCCAAAAAACCTGCTGGGATTTTAGTTGGGATTACATTGAATCTATACATCAGTTTCTGGAAAAACTGGCACCTTAATATTGAGTCTTCCAATCAAGGGACATAGTATACCTTCTCATTTATTTAGATCTTGAAAAGTTCATCTCAGTGATGTGTTGTAGTTTCCAGTGTATATATCTTGGCCATATTTTATTAAAATTTTCCCTATGTACTTAATGTTTTTGATATTTTTACAAATATATATATATACACACACACACAAACATACACATGCATTTGCTTATATGTGTATGCAAACGCACACATACAGACAAGGTACAGGTAAGATCTCACTATGTTGCCCAGACTAGAGTGCAGTGGCATCATCATAGCTCACTAAAGCTTCCAACTGCTGGGCTCAATCAATCCTCCTGTCTTAGCCTGCCAAGTAGCTGGTACTATAAGGGCATACCATCATGCCCAGATAATTTTTTTTTTTTTGAGACAGAGTCTCACTCTATTTCCCCTAGCTATAGTGCATCTAAACTCACAGCAACCTCAAACTCCTGGGCTCAAACAATTCTCCTGCCTCAGCCTCCTGAGTAGCTGGGACTACAGGCACCTCCCACCACACTGGGCTAATTTTTCTATTTTTAGTAGGGACAGGGTCTTGATCTTGCTCAGACTAGTCTCAAAATCCCGAACTCAAGCAATCCATCTGCCTTGGCCTCCCAGAGTGCTAGGATTACGGGCATGAGCCACCATTCCTGGCCCTAAAATTTCCTCTCCTCCCCTCTCCTCTCCTCTTTTTTGAGAAAGAGCCTGACTTTTTTGCCCCTGGTAGATTGCCATGACATCATAGCTCACAGCAACCTTAAACTCCTAGGCTTGAGCAATCCTCTTGCCTCAGCCTCCCAAGTAGCTGGAACTCCAGACACACGCCACAATGCCCAGTTATTTTTATTTATTTTTATTTTTTTATAAGACAGAGTCTCACTATGCTGCCTTTGGTAGAGTGCCGTGGTGTCACAGCTCACAGTCACACCTCAAATTCTTGGGCTTAAGCGATTTTCTTGACTCAGCCTCCCAAGTAGCTGGGACTATAGGCACCCACCACAACACCCGGCTATTTTTCTGTTGCAGTTGTCATTGTTGCTTAGCTGGCCTGGACTGGGTTTGAACCTGCCAGCCTCAGGGTATGTGGTTGACACTGTAACCACTGTGCTATGGATGCCAAGCCGGTTATTTTTTTTCAGAGATGAGTTCTCACTCTTGCTGAGGCTGGTGTCCAACTCCTGAGCTCCAGCAATCCACCCACCTTGGCCTCCTAGAGTGCTGGGATTACAGGCGTGAGCCACTGCACCTGGCCTAACCTTTTCTTTTCTTATAATGCCCTTGTCAGATTTTGAAATCAGGTTTATGCTAAGTTAGGAATTGTTTTCCCTTCCTCTGAATATGTTTGTGTAACACTGGTATTATTTCTTCTTTAAATTTTTAATACATAGAAGCCACCAGTGAAGGCCTACGGGCTTGTAGTTTTCTTTGTGGGAAGGTTTTAAATTATGAATTCAATTTTTTAACAGGCATAGGATGATTCAGGTTTTTTTACTCCTTCTTGGGTCAGTTTCAGGAAGTCTTGTTTTTCAAGGAGTTTTTCCATTTTCTCTAAGGCATGGAATTTATTGTTTTAAGTTAGAGTCAAGCTGGAGTAACAGGGACCAGATTTGCCCTTCTGCCCGGAGCAACTAACAAAACAGAAATGCAGGAGGGTAGGACACTGGGCGACAATGGCTAATGGCAATTGAGATTAGGGAAGCAGAAAAGATGAGCTTCCTACAATTTCTCGAACCCAGGCCTTAGAGCCGGGAGGGAAAGCCAATCCACAGCCAGCAATTTACCTGAGTTGGGGATACAAAGTTGAGTGTCTGGGTGGGGGGCCAGTGTGGTTGGACTTTGCAAGGTGGAATATTAGAGAGAATAAGTTGCAATGGGGGCCAGAGAGAGAGTTCTTGAATCTTCAGCTAAATCCTGGTGCATGCATATGAGAAAATTGTGAGACAGAAAAAAGAATTACCCAAAAGCATTAGAGAGAACGACTCCTGAAGCTTACCCAAGACTGGGATTTGTTCCTGTTACTACTAGAACAGAAAGCCTCCTGATTCAGAGAAAATAACTCTGTTGAGTCCTCAGAAAAGGTTTACCTCCAAGAGTGGGGCAAAATTAGCCCTAGATTAAAAGCAGCTGTGGTCCCACCAGACAAAGCTTAAAAACCAACCCTGAAAGAATCGAACTGTCTCTAAGTTAATCATATTACAGAACAAAGGCCAAGAATATCTAATGTTAAATAGAAAGGAGAAAACGGATAATAATTTTTCATTATATTCTTATAGTATGATTGATGTGGAGATTCTGGGTTTTTTACAAAGCTTTTTCTAAAGAGCATTGACTTTTATTTTGGCAGGCAGTTAAATGTTGATGGGTCACCTTGCTCTTACTGAGGTTTGGTTTAAGGAGTCTTTGTGAAGGTGGGTCAATTTCAGTTTTGCCCTTATTCCTGGGGCGTTCCTCTTACTCCTGGAGCACAGTTCTTAGTCCTCTCACGTGTTCCGTGTTTCTCCACTCTGGCTGGGTCAGTACCCCCAAGTCTCTCCAGTATTATTCAATCTCTGAAATCTCTGTTCACCCGTCAGTCCTTGGGCAGGTTAGCTGTTCTCTATTTGACCTTGTGAAATATCACCCTGGGCATAGACAGCTCAGGACGGCCCTTCAGGAACTGCTGCACAGATTTCTGGGGTGCTTTTTCGGCAGTTCTCTCTGCCTGTACCCCACTAGCTCTAGCCACCTTGGCAGCCCCAAACTCTGATCTGTTTCCTCCACCAGACCCCTGTTTTTTCTGCCCGGTACAACTGCTGCTCTGTGCTTGGGCCCCACATGCATCTCCTCCATCCTGGAAACCACTCTTCCCGGCAGGAAGCCAACTGAGTATGGGGCTGCTGCCTGGGCTACCCTTTCTCTAGGATCTAGCTCAGTTCTTGCCCAATGCCTGTAATCAGTTGCTTCTTATCCTCTGGTTATGTTTATAGTTATTTGTAGTTACGATTGATACTAGTTACTGTGTTTCCCCCCAAATAAGACACTGTCTTATATTTATTTTTTCTCAAGAAGACACACTAGGGCTTATTTTCAGGGGATGTCTTATTTTT
>NW_003852489.1:1409718-1410361 GCF_000181295.1 Otolemur garnettii
CTGTGGTTACCTTTTTTTTTTTTTTTTTGATGCAAAGTCTCACTTTGATGCCATTGGTAGAGTGCTGTGGCGTCACAGCTCACAGCAACCTTTAACTCTTGGGATCAAACAGTTCTTTTGCCTCAGCCTCCTGAGTAGCTGGGACTATTAGCACCCACCACAATGTCTGGCTATTTTTAGAGCTAGGGTCTCCCTCTTACTCAGGCTGGTCTAGAACTCCTGAGTTCAAGCAATCCACCCACTTTGGCCTCCTAGAGTGCTAGGAATACAGGCATGAGTCACTAGGCCTAGCCTTGTGGTTCGGATTTGAATATACCTAAGGACGAATGATGTTGAGCTTCTTTTCATGTGCTTTTTGATCATTTGGATAAATTCTTTGGAGAAACACCTATTAAAATTGTTGCCCATTTAAAAATTATAATGCATGTATAATGCATTATAAGTGAAAGTAATCAATATGTATAATAACCCAATTTGGTGAAATAAGAAACATTGAGTGTGTATAGTGCATAGTGGTTAAATGCACAAACATTAGAGTAACCCTGCCTGGTTCATATCCCAGTCCCGCTACTTACTACCTACACAGCCTTGGGCAAGTTACCTAATCTCTCTATGACTTGGTTTCCTTGTCTGTAAATGGGGA
>NW_003852489.1:1411601-1412641 GCF_000181295.1 Otolemur garnettii
TCCTTGTGCTCAAGGGACTTTTCATTCTTTGTTCACTCCACCTGTCAGGAATCCTGGTTGAGATTCCACCTTATTGCCTGTTCATCCTTCTTCCAAATCCTTCTTCCAGCCTGGGCTGTTCCTCCCTCATCTCTGTCACCCAACTTTGCATCTTGTTACACCCTGCTGGAAATTGCATCTGTCCCCTGTGATGGCGAGCTCTTGGGACAGGGGCCATATTTACTGCCATCTTGGTTTGTGGTCCCACTCCAAAGGCTAACACACAGACCAGAACAGACACAAGAAGGGGAAGAAGACACAAGAAGAAGGTTCTCCCATCATAGGTCCAGCCTTGAACTGCATTGTCCTGGTTTATTTGATATATAACTCCATGCCTTATAGACATGGGGCTTTAAGGATCAAAAGAAAATCCTCTAGAGGAAATTTCCCCAAATGGAAAGTTAAGTAGACTGTAGACCCTTGCCCCTTCATACAATAGAGCTGCCTACAGATTTCCAAAGAACTGATGAATATCGCCCTTCCAATTCTCTTGGATATTATCGAAGGATCATTTCCTTCTTTGAAATAAGCAAGATGTGTTTCCTAACCCCCCAAAGCTTAGGAGTCTCAAAATACCCACCCCTTCAAGTTCCAGTGGCAGTGCAGCTATTCTTTAAAAGAGTGAAAATTATTAGAAAAATACTTTTACCTCCTTGAGGAAGAGAAAAAGACCTCCAAGTTTCCAAAATTCCTAGAAGAAAAATGTTGAGATGTACTGAGCGTCTAGTATGTGTTTCTAGAAGACATTGCGTGAAGATATCACAGAGCTGAGAGGCTAACAGGGAGCAAGGTCTCTGAACATCCTTTAGAACAGTGTTGCACAAACGAGCCACCATCAGTCACCTCAGCAGAACAACTGAGCTCAGAAAGGGGCCCAGCCAGAACAGCCCATCCCGCCACACACCAATGTCCAGATCAGAGCATTAACACTAAACTGAAAAATCTCGTTGTGGGTTCTTGTTATCGTTATTGGTGTGAGTTACTATAACTCTTATTATCTT
>NW_003852489.1:1412837-1434993 GCF_000181295.1 Otolemur garnettii
ACTTCTATGGTTTCTGCTGTGTATGTTTTGGTTGTTGCAGAGATGATGGGGTTGAGTGTGTATTGTACTTGCTATTTAGGAAAATCCTTCTCATGGAGTTTAGGAGAAAAACAATGGCTTTTGCTATTCTGAGTAAATAGGTAATAGAGTCATAGGTGCAGGGACAATGAGGGTATTGGAGAGGCTCCTGTGGGTGAGGCACCCATTGCAGCCCACCTCGGGGAGATGCTCAGCTTGGCCTCTCCCACCCACACCAACGAGACTACCCACCCCTTGAGCTCGGCTGCCCCAGGTCTCACAAGAGATGAGCAGAAAGTCTTGCTGAAGCACCTCTGTGTCTTCTGAGCGTATTTAGCACCTAACAGACGGTGGTGGCTGGGAGGTTGGCATTGTCTAGCTCCCTCAAGGCTCCAGGTTATACTGCAGGTTGAAGCTGATGTCCTTTGAGTTTGTTAGAGCAGCCAACAATGTGATCTGGCCTTCCAAGAGGGTTTCATATTTTCTTTTTAAGGTCCAAGACAGACCTGGGCATCTCAAACTGCCAGTACTATTGATATTAATCATTATTATTGCCATAGATAACATTTATTTATTTATTTTTGAGACAGAGTCTCACTCAGTCGCCCTGGGGTTGAGTGCCCACCACAAATGCCTGGCTATTTTTAGAGATGGAGTCTTGCTCTTGCTCAGGCTAGTCTTGAACCCCTGAACTCAGGTAATCCACCTCCCTGGGCCTCCCAGAGTACTAGGATTGTAGGCATGAGCCACTGTGCCTGGTGTATCGAACATTTATTGAGTATTTACTATGTTCTGTGCACTCTGCCAAACTCATGAGATGGAATATTTTACTTGATCTTCTGAAGATGTTACAGGGTTCACCTTCCTTTACAAATGAGAAATGTGGGGCTAAAAGGCTAAGCAGATTGACTGAGGTCACCTAACTTGTAAATGGAGGAAACAAGATACAAATCCAGACAGTACTTCAAGGGCAGTGGTGGACATACCCTAATGTGACCTTGAATGAGTCGTATCCTTGTATAATCCTGTCCCCTTGAGCATGGGCAGAACATATGACTTGCTTCTGACCAATAGAATGATGCAAAGGCAACAGATGTCACTCCCAAGATGATGCTACTGTATATAAAACTCTGGCTTAGAAAATGGGAACAAGGCTTGGTGCCTGTGGCTCAAGTGGCTAAGGTGCCAGTCACATACACCTAAGGTGGCAGGTTCGAACCCAGCCCAGGCCCGCCAAACAACAATGACAGCTGCAACGAAAAAATAGCCAGGCATTGTGGCAGGCATCTGTGGTCCCAGCTACTTGGGAGGCTGAGGCAGGAGACTCGCTTGGGCCCAGGAGAGGTTGCTGTGAGCTGTGATGCCATGGCACTCTGCCCAGGGGAACAGCTTGAGGCTCTGTCTCAAAAAAAAAGAAAGAAAATGGGAACAAGAGAGATAGATTCTCCAGATGACCTTAAAGAAGCTAGCAGCCCTATTGTGACCTGATTGTGGAGAGGGCCACATGGCCAAGATTGTGGGTGGCCTTCTTGGATGCGAGGGCCATCTCCAGTGACAGCCAGAAAGACACTGGGGCTCTCACTCAAGGAAGTGAATGCTGCCAATAACCTGCATGAGTTGGGGAGCAAATTATTTCCTACTTGAGCCTGTAGATGAGAAGGCTGTAGATGGTTGGCTTGGCCAACCACCTTGACTACAGTCTTGTGCAACCCTGAGCAGAGGACCCAGCCAACCTGTGCCCAGACTCCTGACCCACAGAAACTATGAGATAATGAAGTGAGTGGTGTTAACCTACTAAGTTTGTGGTGATTTGTTATGCAGCATAGAAAGCTAATACACAGCCCACAGACTCAGCCCTGCTCTGCGTTCTGTGTGGGGCCTCCTGCAGGGTTTCTTTGTCTCTTTCAGGGGATTTCCAGCCTGATTTCTTGGAAAAAGACCAGAGCAAGGGAATCCTGAGCTCCTTTCTAACCAAGAGGCAGAGAAGTAGGAAACCAGGTGCAACATTCAAACGAAGGATCAGCAAGGACCACGTGGAGCCCTCCTGCCTCGTGACATTTCCAGGTGAGCAGAGATTTTGGATTAGGATTAAGCGATCATGGGAGGGTTGGTCCTGGCAGAAAAGTACACTAACGATATGCAGTGGGAAGGCGAGTATTTTGAAATCTGAGTCTATATTTACACAATTATGGTGTCTAATCGAGTTAGTGCTGGGCTGCTGGGGCGGATTTCACCTTGACATCGAGTGCTGGAATTTAAAATATGACCCACAGGCCACAGGCAGCTGGGGTGGCACTGCATCTGTTAGATGCTTTAAATGTGTTTACTTCATTGAACATGGCAGGAAAACATCAATATCACAGGACAGGGCTGCCTGCATCATTCTGAAAAGAAAACATAGCTCTACGTTTGGGGCCTAATAAAAGTGGAAGGTTCCCCTTTCTTGTTGACTGTGTGTGTGCAGCCAGGCCTCTGCAGAACTGTGTTTGACAAGGACAGCTCCCTGAGACTGTTCAAAAAGGTGTTTCCAGTCTCTGCTCCAATCACCTGGGCCCCTGGACTCCCAAAAGCCTCTGAAGGGCCCACCCAGGGTGAGCCCTCCTTCCTGAACACTGAAGCACAGGCTTATGGCTGGGGCCCAGGGAGTCACCCTGCCTGGCCTTGGAGTGACGGTACACTGTTTCTCAGTAAGCAGCCCCAAGAAATAGAGCTGATACTGAGTCTTCTCTCCAAGGAGCCACATGGCATTCAGATCTTGCTTCTTTTTGCAACTGGAAGGCACAAAACATCTGCCTGTTCAAAAATGTCTTTGGGTGGCACCTGTAGCTCAAGGAGTAGGGCGCTGGCCCCATATGCCGCAAAACCCAGCCCTGGCCAAAAACTGCAAAAAGAAAAAGGCCTTGGCTCTGCGCCTGTGGCTCAAGCGGCTAAGGCGCTAGCCACATACACTTGAGCTGGTGGGTTCCAATCCAGCCTGGACCCGCCAAACAACAATGATGGCTGCAACCAAAACTAGCTGGGTATTGCAGGGGGCGCCTGTGGTTCCAGCTACTTGGGAGGCTGAGGCAGGAGAGTCGCTTCCAGCTACTTGGGAGGCTGGAGAGTCGCTTCCAGCTACTTGGGAGGCTGAGGCAGGAGAGTCGCTTAAGCCCAGGAGTTGGAGGTTGCTGTGAGCAGTGATGCCACAGCACTCTACCGAGGCCGCCAGCTTGAGGCTCTGTCTCAAAAAAAAGTCTTTGGGGGAGGCAAAAACCAGACTAGGTTGTCGCCCTGCCATGCCCAACTCTACTCTATCTGCCTTCCTGAGCATGATTTTCTGGGAGATGGCGGGTCTGCGGGAGGTGAGGCTTTGGGAGAGACATAAGAGGCCTTTTTCTCCCTGGGGTGGGTTAGCACCAGATAGCCAAAGGTGAGGAGCAGCCTCCTACAGGTCTCAGAGAGAGCCTGACCCTTGGAAATCAGCAGCCCCAGGCTGCTGTCTGCACGTAATGGACAAGTGGTCAGGTAGGAGCTGGATGGGTAAGCAGGGTCCTAGGGTCCTCCTGGGAGGATGGATCAGAACCAACAGAACTTGTACCAAGTGAAATAGAAATAAGCATCAACTTTCGCCCCAAATTAATGAGCACAGTTGAGAAGACTGGGGAGAAGCGCAAAACCAAACATCCGTACAGACGTGCAAAAATTCAGAGCGTATCACCCACATCCCTATCTGTGAAAAACACTCGAGAAAGACTGGCAAAACAACCAAGGAATCCGCTAGAGACCTCCGGAGATAGGAAGCTGCAATGACTCCCCCGTCTTGCTGGTTCTAGCGAGAAAGGTGCGATCTCACTCATGTCACTGCGGCTCGGGCCGTCTCCTCTTCGCTCGGGACCCATTTGGTGTAAAAGTCTATAAATGTGCTTCTATTGCTTCCATTTTATGCTGGTTCTTTTTTGCCTCGTTTCCTCTTTTTCGGTTCCTTTAACTTGGACCAGTCAGATCCAGTTCCCATTCATCCTTCCTCTCACCTGCTTAGCTGAGGAATGCTACCCCATTTGCTGTTTAACTGCTGCCCTCGTTTTCTCTTCCATTCATGAAGGAAGCCTCATTTATCTACTATTATTTGAAAATAACACGCCGAGGAAGGATGATAGAACAGAAAGGCAAGTGCGGGTCCCCAACAACTAGAAAGATTTCATGTGAGCCCAAGACGTACCTATTTCAGGGATTATTTTATTTATTTATTTTTTTCAGAGACAGAGTCTTACTTTATTGCCCTTGGTAGAGTGCTGTGGCGTCACAACTCACAGCAACCTCCAACTCCTGGGCTTAAGCAGTTCTTTTGCCTCAGCCTCCCAAGTAGCTGGGACTACAGGATCCCGCCACATGCCCGGCTATTTTTCTGTTGTTGTTGCACTTTGGCCAGGGCTGGGTTTGAACCTGCCACCCTGGGTATATGGGGCCAGCGCCCTACCTACGGATCCACAGGTGCCGCCCCCTCAGGGATTATTTTAAAGAAGAGAGAAATGGATTCCATATTTGCTTTGGTGTTTGGGAGTTTTTCTATTACTTGTTGCTCAAAACATGTCCTATCTCTTCCTGTGTAGGAGGGTTACATATTCCTGCTTTAATGAGAATGGATTTGCAGATGACTCGTTTGGGCCAATGAAAACTTAGCTGGAGGCTTGGCGCCTGTACGAGTGCCAGCCACATATGAGGCTGGTGGGTTCAAACCCAGCTCGGGGCAGCTAAAACAACAATGACAACTGCAATAAAAAGATAGCCGGGCATGGTGGTGGATGCCTGTAGTCCCAGCTACTTGGGAGGCTGGGGCAAGGGAATCGCTTAAGCCTGAGTTTGAGGTTGCTATGAGCTGTGACGCCGCAGCACCCTACTGAGGGTGACATAGTGAGACTCTGTCTAAAAGAAAACTTAGCTGGACTGACCTGTGCCACCTTTAAGCAGAAGCTTTGTAGCTACTGTGTCACTCCATCATATGCTCTTTTCCTATGCCTAGCTGAGCGATGCCCCAGGTCGGAGACCATCCCACATCCAGGACCCAAAGTGAATGGCTCATGGAGCAAAGTGATACCTCCCCCAGCCCCACAGGCAGTGAAGCAGTTGCGAGTAAGAACTAAATCTTCTAAGGCCCTGAGATTTCAGGGGTCATTTGTTAACACACATAACAGTCTATTCAAACTGACACAGTGGTCGAACAGAATCCCAGCTTCTGGAGTTGCGGCCTAAAGTGTATTTTACTTAACAGTGTTAACCATGCCATTGAATGTTTAATCACCATCCTGGACTTATAATGAAGCCTATGTTCTGAGGAAGCAATGGTGATGGGGACACAGACTGGGTCACCTTCCAGAACCACGCAGCCAGGAAAGGCAGCAGAGCCAGATTTCAAACTCAGAAAACGAAATCCCTTGCTCATTTTATTGCAGGAGGCTGCCGCAGGGGGTCTGGTGGCAGCCTCGCTGGCATCACAACAGAAGTACACGAAGGACTGTGGCTTCTGCTTGGGGTTTTCTCATTCAATTCCATTTTTAGCTGGAGTGGCACATGGTACTAGATTTCCAACTGTTATCCTTGGAGTCTGACTGACTTATCACATAATAAGTCTCCTCCAGCTCCCAAAAATCTCTATGCTAAAAACAAAAAAAGGGAGAAAAATTTAACTGCCAATGCCCAACTCCCACTGCCAAACTGGGTGTAAATGACTGTTCAGTATAAGCATTCCATGCTCTCTGAATCAGAGGCCTGAAGAATCAGGTTTCTGAACTTGGGGGGAGGTTATCCTCGGTTTCACCTTCGTGCAATAATTCTAGGCTTCTAACCAGACTCAAATCTCAGGGGTGTGTGTTTAACTGAACAGGCTCCCCATTATCTGACAGCCTGGGTCTCGATGACTGTCTCTGCTTCACACCCTGAGTTTGGCAGAATGACCACCCTCCTCAGAAAACTCAGGCGGTCCCCAGCCGTCTCCCTGGGAGAGAGCAAACCTTTTTCAAGGACCCCTTTCACAAGGGGGGAAAAAACCATCTAAAAACCTCACACCAGCATAAACGTAACCATTCAGGGCCCTCTTACAGAGTTTTTAAACAAGACTTTGGGGGTGGGGGGAGAGAAGAGATGGGAAATACACACAGAAGAGAGAAGAAAGGGACTCTTTGAATTCACTTCAACAAATCTGGGTATAAACAAGAATATGGTGCACGTATCAGTGTGGTGGGGGTTGGGAAAGCAGTAAAATCAACCAAAAGTGCCACGGACCAAACTTTTCATTTTTATCTTGACATTTTCCTCCTGAGCTTTTATATAAGTGGATTTTTGGACTTCCAGGCTATAATTTATATAATACTTAATGATGTAAAAAAAAAAAAAAAAAAAAAAAAACGGGTTTGTACCAAAGCAACTGATTGACTATACTTCTCAAAAAGCTGGATTGTTGCCTCCTCCTCTTGGACGTTCACTGTCAAGGAGGGATTGTGTAGCTTTCTGACCAAGACTCTTCTCAACCTTTATGCCCATTGTGAGTTGTACAAGTGAGGGACCACCATCCCCCAACTTGGAAAAAGGCCTGGCACAAGGAATAGAGAAAAACCTGATGAGCTGGAAGGGATAAAATAAGGGTGTGCCAAGAATGGATTGCTGAAGAGATGATGGATCTATTGGATATTGATGGACAGGGGAGTGTTACTAACTTGCCCGTGGGAAAGATGGAAGTCACGGACTGGTGGGGTATCATATCTTGGTTCAGATATGGATCAAGATTTCTCAGATGGCTTGAAAAGTCTGATGCCAAGAGGTATGCCAGAGTCTTGACACCCAGGTTGATTGCAAATCCTTAGAAGAGTGAGATTGTTTTCCTTGAGCAGTACCTGACCCTCAACTCAAGGATGTAGCTCATCATGTTTAATTTTGATCTTAATTAGATACACATGAATAGATGTGACAGAATGGTGTTCACTGGCTGTAAGAAGTTGATCCAGGTTGGAAGCATAGATTTTCTTAGAACTTGTAGACTCCATAAAGGCCTAAGAAATCTCAGTATCACCTGCAAGAACTTTGAGGATGGCTCCTGACCACATGCTGTCCTGAGACAGAGGTGATGGTGTTCCCAGATCCCTGGTACTTCCTGTAAAAGAAAAGATAGATTGGGGAAAGGTTCACATCATCTCTGTAATGAATGGTATATCTGTTAGCTATTGTTCTGTAACAAAGCATCCCCAAATTTAATAATGGCGTATAAAAACAGCCATGCTGTCATTCCTCACAAGTCAGCAGGACAACTGAGGTTCTTCTGGTCTAGACTAGACATGTTCCTGACATGGCTTGCTTATGCCTCTCTTGCCAGATGGTGGGTTGACTGGGGGCTGGCTGATTTTGGATGGCTTCATTCAAACATTTGGTGATTGGATGGCTATTGGCTGCAGCAATGGGAGTGACTGATGTATGAACATCATCCAGCAGGCTAGCTCAGGCTTGTTCTCTAGCAGTGGCAAGTTTCCCAGAGAAACTTGGAATTAGTGGAAATGCAAGGCTTGGGCTCAAAACTGGCTCAGTATCACTTTGCTGTCAGTCAAAGCAAGTCATAGGGTCAACATGAATTCAAGGACTGGGCAAATAAACTCTGTCTCTTGATGGGAGGAGCTACAAAATCATATTATCAGTAGTGTGGGTAGAAGCAGGTATCAAGTATTAGGGCCGTATTTGTAATCCAACTATGTAAGATGTATTTGCAAGGTGGCTGACCCAGACAATGGATATAATGTGTGACCCGAACCTGATGCCATCTCTGTAAGGCAAATTAGACACACAGCCTTAGCCTCAGTGCAGCTGAGTCCCTAAGCCAGTCACTGTAGGACCAAAGAGTTTCCTGTATTCAAAATACTACCTAGGATTTCTTCTCTCGGTTCCTTTGTGAATGTTTCCTGCATTTTACAGAAAGGAAGAACACAAAATGAAGGTTTTGGGGCTTTTCTATTTTTTGACAGATATTTCCTTTTGAAACAAGCTTTAAACTAACTAGATAGACATTCTTTTTTGAGAACACCAGATCGCAGTATTTCTGCTCTGTAGTTTCAGAGATTCCTGCTGACTTCCTAAAGCACTGCGCACGGAGAAGAGGTAGAGGAGTAACCTAAGCTTTGTGGTTTCAGGGCTATAAATCAAACTTTGTAAATCTAGGGCACAAATGTGACCTACTAAAGACAGTAGTGAACCGTGGTGCCCCATCCAGTTATTGAGATCAGGGCTTTCAAGCATTCAACTTGGATGTGTGAGATGGTCTTGAATTAGACCTTGACTATCTATCTCTAGAGACGCTGCACAGACCCATGATGCTGCAATCTCTGAGAGAAAAGGAGGAATATTGGTGAGGTAGTCAGATTCCCTTATTACCCCACCCCAAATGGAAAATGAAAAGTTTCATCTCAGTGAAAAGTCAAGGTGGCGGACATTACCGGTTGCCTACCCAATGGTGCGCCCTCATTGCCCCCACACTTTGTTTTCTTCGGTGCTGACAGAACCCTCATTTGGTTTCAGTTCAGGTTAACAATGTGTTTTGGGAAGGTAGGACCTGCCCCAGTCCCAGAGAATGAACTATGATTGGTCCAAGCAAACTATTGTACACCCTTTTCCCAGTGCTTCTGATTGGTTTAAGGATTCACATGTGACCTGGATTTGGTCAATAGGTACTAAGAAAGAGTCTGCTGGGAGCTTTTGGGAAAGATTTCCCCCTGATAAAAAGAGAAGTAAACTAAGAAAAACCTTCTTCCCTTCCTGCCGGCTTTTAGATCATACTGGTAGATATTTGGAGATGTGACAACCATCTTGTCACCACAAAGGGAATCTCCCAGACCCTAGCCCTGACATGACTGAGCTGCTGAGCAGATCTGGAGCCCAGGATGGAATTTAGCCAGATGTAAGATGCAGCAGCAATGGCTATTTGTAGCTAAGTTTTGCTTTGATTGGGCAGGCATTGGTTCTGATTTATCAATGCCTATGCCATATTGGTTATCAAGGGGTTTTTTGGGTTGCTGTTGTTGGTTGTTTGTTTTTGAGATAGAATCTCACTCTGTGTCCTGGGTAGAGTGCCATGGCTTCACAGCTCACAGCAACCTCAAATTCTTGGGCTCAAGTGATTCTCTTGCTGCAGCCTCCTGAGTAGCTTGGATTACAGGCACCTGCCACAATACCCAGCTATTTTCGAGATAGGGTCTCACTCTTGCTCAGGCTGGTCTGGAATTCCTGAGCTCAGGCAATCCACCTGCCTTGGCCTCCCAGAATGCTAGGATTACAGGCGTGAGCCACCGCACTCCACTTGGTTGAGTATTTTGAATACCACCCTTGACTTAGAACTAGTGTCTCTAGATTTTATTGTTATCTAATGAAAATAAACCCCTATTGTTCAAGCAACTTTAATTGTATGTTCATTTGTGTGCAGCCAAAGGCATTCTTAACGTGCAGTTATGGATCATGGAGACCTGGTCAGATCTGAACTGTGTATATGGGCACTTCACATGCAGAGCTCTGTGAGCTGGTGGCCCTGTTAGGATCTGCCATATTCCTTCCTCACATACACCCTCACCCCCAGAAGTTATTAGGTAGCATTAATGTCTTTTTCTTTGTAATGGCTCCCTTTTAGATAGATAGATAGATAGATAGATAGATGTGGGGAAAAGTAAACTATTTAATATCTGTGGTTTATATAGGAGGTCTAACAATTAAGTTGGCAAACCCATTCTAAAAAAGTTTTTTGACAGGTGGACTAGGCTCCAGCATTGGGCAGAGCTTCCCAACGGGAATACTTCAACAGTGACCTTGGTGATGATGAGCAATGAGGGACATAGCACTTTTTCAAGGATATGTTTGTGAACTTAATTGACCTCCTAGATAGATAAATGGTGGTGATGAGTAAAAGTAAACTAATTAATATCTGTGACCTGGAAAAGGAAGGGATTGCAGCCCTATCAGTGTGCTGTATCTGCTTTTCATGGAAGGGTTGAGATAGAAATTTATCCTCTTTGGCAGAAAGTAGGAGATTTAGTTAACTTCTACCTCATCTGTCCATTTGCTCTTCTGCTATAGTGTTTGATTAGCCGTACTGATAATGTCTCTTTTAGGAATGAGGCTTAGATCGCCATCAGTCAACTAGTCAACCAGTCTGTCTTGTTGATGTACACCATCCCTAACAGGAGGAAGGTTCAGGGAGAGGAGCTATGGCAGTGATTGTCAATTGGTGTGCCACGGCATACTGGTGTGCTGGGAGAGGATCTTAGGTGTGCTACAAAAAAATTTTAAGATCATTAATTAAATTATTTTCAAAAGGGATTCAAAGCAGAGTAAGTATATTTTTTTTTTTTTGAGACAGAGCCTCAAGCTATCCCCCTGGGTAGAGTGCCATGGCATCACAGCTCACAGCAACCTCCAACTCCTGGGCTCAAGTGAGTCTCCTGCCTCAGCCTCCCAAGTAGCTGGGACCATAGGCACCAGCCACAATGCCCGGCTATTTTTTTTGGTTGCAGCCATCATTGTTGTTTGGCAGGCCCAGGCTGGATTTGAACCTGCCACCTTAGGTGTATGTAGCTGGTGCCTGAGCCACTTGAGCCACAGGCGCCGAGCCTATATTCTTTTTTTCTTTTTGAGACAGAAAGAAAGGGTCACTTTGTCACCCTAGGTAGAGTGCGGAGGCGTCGTAGCTCCCAGCAACCTCAAACTGTTGGGCTCAAGTGATCCTCTTGCCTCAGCCTCCCATGTAGCTAGGACTATAGGCACCCACCACAACTCCTGGCTTTTTTAGAGACAGGGTCTCTTACTCAGGCTGGTCTCAAACTCTTGAGCTCAGGTGATCCACCTGCCTTGGCCTCCCAGATTGATAGGATTATGTAGTGACCCTTGATCAACATAATGTAACTGTACTATGGACGTTTATAGGTTCAAGTATGCCATGAGATAATAAAGGTTGAAAAATACTGGTCTAGGAGCATACTGTGTGGGTTGTATTGTAATTTTTTTTCCATGTCCCTCTTCCCTGTGGGACTATGAGCATTTTAATGGAGAGAACCGTATCTTTCATCTCTGTATGCCTAAGTTTAGCACAGCATCTGGCCCATAGAGGGTGCTTAATAGGTGATTTGTTGAAAGAAAAAAAATGAATCATATAAAAAAGTATTTAAAAATGCATGTTCTATCAGGACTGGGAGATTTTTTTATGGCTGTAGAACAACCTACTTTCTATGTGGCTACCTGAAAAAAATTCTAATTATGGATGTCAGAGTATCTTATTCCATTTTAAAGCCAACCCGTTGAGAAATACAATCAAGGGGAATCAGCCCATCTTGCCACGTGTTTTTTGTGGCACGGTTTGTGCCTTTTTGAAATGGGGAAGAGGCTGCTTCCTAAAGCAACTCTCTTACTAAATGTGGTGACGAGAAGTGAAAATATCTTTCTTGGGGTTAAAAAAGATTTGTCATGAATTCACTAAGTAGCGTGTTTGAACTAACTTTAAAAGCTGACTTAGAGAAACTAGATAAAATATATTTATATCTCCGCTAACCATCTTTCAACATGTCAGCTCATCTGAAGCCTCCCCGAGATCCGTGAGCGACAGCGTGTAAGCTGTTCTTTAGCTGGCCATCTGAAAACTCATCAAATGGCAAGGTAGGAAAAACAAAATCACCTCCAAAACTTTCAGATTGCATTGATCTGCGGCAGAAAGCCCTCACCACAGGAAGAGAAATGATGGATTTGCAACTCGCAGGAGGATTCATTTAAAGTGCTTTGTGTTGCGTGCCTGGTTTTATTTTAATTTATGTACGGAATTGCCTGGGAGTAGTAAATAGACTTTATTTGCTGTATTTTGAGGAAGATAAAATTATCAGGACTGTCTATGTATTTCAAAGCCCGGGAAAACAAAAACAGCTTTGAAGCTTCTCCTGGAGTTTTTTGGTCCTAATCTTCTAAGAGATGGTCTTGATAATGTTTATTCTTTTCTTCTTTCGAAACCAGTCGAAAGTACCATTTTTCTCAGTTAAAATAGCAATCTGGTTTTTAATTAGGTCAGGTAAAGTACCCATCGAGAGCACCACAGATTATTTAAATAATTGGAAAAGGGCCAGCAGGAATTTGTGAATAGCACGAACACCCTTCTCCCCAAATCTCTCTCTGCCCTTCTCCCTAACCCTGCATGGCCCCCACTAAGAACACACCCTGGTCTATGAGAAGTGGGTTTTTCACTTGAATTCATAGACAACATCGGGACATGTTTTTTACTGGGTTTCCCCAATAACCCAAAAAGATAAGCCATTTTCCATCTGCTTGGAGATAATCTGTAGAGGTTTTGTTTTAATCGATGTGCATGGGCAAACGATATACAGATCACACTGTATGCAGCCAGAGAAGACGGAGAGGCAGAGTTTTATTTTAAGTTTCTCATACTCAGCAATGTCAGTTTCTGACAACATCCCATCTATTGAATCTCCCCCAGGGCCTGGAAGAGGGGTTGGCAAACTTCTTCTGTAAAGGACTGAATAGTAGGTTTGGCACCTGTGGCTCAAGTGGCTAAGGCGCCAGCCACATACACCTAAGGTGGTGGGTTCGAATCCAGCCCAGACCCGCCAAAAAGACAACAACGGCTACAACCAAAAAATAGCCGGGCGTTGTGGCGGGCACCTGTGGTCCCAGCTACTTGGGAGGCTGAGGCAGGAGACTCGCTTGAGCCCAGGAGTTGGAGGTTGCTATGAGCTGTGATGCCACAGGTACTCTACCCAGGGGGACAGCTTGAGGCTCTGTTTCAAAAAAAATAAAGTAAATATTTTACTGAATAGTAAATATTTTAGACCTCTTTTGGTCTCTGTTGGAATTGCTCAATTCTGCACGAAAGTCGCCATATACAGTATGGATCCAAAAAGGTGTGTTCAAGAAAATATTTACAAAAATAGGCAGTAGGCATTGGTCCTTGGCTGGGAGCTTCTCTCAACGCTTCACCTGATGGGGTTCTAGATCCTGGTTTTCTTGTGATGGCACCCTGCCCGTTCTCCTAAAAGGGGGTTGAGCCCAGCAGTGGCTCTGATCCACTTAGGCAAGTCCGTTACATCACCCTACCTGTGTTCCAGTCCCCACCTTTGCACTCTGGAGACCTAGTAGAGCATTATAGAGTGTACATCCTCAAATTAACAAGCTCACTAGCTAGTTACCCTTGTTAAGACCTCCCTTGTGTTCCATCTCAATCACAGTGACCCGACGTTCTACTCTTTGATCTCTTCTTCATGTTCTTCACCAGGGCTATCTTTCTGAAGCACAGTATGATCACAGAACTCTTAGTTGAACAATGGTTGATGTAGAAAGTGCAATCACAGGCCGGGTGCAGTTACTCATGCCTGTAATCCTAGCATTCTAGAAGGCCGAGGTGGATGGATTGCTTGAGCGCAGGAGTTGGAGACCAGCTTGAGCAAGACAGAGACCTCTCCCCCTAGCCTACTGAAAACACAGAAAAAAAAATTAGCCGGGTGTTGTGGTGGGTATCCCAGCTACTCGAGAGGCAGAGGCAAGAGGATCTCTTGAGTTCTTGTTGTGAGCTATGACACCATAGCTCTCTACCTAGAGTGCCAGAGTGAGACTGTCTCAAAAAAAAGAAAAGTGCAATCATGCCCAATTGTGGCATTCAAAGCTCTTTACAAGCTGGCTCCAGGGCTGATATCTATTAGACATAGTGGGTATGGTAGTTATAGTAGTTGGGACCCATGATACCTTTTGGGAGCCTTGATCAAGTTTTAATTTTAATTTATTTTAAAGTAGAAGAAAGATGAGTATACAATGTATCCTCTGTAAATTGCTGTAAATCGACCACTCAAGGGACTGTAACAAACTGGTCAGCATAAGGAACTAGGCCTACTGTACTGCTATGGACATGTGGTGCATGTCTTGTCTATGAAAATTAGGCCAACTTAAGGAGACGATCAATGTAAAGAGGGGGTCAACTACGGAGGTTCTACTGTAGTAGGAATAATCAATATATAATAATAAATCCAAACTGAGTTAAATTCATCTTTATAGTAACATGGTTGTAAATATAATTTTTTTTTAGTGGGAAGAGTTCACAAAGGCCAAAGTTTGTAGGGCCCTTTCTAAGGAGTACTATATAAAACACAGAATAAAAATGAGTATAATTGTGATGGATGTGTTACTTAGTTCAATGTACGCATTTCACATTGTATATCGAAGTAGTATCCTGAACCCCATAAATGCATCAATGTACACAGTTACGATGTAATCAAAAATAATTTGGCTTGGCGCCTATAGCTCAACCGGCTAAGGCGCTAGCCACATACACCTAAGGTGGCGGTTTGAATCCCCAGCCCGGACCCGCCAAACAACAATGACAGCTGCAACCAAAAAATAGCCGGGCGTTGTGGCAGGCGCCTGTGGTCCCAGCTACTTGGGAGGCTGAGGCAGGAGACTCGCTTGAGCCCAGGAGTTGGAGGTTGCTGTGAGCTGTAATGCCACGGCACTCTACCCAGGGGGACAGCTTGAGGCTCTGCCTCAAAAAATAATAATAATAATAATAATTTAAAAAATAAAATACAGAATAACTAACTGAATTCCAATTTCAGATGAACCACGAATGATTTTTTTTTAGCATAAGTGTATCCCAAATATTGCGTGTGGCATGCTAACACTAAAAATGTATTTTTTATCTAAAATTCAAATGAAGTGGGCACCCTGTGCTTCTTTTTTGTTAAATCTGGCAACCCTGCAGGGAAGTCCTAAAGTGGCCCTGGCCGGTGCATTCTGCAGTGGCAGCCTTCTCTTTCATGCTCCTTAAGGCAAGTGTCTTAGATCAGGATCCCTCCCTCATGTGAGGATTTGTGTGTAAGTAATTTACCTACAGAAGGAAGACTTGTCCAGGGAACAGGCAGGCCAAGCCCTGAAGAGGGTGACTTCAGCCTGACCCCATCAAAGTCACCTCAGAAATGTCCCAAAGAGTGTCTGGGCAGAGCACCAATGTGGTCATCTATATTAGACCAGAAACATGGCTGGTCCAAATGTAAGGAAAGACTAATCACCCCGACCCTGTTAACTAACTTTCCTTTGGTTTTGCTCCCTAACCTGTCCAGAGGCAGTGCAAAGGAGAATAAGGGAATCAGGTATGAGTTACGGCGGGAACAGGTGCAGCTCCCTCATGCGGGCTTGAACCCCACACTGGGTACGGCCTGAAATCGATGGTCTCTTTGGCTTACACAAGGGGAGGGATGGAGAAGTTCAGAGGAGCAGACTAGCTCTCTTCTCTACCGGTCTCTGTTGGCCAACAGGGGCCTGTGTTCCACAGAGCCTTCATATCAGAACTCAAGAGTCTACCTTCTTACCATAAAAATCATTTCTGAGTTCCACCCCTCTGCTCTTCAACCCTGGCTGCGCCCTAAGAACCCCCAGCGGCTCTCTAGGCTGGTGTGGCTGTCTTCCTCCTGGGTGCCTACACACGCCTCTATCTGTCACTGATGACCTTGCTGTAATTACTCACATGCACATCTGCTCCCTGGGTGCTTGTGGCCTTCCCTCTGGCAGGAACTGTGTTTTTTTTTTTTTTGAGACAGAGCCTCAAGCTGTCCCCTAGGTAAAGTGCTGTAGCATCAGAGCTCACAGCAACCTCCAACTCCTGGGCTCAAGCGAGTCTCCTGCCTCAGCCTCCCAAGTAGCTGGGACCACAGGTGCCCGCCACAATGCCTGGCTATTTTTTGGTTGCAGCCGTTGTTGTTTGGCAGGCCCGGGCTGGATTCCAACCCGCCACCTTAGGTGTATGTGGCTGGCGCCTTAGCCACTTGAGCCACAGGTGCCGAGCCAGGGACTGTGTTTTATTCCTTTGGTTATCCCAATCACCTAGCTCACAGTAGTCCTGTAAATGTAGGAATTGATAGTGTTTAATCGGTAGTTTTGCATAAGTAAGCACCGTGCCACCATCAGCCAGAGCTACATCACTGTACGGAAAGTGTGTGTGTGTGTGTGGCTTACCACCTGTAACTCAGCAGCTAGGGCACCAGCCACATACGCTAGAGCCGGTGGGTTCGAATCTAGCCCAGGCCTATCAAACAACAATGACAACTACAACCAAAAAATAGCCGGGTGTTGTGGCGGGCACCTGTAATCCCAGCTACCTGGGAGGCTGAGGCAAGAGAATTGCTTAATTCCAAGAGTTGGAGGTTGCTGTGAGCTGTGACGCCACAGCACTCTACCCAAGGTGACAACTTAAGACTGTCTCAAAAAAAAAAAAAAAAAGGAAAGGGTGTGTGTGAAGGTGAGGGTTTATCATAGCTCCAGCAAAGCAGAGGCACCAAACATAAGTTGGAAAACAGAAAACAGAATCTTGCCTCAGATGCTGTCAAGTGCCACCCTTGTGAAGGGAAGGAGGTGGCATTGTGCTCCATCCCTGGAGAAGTTATCTTCCATGGAGCCTGAGGCCTATCTCCAGCCCTACTGGAATATCCTATCTCATGACTTCATTCTAACCTCCATTTCCAGGAATGGGAGCCTGGCCCTACTCTACCTCCATTTCTGTCGGGCCTGGCCCTTGGCAAGTCCTCAGCAACCCCTCTTTTTCTGGAGGCTTCTTGTGGCGTCCTCAACTCTGAGACATCTGGACCTGATGGCAGTAGCCTGATGTGAAGAGCACCAAGAAATCCCAAGATCAGATTGGACCCCCATGGCCTTGGAGACTAGCCTTAATCAGACCTGCATTCACCTGCCCCTTTGGACACCCAAAGTGTCTCCTGCCTCTCTATCTGCAAAGCCCACTAGGCAGCTCCTCCCATGGCCAGATCTGGGTTTGGATCTTGACTCTGACGTTGACCATCTGAGTGGTCTTGGGGAAGTTGCTTCATCTCAGTTTCTTCAGCTGTCAACTGACAATACCATCTCATTGGAAAGGGAGAACTAAGTGAGGTCACTTAGCAAGGTGCACAAAACCACACCAATTTTTTCCCCTTCTGTTCTTGGACCCTACTTGTTCCTAGATGTTTCCTTCCCCTCCTGACCCTTGGAATCCAGGGTTCCAAGTCCCTTCAATCTGAGAAACAGCAGGAGAGGGGATGCTCTTCTTGAGTCCTACTCAGCAGCCAGGCCTGCCTGCCTGGCCACGCCCCTGCAGGGTGGGGAAGGGAGGGTGGGGTTATTCAGGAAGACCCAGCAGCAGACACGAGGAGCTGCAAAATGCAAAGGTGGGGTGCATGGAGCATGAGTCTCGGATTAGGGCTCAGACGGCACAGAACGTTCTGATTAAGCTGAAAAGATCGACATTATTGAGAGGAGTCCAAATGGAATAAATTCCTGGCACGAGTGAGCAAAAGGGGACGAAGTGATAAAGGAAAAATGGTGATGAGAAGGCCAGTGGGAATCTCCTCTCAATGGCTGGTCAATTACCTGGGCTCTGGAGACCACACTTGTACGGAGCAGCAAAGTGTCATCCTGTACGCAGAGTGGTGGTGACGATTCACTTTCTGATCAGCGTGATACGTCCATGGCAGGATCCTTCAGGAAGAGAAGTGCTCTGTGAAGGGGAAATGTCCATTACCTGCAGTAAATTCCCACTCTTCCCACTTGTTTTGATTTCTGTCTCCTTCTCTACCTCTTGCCTTTCTCCACAGTCAAGTACATAGAATGACTCTGAGAAATTCAGTGACAGCTACCCTCCATTTTCGGTTTAATTTAGATCGTTTCCTGAGCATTAAAAAAAAAAAAAAATTCCAGGTTGACCCAGACAAAATTATTTAGTTTTTTGTTTATCCCCAGACCATCACCTGTAATATGCCAAGCACAAGATGAGAGGCCGGGGGAATTATGATGAGTTACTCAGTCCCGTTGGTCTGGCAGAGGACATGAGGATATAAATCAGTGATCCAGGGACAGGATGTGCTAATGCTGCCACAAAGTGCTGTGCAAGGTGCTCGGGAACACCAGAGACGAGTGACTGACAGTCACAATAGAGAGCCTGCTTGACGTGTCTTAAAGGATGAATCAGAGTTTGCCCAGGTTTACAGATGGTCGAAAACATTCCAAATGGAGACACCAGTGCATCAAGGATGAGACGCATGGCTAAGCCTGACTCATTGGAGAACTTGGCTCATTGTGTTTGGGCTTGGCTAAAATACAGAGCGATTGGGAAGTAGCAAGAGCTGGAGCTAGATGGGTATGCTGAGGCCTGATTAATGCACTCACAGGTGTTCACTAAGCACCTATGCACCGGGGGCCATTCTGTGTGCTGGGGATAGAACCATCCTTGAGCCCAGTGTGATCCCTGCTCTCTCAGGGCACATGTACCATGAGGGACGCATGGGGAAGGAAGCAGTTGGGTGCCACATTGTGAAGTACTGGGAGAAGGAATGTGGTCTTTCTGCAGTAGAAGATTAGGGACCATTGAAAGATTTTAAGGGAATGTCATGTTCATCTTAAGAATGCAGAAAGTTGGCTTGGCGCCTGTGGCTCAAGTGGCTAGGGCGCCAGCCACATACACCTAAGGTGGCGGGTTCGAATCCCCAGCCCGGGCCCACCAAACGACAATGATGGCTGCAACCAAAAAATGGCCGGGCATTGTGGTGGGTGCCTGTGGTCCCAGCTACTTGGGAGGCTGAGGCAGGAGACTTACTTGAGCCCAGGAGTTGGAGGTTGCTGTGAGCATGATGCCATGGCACTCTATCCAGGGGGATGGCTTAAGACTCCATCTCAAAAAAAAAAAAAAAAGAATGCAGAAAGTTCATGGAAGGTGGAGTGGAAGCAGGTAAAACTGGGGCAGAGGACCAGTTAGGAGGCTCCTGTGATAATCCAGGTGGGACAAGACAAAGTGCTGAATTAGGCAGGGGAGGTCTTTTCAGGATGTGATCCAGCTAGACAACCATATACTGGCTCCATGGCAGAGACCCCTCTTTTTTTATTATTACAGTAAAACAGTGATGATATAAATTTTATCATTTTAAAGTGTATAATTTAGTCACATTTAGCACATTCACAGAGTTGCACAATTATCACTACTATCTTGTTCTAGAACATTTTCATCACTAAAAGGAAACTCCATATTCATTAAGCAATCTCTCCCCATACCCTTCTCGTTTTTCCCCTGGTAACCATTAACTGGCTTCCTGTCTCTGTTGATTGGCCTATTCTGGAGGTTTTATGTAAATAGAATCATATAATATATGCCCTTTTGTGTCTGAGTTCTTTCATGTACCATAATGTTTCCAAGGTTCATCCATGTTTTAGCACATATACGAACTTCATTCCTTTTCATGGCTGAATAATATTCCATTCTATGGATCTACCATATTTATTTATCCATCTATCCATTGATAGACACTTAGGTTAGTTTTACCTTTCAACTATTATAAAGAGTGAGTGCTGCTGGGAACATTCATGTACAAGTTTTTGTTTAAACATCTGCTTTTCAATTCTTTTGGTTACATATCCAGGAGTGGAATTTCTGAGACAACCTCCCCTTTTTTGTTTAAATGTTTTTAGCTTCCAGGAAAGTCCATTCTTTTGAAAATTAACACAAAAGCTTTCTTCATCTGCCTAAGGATGGTGAATAATAGGGGTGACATTTCTTTTAGTTTGTGATATTAATGAGATAAGTTTCAATAGTACATGTTTGTGTAGAGCCTGCCTCCCTCTCATCAGCAAAAAGTCATCTCCAGGTTGGGCCTGAGTTTCCTGCAGTGACTGTGAAAGCAAATTGTCATGGATTCCTTGATCTAGAGACATCTGGTCAAATTTCTTGATTAAAACAAAGTCCATACTGTCAGTCCTAATTTCCTATCTGCATTATTCAAGGAAAGCCTGAGGGGACCGGTGTTAATAATTAGAGACTCTTAGCTTCTGACCTGAGCACCTGCTTCAGGCTGTAAGATAATTATCATTGCAAGGCCATTTGGAGGGCAAATGCAACACTATTTTCTCCATTGAGCATAGTATGGTCTTCTAGAATGACTAAATTAAGTTTAAGAAATACTTTAGTTCTTTTGGTTTTATATGTGAGTTTGGGGCATGAGAAATATTGCCTGAATTTTTCTAGCTGCACTAGTATGTTTTCGTGGAAAGAACACCCTCTCTGGTCCTGACCAAGTTGAGTTTGAATCATGCTACTTCCTAGTTATAACTTCCTTGGGCAAGTTATTTAAATTCTCTAAGCCTAACTTTTCTTATTTGTAAAATAGAAGTAGTAATACCATCCACAGACAGATATTTTGATTTTGGATGAGGCCCCAAAATGCTGAGAAAAGAAAATAGTTGGTAAGACCAGGCACGGAGGTTCATGCCTATAATCCTAGCACTCTGGGAGTCTAAGGTGGGTGGATCACCTGAGCTCAGGAGTTCAAAACCAGCCTGAGCAAGAGTGAGACTCTGTCTCTACTAAAAATAGAAAAACTAGCAGGGTATTGTGGGGGGGGGGCACCTGTAGTCCCAGTTACTCAGGAGGCTGAGATAAGAGGATGACTTGAACCCAGGAGTTTGAAGTTGCTGTGAGCTATGACACCATAGCACTCAACCCCAGAGCAACTAAGTGAGACTCTATCTCAAAAATAAAGAAAAAAAGAAAGAAAATAAATGGTAAGTATTCCCCTTGTTCCAAATGAGGTGCTTGAACACATATGCAAAACTTATAAGGAGACATCCTGAAACTGGTACTGTGGCCCCTAACTCCTGTCCATTTCAAAGGTATAACCCAGGCTGAAGATGTAAAGTCCAGAGGTTGAAATTAGATTTCTTTAGATAGAGATGTCAGTGAGTAAGTGAGATAGTTTTATTCTTACCTTTGGGTAGAGTCAAGGAGTGTTTTCCTCTCACTACAAATTCAGTGGGAAGGCTCCAAGGAAATCCTAATTTCCAAAATTAGAAATAAGGTGAAAATGTATGCTTTTACCACTTCTATCCAATATTTAATTGGAGGATGTAGCTACTGTAATAGGGCAAGAAAAAAGAAATAAAAGGAATATGAATTGTAAAAGGTGAAATAAAAGTGTATTATAAAAATCATAATTATCTACACAGAAAATTTCAAGAATATGCAAGAAAAGCCACTAGGGCCCAGTAAGTCAGATTAGAAATATTTTTAAGAGACCAGATCAATTGAATTTTGATATACTAGCAGTGAACAATTGGAAACTAAAAAAAAATTGTTTTTATTTGAGACAGAGTCTCATTTTGTTGCCCTTGGTAGAGTGCCGTGGCCTCATAGCTCACAGCAACCTCAAACTCTTGGGTGATCCTCTTGCCTCAGCCTCCCAAGTAGGTGGGACTACAGGTGCCAGCCACAACAGCCAGCTACTTTCTTTTAGAGATGGGTTCCTGCTCTTGCTCAGGCTGGTCTTGAACTCCTAAGCTCAGGCAATCCATCCACCTTGGCCTCCCAAAGTGCGAGGATTATAGATATGAGCCACTGTGCCTGGCTGGAAACTAAAATTTTTAATATGCTATTTGCAATAGCATCTCAAGGCATGAAATGTTTAGATATAAATCTATAGAAAGATATACAAGATCTGCATGCTAAAATCTACAGAATCTAATGAAATAAAAAAGAAGATCCAAATAACTGGATGGTTAAGGGGTTGGTAGAGTCAGTATTGTTAACATGGCAATTTTTCCAAAACTAATATGTTGATCCATTACAGTCCCAACGAATCAATAGATGTTTTTTGTAGACGTCAGTATACTGATTCTAAAATGTGTATGAGCCAGACACAGTGTCTCACACCTGTAATCCCAGCACTTTGGGAGGCCAAAGCTAGAGAATCACTTGAGTTCAGAATTTCAAGACCGTCCTGGGCAATATAGTGAGACCTCATCTCTACCAGAAAAAGAAAACAATTAGCCAGGCAAAGTTGTGATGCCTATAGTCCTAACTACTAGGGAGGACGAGGCAGGAGGATTGCTTGAGCCTAAGAGTTCAAGGCTGCAGTGTGCTATGATTCAGCCATTGCACTCCAGCCTGAACAACAGAGCAAGACCCTATCTCTAAAACAAACAAACAAAAAAAAAAAAAAATGAAAAGATGTTTAGTGGCATTAGTTACAAAGAAAGTGTACATTAAAACTTTAAGATGGCTCAGCACCTGTGGCTCAAGTGGCTAAGGCGCCAGCCACATACACCTAAAGTGGCGGGTTCGAATCCA
>NW_003852489.1:1435364-1443270 GCF_000181295.1 Otolemur garnettii
AGACTCGCTTGAGCCCAGGAGTTGGAGGTTGCTATGAACTGTGATGCCACAGCATTCTACCCAGGGTGACAGCTTGAGGCTCTGTCTCAAAAAAAAAAAACAAAAAAACTTTAAGATGTACATTAAGATGTAAGATTAAAGATGTTTAGTGTTATTAACTACAAAGAAAGTGTACATTAAAACTTTAAGATATATATCTTTTATGTATATTAGAATGGCTAAAAAGAAAAAAATTGACAATACCAAGTGCTGACAGACATAGGGTGAATGGAACTTTCAGACAGTGCTATACAAAGTAGTATAGCTACTGTGGAAAACAACTTGGCAGTTGCTTACGATATTATCCACCAATCCAACAATTCCATTCCTGGGTATTCACCCAAGTGGAATGAAAACTGACATTCACATGAAAACTTGATACATGAATGTTTATCATGGCTTTATTCATAATTGCCCCAAACTGGAAACAACCCCCAAATGCTTCCATTAGTGAATGGATAAACAAGCCATGGTACATCCAATACGATGGAATATGCCTCACAATAAAACGGAACCACCTACAATTCCTCAAGACTACATGGATGGATCTCAAAAGCAATAGGTTAAGCGAAAGAAGCCAGTCTCAGCAAGGCCACGTGTTGAATGAATCCATATAGATGACATTCTGGAAAAGGCTAAACTTTAAGGACAAATGGGGGAGCAGTGATTGCCAGGAGCTGAGAATGAGGAAAGAGGGTGATTGCAAAGAGAGGAGGGAATATTGTGGGGAGGCATGAAACTGTCCTGGGTTCAACTGTGCTGGTGTTTATGTTACCGCATGTGTCTGTCAGAGCCCATAGAACTCTACAGTAAAAAGGTGGATTTTACTGTATGTAAAGTATATGTCAATTAAAATAAACATGTGAAGAAGAAAAAAAAGATGGGCATTGGGAGAGGGGTTTGATGGTGAAAAGACCAGACATTGGAAATTAGATTTCTTTGGTGACAGCTGTGGGGTAATGTGAGTACCATTCTCCTCCTGGGGGAAAGTGGGGTGTTTTCCCTTCACCTTAGGTCAGCAGTTCTCAACCTGCGGCTTGCGACCCCTTTGTAACAATGAAAACACATCGCAGCATTAGGAAGGTTGAGAACCACTGCCTTCGATCCGGTGAGGTCTAGAATAGGCCACTCGCTGAGAGAGTTGGACGTGTGCCCCACATGGTGGGAGGACACAGGGATTGGAATCTTAGCTTAAGCCTGAAAGAAAAGCAAAAGACTTTAGTCAAGCGGCTGGCTGAGTAGTCTTTGGCAACAGAGAAATCACTGCGTTTGAGGAATCACTGCATTCCTGCAAAGGTCCAAAGCGTGCAATTCCAAATAACCCTGGACCTTGCCCAGTGAACTTCTTGCAAGAGGCAAAGAGGCTGCAGGATAAAGAAGAGGAGGGATTACAGTCAGGTCCACAACTGAGAGAGACAATCAGAGCAGTCTAAGATCCTACCCCTTGGGTCCAAGGCTGCAGCTGTAGGGCCCAGGAGGCGAACTTGAGGAAGGACCCCAGGCACACCCTAGAGTCAGCTGTAGGAGTCTGACATTGTCAGTACCACAGTCAGCCCGGTGTCTTCCCGCTTTCCCCAGTAATCCTGGGGGAGCCAAAGAGAGCCTAGTGAGGAGGGTGGGGTCCCAGGAGGGACTCACAAGGTGGAGTCATCAAGCAAACCTTCTATCGATTTCTGGAACCTCCAGTCTGGGGAATCAGTTTCTAGAACTCAGTAAGAGGGAGATGAAATACAATGAAAGTCATTATTTTTTCTTTTAGATAAACATGAATTATTCACCAAAAATCTAAATTCTGATTTATTACGGCTTTGAATTTATCAGGGAGAAAACATTTTTCCCCCTTTTCTGCCTCCATGTGTGGAGGAGACCTAAGACCTCACCTCGCTCAGTGGAACAAATGCTGAGTGTAATGGTCACCTTTAATCCTGGAAGAGGATGAACTGCCCTCAGGCCAGGGTGCTAAGCAGCCTGGTTATTTACATACTTCTGAGTCTGTTGTGAATGATAATGCTCACACCTCTGCCGCTGGTCCTCTCCAACAAGAGAAAAATACATGACCTTTTGTGATTATCCTAATGTCAGCTGTTATATTCATTTAAAAGGAGGAGCCTGGTGCAGTGGTTCAGGACTGTAATCCTGGCACGCTGGGAGGCGGAGGCAGGCGGATCACTTGAGCTGAAGGAGTTCAAGACTAGGCTGAGCAAGAGTGAGACTCCTGCCTTTACCAAAAAAATAGAGAATATTTAGCCAGGCATTGTGGCAGGCACCTGTAGCCCCAGCTACCTGAGCCCAAGAGTTTAAGGTCGCTGTGAGCTAGGCAGATGCCACTGCACTCTACCCAGGGCAACAGAGTGAGACTCTGTCTCAAAAAAGTAAATAAAAGGATGCTAGTGTTTTGGGGTTTTTTTGAGACAGAGCCTCAAGCTGTCCCCTGGGGTAGAGTGCTGTGGCATCCCAGCTCACAGCAACCTCCAACTCCTGGGCTCAAGCGAGTCTCCTGCCTCAGCCTCCCAAGTAGCTGGGACCACAGGCGCCCGCCACAACGCCTGGCTATTTTTTTGGTTGCAGCCATCATTGTTTGGCGGCCTGGGCTGGATTCGAACCTACCACCTTAGGTGTATGTGGCTGGCGCCTTAGCCACTTGAGCCACAGGCGCGGAGCGGATGCTAGTGTTCTAATCAATGTACTCTCTGATTCTGTAGTCTGACTTTAAGAAGGCAGTGAGAGGGTAAAATTCTCTCTCAATTTGGTTGGGGAGGGAGCAAAGATGAGAGGTTCTCATGGCCAAAGAGTTCAACCCAAACCCATGGCTTGACTGAGGTCCTGTGTACGTTACTCCGTTTACTCAGAGGGCTGTGTTAGTCCTTTACAGCAAGGCTCTGCTGGAGGCACCTTCATTCTTCCAGGTGATGGAGATGCCATTAGCCAAGCTGAAGCAGGTCACTCCAACCCTGCAGGGGAGGTGGTTCTCAAGAGTCTGAGCTCACTCTACTGTGGAGACTGCAACAGTGTTTGGTCAGCTTGAGGAGTGATGTCACATCTCGTTTTGCTGTCAAGGGCTTCCTAAACCTGAGATGAAATGTATTCCAGAGCCTAAATAGGTCTTGTTATTGTTGCCCCTGAGATCAGGTCTTTGGTGAAAATCTTTCATGACATTGGGTACAGTGGCCCGTCCTCCCTTGTGAAGGATGACTGGCTTGGTCTGTGTCAGCATCAAGGTGATTCATGACTGTCTCTTTACTGGTGTAAATACCTCTATCTCCCCTGAGATTTGGCTTCAGACCTAGGATTGGAAAGGGAAAAAAAGTGAAAAACATCGCGTGTAACCCGTACCCAGAGTGTACCTAAATGCACTCTAAACACCTGCATTTATTTTAGCCTTCATCACTCAGCTGGTACAGTGATTGATCACGGGGGTATGTGCCTGCACCTCTGTATTAGCTACGACTCTTTGTGTGAGCCTTTGAGAAAAGCCCATTTGAGGCCTAAGCAACTGAAAAGACCAGATTGTGAGAAGGCTCCAGGCACGGCTGGATCCAAGGGTTCAAATCTGCTTCTGCTTGGTTTCATTCTCCACAAGAGGTGATCACCCCAAATCTCCGGGATTATTTTCTCTTTATAGCCAGAAGTTCTAATACTAGGACAAAGACAACCCATTTCCCCGCAAAGTCCCGGAACCTCTTCACACTTCAATCCTATTGGTCTCTTACAGGTCACATGCTCATGCCTGAGCCAATCACTGCAGCCAGGTGGTTGAGCGGCCAGGCCTGAGTGAGTTCCACCTGAACCCCGGGGACCAAAGGTGAGAAGGGTGGTTCCCCAACGAAATATCAGGGTGCTGTCATCTAAAAGAAAGGGATTAGATGCTGGGCGGGAAAGCCACAGTTGCTGAGAGCAAACCTTGGCTCTGCCTTTCTGAGCTCTGTTAAACCTGGGCAAATTACTGAATTTACTGTGCTCAGTTTCCTTGTTTTTATTACAGCCTTTAACCGGCTAAGCCACGAGCTTCCTTGTTTTTAAAACTGGGGAACTAGGCTCGGCGCCTATAGCTCAACCGGCTAAGGCGCCAGCCACGTACACCTAAGGTGGCGGGTTCGAATCCCCAGCCCGGACCCGCCAAACAACAATGACAGCTGCAACCAAAAAATAGCCGGGCGTTGTGGTGGGCGCCTGTGGTCCCAGCTACTTGGGAGGCGGAGGCAGGAGACTTGCTGGAGCCCAGGAGTTGGAGGTTGCTGTGAGCTGTAATGCCACGGCACTCTACCCAGGGGGACAGCTTGAGGCTCTGTCTCAAAAAAAAAAAAAAAAAACAAAAAAAACACTGGGGAACTAGAAGTCCATAGGATTTGGGGTGGGGGGGATCAGAGTCTCACTATGGCACCCCGGGTAGAGTGCGTCACAGCTCACAGCACCCTCAAACTTTTGGGTTTAAGTGATTCTCTTGCCTCAGTCTCCCAAGTAGCTGGGACTACAGTCGCCCACCATAATGCTGGCTTTTTTTTTTTTTTCTATTATTGTCAATGTTGTTTATATGGCCTGTGCCGGGTAGGAACCCACTAACCCCGTGCATGTGGCCGGCTCCCTAACCACTGAGCAACGGACACTGAGCCAAGAAGTCTGTAAGATTAAATGAAGTAATATGGTAAAGTGCTTAGTGCAAACAGTAAACAGTCAGTGAAATGTCATTTGTTGCAATAATAATAGCATCAATTATTACTTTGTATTATCAAAGCTCCCTGGTAGGTCATAAATAAATTTCTGTATTTCTAGTGTCCAGCATACTGCCTAAAACATATAGGAAATATGTCACAAATGTCTGTAGGATAAGTGAGTAAATGAATAAGGGTACTTAAAACCTTGAAACCATCATATTATCTCAGACTATAAAGAAAGATTAAAATTTAGATTAGTTTTATTTTCTCATTTTGAAATATGTCATACAAATGGGGAATGAATAAACTTGTCACTGCCTCCTACAGAATAATAATGAGATGAGACCCAAGTGACCACCAACTAGGTCAAGAATGAAAGCATGGGCCCCTCCCCAGTTGCAACTCCCTCTTTCCCAACAGGGTAACAAACCATTATCCTAACATTCTGTGATAATCGTTCTCTTGTCTTATATTCATTCCAAAATAATACAGTTTAATCCTTTTTCTTTTGAACTTTATAAACATGGAATCATACTCTCTCTTTCTTTCTTTCTTTCTTTCTTTCTTTCTTTCTTTCTTTCTTTCTTTCTTTCTGTTTTGAGGCAGAGTCTCAAGCTGTCACCCTAGGTAGAGTGCTGTGATGTCACAGCTCCCAGCAACCTACAACTCTTGGGCTTAAGCAATTCTCTTGCCTCAGCCTCCTAAGCAGCTGGGACTACCACAGGCACCTGCCACAAGGCCCGGGTATTTTTTGTTATAGTTGTCATTGTTGTTTAGCTGGCCCAGGCTGGGTTCAAATCTGCCAGCCTCAGTGTATGTGGCTGGCACCATCAACACTGTGCTATGGGTGCTGAGCCAACCATACTGTTTCTATTCATTTTTGTTTGGCATCTTTTGCTTCGACATTGTATCCTTTTTTGTTGTTTGTTTGTTTTTGAGATAGACTCTCAAGCTGTCACCCTGGGTAGAGTGCCATTGAGTCATAGCTCATAGCACCCTCCAGTTCTTGGACTCAAGCTATTCTCTTGCCTCAGCCTCCCAAGTAACTGGGACTACAGGCACCTGCCACAACACTTGGCTGTTTTTTGTTGTTATTGTTGCAGTTGTCATTGTAGTTTTTTTTTTTTTTTAGCTGGCTGGGGCAGGGTATGAACCCGCCAGCCTTGGTGTATGTGGCCAGTGCCCTACCCACTGAGCTATGTTCGCTGCCTCAACATTGTATTCTGAGATTCTTCTGTGTCAGTGAGTCAAGCTGAAGTTCATTTCTTTGCAGTGCTGTATGACACAAAGACCTAGCGCTAAGGGACACCTGGCTCTTACCAGTAATGCCACTTTGAACATTACTTACATTTCTCCTGATACCTGTGTGAGAGAGCTTCTCTACTTCCACCTAAGAATGGAATTACTGAGTCTTACAGTACGTACATATTAAACTTTACTTGATAATGAACTTTTCCCCAAGGGCTTTGATGAGTTTACACTCCCAGCTGTAGGGGATGGGTGGGTGAGGGATCTGTTGTGCCACACCCTCCACAATTGTTATTATCCTATTTAACTTTTTCTGGTCACGGGTGTGCAATGAGGTTTTATTATGATTTTAATCAGAGATGGAGCCTCTTTTTGTGTTTACTGACCATTCAAGTTTTCTTCTTTTTTTTTTTTTTTTTTGGACAGAGCCTCAAGCTATCCCCCTGAGTAGAGTGCCATGGCATCACACTCACAGCAACCTCCAACTCCTGGGCTCAAGCGAGTCTCCTGCCTCAGCCTCCCAAGTAGCTGGGACCACAGGTGCCCGCCACAACACCTGGCTATTTTTTGGTTGCAGCCATCATTGTAGTTTGGCGGGCCCGGGCTGGGGATTCGAACCTGCCACCTTAGGTGTATGTGGCTGGCGCCTTAGCCGCTTGAGCCACAGGCACCGAGCCCATTCAGGTTTTCTAAGTGTCTATTCAAGTCTTTAACTCACTTTAAATCTGGACTAATTGTCTTTTTCTCAAAAATTTAGAGGCTATTTGATACTTGTTCTTTAACAGTTAAATACATTCACCCCTGGGTATCTGTGGATTCTACCAACTGCAGACTGAAACATGTAGAAAAAGCCAAAAATACAACACCATCAAAGAAATGCAAATTAGAAAACAATACGGTATAGAAATAGCATTGTGTTAGGTGTTATAAGTAATCTAAAGATGATTTAAAATGTACAGGAGCATGTGCATAGATTATATGCAAATATGCCATTTTATATAAGGGACTTAAGCATCCACAGATTTGGATGTCCATTGGCAGGATGGTCCTGGAATCAGCCCCTCGACCCCAGATGCCAAGGGATGACAATATATATACGGAAAACGTGTCCCCCTACTTCTGGCTTGCCTTTGCACCCTTTCCATGCTGTCTTTTGGTTTACAGATGTTTAAATAATAAGGAAGACTAATTTATCAATCTTTTCATTCATGTTTTATTGTGGGCCCTATTTAAAAAATCTTTCCTACTTCTAAAGACATTCTAATATTTTCTCGTTCTCATGTAAGAGCTTTATAATTCTGCCTTTCATATTCGGTTGTTAATCCATCTGAAATTGATTTTGTATATGGAGTGAGGTAAGGGGCAATGTCTTATGAAACAGAATCAATTATCTGAGCATCATTTATTGAAAAGTTCAGTGTTTCCTACTGTTCCTGTGACATCTCTGTCATACATCACATGTTTACAATTGTGTGAGTCCTTTTTTTTTTTTTGAGAGTCTGACTGTCACTGTCGGTAGAGTGCTGTGGCATCATAGCTCACAGCAACCTCAGACTCCTGAGCTTAAGCAACTCTCTTGCCTCAAACTCCCAGTAGGTGGGAATACAGGCGCCCACCACAACACCCGGCTATTTTTGTTGTTGTTGTTGTTGTTATTGTTGCAGTTGTCATTGTTGTTTAGCTGGCCAGGGCCAGGTTCGAACCCGCCAGCCTCAGTGTACGTGGCTGGCACCATAACCACTGTTCTATGGGCGCCAAGCCTGTGTGGGTCTTTCTGGAAAAGGAATTCTCCATTTTGTTTTCTTGTCTGTTTTTCTAACTTCATGTCAATATCATACCTCTCAACTAGAACAGTTGTGATAATAAGTCGTCGTGATATCTGATATCTGATAGGGTAGGTTACCAAAACTGGTTCTTTTTTTTTTTTTTTTTTTTAAATGTTGAGGAGGAACAGTGAATGTAGGTTC
>NW_003852489.1:1443387-1448198 GCF_000181295.1 Otolemur garnettii
GCTATTTTTTGGTTGCAGCCGTCATTGTTGTTTGGCGGGTCCGGGCTGGGGATTCGAACCCACCACCTTAGGTGTACGTGGCTGGCGCCTTAGCCGGAAAACTGGTTCTTTTCTTTCAATGGTGTCTTGGTTATTCTACACTAACACTTTCATATAAATTTATTTTGTTCTTTAAAATAATGTTTTGTTGAATCTTACCTATGCAGAAATGCACAGAGGTCAACAACTGATCACAAAATAAACAAATCTAGGTAACTCCAAACTCGGCCAAGGAATAGTAGGTTGAGCCACACGAAACAGTTGTTACTGTGTGTGACACAAAAAGGGTTTAAAATGTGTCTGCAAAGGATTAACTACTGTTGGATTGCTCTCCCACTATTAACAACTATAAAGCCAGACAAAATATATTAAACAAGTTTCAGACCTTGGACAACCAGAAGCAGAGGACTGTGATCCCTGAGAGAAAGGAAATTAATGAGGGAAGCCCTCTGATTGCCCTACCTTCCTGACCACAGACAGTTTCCAGCCGTTAAAAGACAAAATTACCAGTTTAGTTTAAAGATCTTAATTGGCTTTTACTGCAATACTTGAACCACGCGACACTTCGTTCCATGATATAGAATAAGTGTTCCAATGAGTGAGCAGAAAGGTTTGGTTGTATTTTAACAGAAAAAGGGCTGAAGAAAGCAGAAAAGACAGAAGAAAAATCGGATGGGCCATTTCAAAGTTACTTTCCTTGTCAGGCAGTGATAGGGAGACAGAAAATAGAAAAATAACTGGTTAACTTCAGGCTACTTTGAGTTACAAAAATTAAAACCGAGAGAGCTTCATTATCTTACTGATTGAAGACTGAAACTGGCCTGTTTGGGAAATTGGTTGTTATTTCTCTCTCCTGATTTCTCTGGAGGCCAGATAGCAACTTAGTTTCGGTTTGGTGGCCTGGAACTTAAGCATGGATTACTCCATTTTGATTTTCACTCTGGTCTGTTGGAGCCTGCTGCAGGAGCTTAGCCCTAAACAATGGACACCTGTAATTTATATGTAACACGAGTGAAGCTCACGAATGGGAAACCCTAAGAAAGCCAGCATTTTCACTGAATTGACGGGACAGATACTAGAGTTTGGGGATGCCAAGACACCTAGAATTTGCTTGTCGGAGTGCTGGAGAAGGAGGCTGCAAAAAGAGAGAGAGAGATGGAGAGAGATTTACAGAGGAGTTTTCACAAATTGTCAGGGTGATATGACCCTCTACCAGGAGAGGAAAATCAGCCAACAGAAACAGATATATAAATGGCAGAAATGATGGAATGAGCAGGCTAGCACATTAAAACAGTGATCGCTCCTTATCCATAGGGGATACATTGCGTAGACAGTACTGAACACAGGCAGATACTTTTTGCTTTTGTTTGTTGAGAGTGTAGGTTCTTCTCTGTGCACACGACACCTAGCTTATGCCCTGTAGCATTGCACACAGTGCCAGAGACCTCCTGTCCTTCCGTATTTTACACCCTGACGTCCCCTTCGCACTTACACAAATGCAGGTTCTCTTGGGCATATCCTTCCAGAGGAGCCCACTCTCATCATCATCAAAGACTTGCTTTGTTTGTATGGTTCTGTTTCTCCTTAAAAACTTCTTCAACTTTGCCAGAAATGTGGCAGCAACTTCTGCCTGGGCAGATGCAGACTCTCCAATAATATTTATATTTTTTCAGTCCAAATCTATTCCCAAATCTGTGTAACCATCCCTTACTTGGAATATATGGCCTCACTCATTTCAGGGGATCCCTGGCTGCAGTCTCAATGCTTTCTGGCACAAAACCTGGCTGTCAATCAGAACACATTTCTACCTTTTCCACAAATGTAATACCTTTTACGACTTACCCGAGCACATACCGTGCACAGTGGCTGTGACTTCTGTAGTTTAAGGTGTGACAGCAAAACTAGCACGAATTTCTTTTTCCTTCTTCACAATTTCATAAAAGATAGAAGATTCAGTCTTACTGTAGATCTTAGCAAGCTCAGCATGTAATTTTTTTCTTTGTTGAGTCAGAATTTTCACCTTTTAACTTAAAGGAAACACTTTATAGCCTCTCTTTGGCATGTCCAAATTGCTGGCCTCACTCCTCTCGCATTTGGGGGCCATTAATAAAATAAGGGTTCCTGAAACACAGTCTCCACCATAGAGAGACGGTGTTTCTATCTGTTAACTGAGATGGCTGCTAAGTGACAAACGGGCTGGTAGCAGAGACAGCCTGGATGTGCTGGAACAGAGTTGATTCACATCCTGGGTGGGACAGAGCAGGATGGCAAGAGATTTCATCACGCTGCTCAGAATGGTAGGCAATTGGAAACTTAGAAATTGTTTATTTCCGGAATTTTCCACTTAATATTTTCAGACTGCAGATGACTATGGGAAATTGTAACCATGAAAAGTGAAACTGTGGATGAGGGATGAGTACTGTATCAATTTGCTCTACACGTTAAAAAATGTAGAGGAAGGGGCAGCGGGTATGGCTCAAGGAGTAGGGCACTGGCCCCATATGCTGAGGGTGGCGGGTTCAAACCCAGCCCTGGCCAAAAAAACTGCAAAAAAAAAAAAAATGTAGAGGAAAACGTGAACTTAATGAGGAGAGAATGGGAGATACTTTAACCACTAAATGGAACTGTTAAAAATATAAAATATCTGAAATGAAAATTATATTGAATGGCTGGCCTGGCATGTAGGGAGCTTAGAAGTCAGTACTCCATCCTAAGAAGTAAAATAGCTGAACAAACTGAAAAATCAGCTCCTCTTAGATCTGTCAAAGAAGTGAGGTCATAGGGCAAACTACCCCCCCACCCCAAAGTTGACAGATAGACAGGCGGATGCAGAGAATAAGAAGTTACCCAAACAGACACTCACCCAAGCAGAAACCATCAGGAGCAGGAACGGGGGCTTGGCACCTGTGGCTCAAGCGGCTAAGGCGCCAGCCACATACACCTTAAGTGGCGGGTTCGAATCCAGCCTGGGCCCACCAAACAACAATAATGGCTGCAACCAAAAAATAGCCAGGCGTTGTGGCGGGCACCTGTGATCCCAGCTACTTGGGAGGCTGAGGCAGGAGACTCGCTTGAGCCCAGGAGTTGGAGGTTGCTGTGAGCAGTGAAGCCATGGCACTCTACCCAGGGGAACAGCTTGAGGCTCTGTCTCAAAAAAAAAAAAAAAAAAAAAGAGGAGCAGGAACAGAGACAAGAAAAACTAAATTGCAATTAACAATTTGCTGGAGAGACAGCGTGGACAGGTCTGGAGTTAAAACTTCCAGGGAGCCCCTGTGCTTTTGTAGTTTTTCCTCCAGGTAGAGTCCCAGGACCTCATAGTCAGTACCAGGCCCAAATTGCTTCATGCTTCTAGTAGGGGGAGAGGAAAAAGGGCCAAATGCAATATGCCAAAGCATTCTGTTCTTCCTAAGGCTGGCTCTCAGGAAAAACTACAAAGGGCGCAAAAAAAATGCATACACATTATAAGAAACAAAAAAATGTATTAAAATTGTAGTACTTGGCTCGGTGCCTATGGCTCAAGCGGCTAAAGCACCAGCCACATACACCTAAGCTGGCGGATTCAAATTCAGCCCGGACCCGCCAAACAACAATGACCACGGCAACCAAAAAATAGCCGGGCATTGTGGCAGGTGCCTGCAGTCCCAGCTACTTGGGAGGCGGAGGCAGGAGAATCACTTGAGCCCAGGAGTTGGAAGTTGCTGTGAGCTGTGATGTTACTGCACTCTACCCAGGGTGACAGCTTGAGGCTCTGTCTCAAAAAATAAAATAAAATTGTAGTACTCAGTATATACTGATAACAAAAGATGAGAAAAAGTGTCACTTGACTTCTGCAATCACAAGATGTGTTCGAAGTATATACGTCATGTAACAGTATATAATGCATAGATAACTTCGCTTATAACCTGTATACATTTTTTTTGGCACCCCTGGTATTTTACCAGAGCCTAACCTGCTAAAGTATCATCAGAGCCCAACCTACCTAGGAGAAGAAAAGTACCCAACTCTGGCTCCTGTTAGTCTTTCACGTAGAGGAGGGAGAAGACCCAATTCCAGCCCCATCGAGCCATCCTGTCTCCCATAAGAGATGGAGGTGGGAGGCATCTGAGAAAATACGGTGACATTCACAGTCTAGGGCACCACAGCTTCCCCAGATGACTAAGACCTACTCATAAAAGCTCAGAATTCTTTCCCTCCCTCCCCACACCTTACCACTACATTACTAAAGGTCTGTTTACTGCAGTTTTCCTTTTACTCAGAATATCATGTCCACCTTTCAACAAAAAATTACAAGGCATCATGAAAGGCAAAAAAAAAAAAGACCCAACAAAAAACCTTACTATATGAAGAGACTGAACAAACATCAGAGCTAGGGTCAGATAAGGAAGGAATGTTGTAATTATCATCTCAGGAATTTTTTTCTAATTTCAAGATATTCAGGTGGTGCAAAAGCTTTTGTTATGTGGATACATTTTTTTTTTTTTTTTGCAGTATTTGGCGGGGGCTGGGTTCAAACCTGCCACCTCTGCCATATGGGGCCAGCGCCCTACCCTTTTGAGCCAGAGGCACCGCCTGTGAATACCTTTTATAATGCTTTTATAAAAGCTCACACAGGGCTTTTAGTGTGCCCATCACCTGAATAGTGTTCATTGTGTTAGGCCACAGGGCAGTAAGGAGGCCCTAAAACAATGAAAACATTCTACCCGCATATCAGACTCTTGCACCTGGAGGCAACACCCTACCCTCTCCCTACTCCCTCATACCCGCGCTAAAAA
>NW_003852489.1:1458985-1461704 GCF_000181295.1 Otolemur garnettii
GCCAGCAATAAACCTGCCTCTTGCTTTTTGCATCGATTTGTGATTGTGAGTGGTCTTTGGGTAGGCGACCCCCGGGGTGGGCACAACAATTGCACCTGATAAATAGGTTTATATCCTCCCTTCTCCTCACCCCCCCCACTTCTTGATGTTTCCAATGATATTTACACCTCTTTGAGCCTCTGTGTGCCATCAATTACCTCTCAATTGTTTGTTTTTCCATTCCTGAGATACTTCACTTAGGATAATGGTTTCCAGTTCCATCCAAGTCGCTACAAAAGACATTATTTCATTTCTTTGTATGGCTGAGTAGTCTTGCATGGCGAATATCCATAATATATACCACAGTTTGTTAATCTCTGCGTGAATTGCTGGGCACTTAGGTTGATTCCACATCTTTGCAATTGTGACTTGTGCTGCAGTAAACCTTTAAGTGCAGGTGTCTTTTTGATAAAATGACTTTTTTTCCTTTGGGTAAATACCCAGCACTGGGACTGCTGGATCAAATAGTAGGTCTACATTTATTTCTTTGCAGAAACTCCATACTGTTTTCTATAGAGTTTGCACTACTTTGCAGTTCCACCAGCAGTGTATAAGCATTCCTTTCTGTCTGCATCTAAACTAGTATTTATTATTTTTTAGCTTTTTAATACATACCAGGAATTTTTTTTAAATTATGATTAAGACGCTAAGAGCTTTAGTAGAAAAAGTTGACCGCATGCAAGAACAGATACATGATGTAGACATAGAGATGGAGATTCTAAGGCAGAATTAAAAAGAAATGGTAGTTGGGCAGTGCCTGTGGCTCAAAGGAGTAGGGCGCTGGCTCCATATGCCGGAGGTGGCGGGTTCAAACCCAGCCCCGGCTAAAAACTGCAAAAAAAGAAAAAAGAAATGGTAGAGATCAAAGACACTGTAATGGAAATGAAAAATGATTTTGATGAGCTCATTAGACTGGCCATTCTAAATTTTTTTTTTTTGAGACAGAGTTTCACTTGAGTCACCCTCAGTAGGTGATATGGTACCACAACTCACAGCAACCTCCAACTCTCGGGCTCAAGCCATTCTCTTGCCTCAGCCTTTCAAGTAGCTGGGACTGCAGGCACCCACCACAACGCCTGGCTAATTTTTTAGAGATGGGGTCCTGTTCTTCTTGCTCAGGCTGGTCTCGAACCTTTGCTCAGGCAATCCACCCACCCGGCCTCCCAGACAGCTGGGATTACAGGCATGAGCCAGCATGCCCAGCTTTAGACTGGCCATTCAAAAGAATCTCTGAGCTTCAGGATAAGATAATAGAAACTCCCAGAACTAAACAAGTAAAGAGAAAAAAAGACCGAACGAACAAAACAGAATATCCAAGATCTCTGGGACAAAGGGTATCATAGAAATACAGAATGGGAAATTTTGTCTTCCATACTTTCTCTGTCTTTTGTGGTTTTAATTGAGCATTTTACTGATTCAATTTTCTCTCTTGTCTCAGCTATCAATTTTACTTCCTTTTAAAACGCTTTTTTCCAATGGTTGCCCTAGGGTTTGCAATATATATTTACAATGAATACAAGCCACTTTCAAACAATGCTATACTGCTTCACGGGTAGTGCATGTACCTTAAAAGAATAAAATATTCCTGATTCCTCCCTCCCATCCTTTGTATTCCTGAGGTTATTTATTTTACATACACATAAGCATACACAAGCATACATACACACACATATATTTAAATACACAGTTGCTATTGTTATTATGAACAAACTATTATCTGTTAGTTCAATTGAGAATAAGAAAAATAAGTGTCCTTTGGTGCTCTTCCTTTATGTAGGTTCTATAATAGCTTCTGACCTATGTCATTTTCCTTTTCTTTGAGAATCTCTTTTAATACATTTTTTTTTCCTGAGACAGAGTCTTACTTTGTCTCCCTCAGTAGAGTGCCATAGAGTCTGTGCCCACAGTAACCTCAGAGTCTTGGACTCAAGTGATCCTCTTGCTTGAGCCTTCCGAGTAGCTGAGACTACAGGTGCCCACCACAACACCAGCTATTTTTAGAGACGGGGTCTTGCTCTTGTTCTTGGTCTTGAACTCCTAAGCTCAGGCAATCCACCCACTTCCGCCTCCCAGAGTACTAGGATTATGGGTATGAGCCACCGTGCCCAGCCTCACTTTTAATATTTTTTTAAACGCAGATCTGGCAACAGATTCCCTCAATTTCTGTTTGCCTGAGAAAGTCTGTATTTGTGGGTTCCATGTCCATGGGTCCAACCAACTGCAAATCAGAAATATTTGGGGAAAAAGAAAAAGGACGTTGTGTCTGTAACTAAATAGACTTTTTCTCTTGCCATTATTCTCTAAACAAGACAGTGGAACAACTGTTTATGTTGTATTTACATTGTATTAGGTGTTGTAAGTAATCTAGAGACGATTTAAAGTATACAAGAGGATGTGTGGCATTTATATGCAAATACTACACCTTGTAATATATTAGGGGTTTGAGCACCTGTGGGTTTTTATATCTGTAAGGGATCTTAAAACAAATCCCCCATGGATACTGAAGGATGACTATACTTAGGTACAAATCTAACAAAATACATGTGAGATCTTTAAAACTACTTAACTCTCAAGAAAGATACCAAAGAATAAGTAAATGCAAAGATACTCCATGTTTACAAATAAGAAACCTCAGCATTGGCTCGGCGCCTATAGCTCAACCGGCTAAGGCGCCAGCCAC
>NW_003852489.1:1461954-1466569 GCF_000181295.1 Otolemur garnettii
AAAAAAAAAAAAAAAAGAAACCTCAGCATTGTCAAGATGTCACTTCTTTCCAAATTTATCTATAGATTCAATGCAACCCCTCCCCCCCTAAAAAAACTGCAGCACGTTATTTTGTGGATATAAACAAACTGATTCTAAAGTTTATAGAGGGAGGCAAAAGACCCAGGTAACTCAATATTGAAGAACAAAGTTGGAAGACTAACTTTAACCAACTTTAAGATTTACTATAAACGATATTGTTTACTTACTATAAATCTACAGTGATAAAGGTAGTGTGGTATTAGTGAAAGAATAAACAAATAGGAACAGAATAGAGACCCTGGAAATTGACAGTCTAGTCAACTGATCTTTGACAAAGGAGCAAATGCAGGCTCGGTGCCTATGGCTCAAGTGGCTAAGGCACCAGCCACATACGCCTAAGGTGGCAGGTTCAAATCCAGCCTGGCCCACCAAAACAACAATGACGGCTGCAACCAAAAAATAGCCAGGCGTGGTGGTCGCCTGTGGTCCCAGCTACTTGGGAGGCGGAGGCAGGAGACTCTCTTGAGCCCAGGAGTTGGAGGTTGCTGTGACCTGTGATGCCACAGCACTCTACCAAGGGTGACAGCTTGAGGCTCTGTTTCAAAAAAAAAAAAAAAAAAAAAAAAAAAAAAGGAGCAAATGCAATGCAACGAAGCCAAGATAGTTTGACACATGGTGCTGGAACAACTGGGCATCTACAGGCAAAAAATGAATCTAGACTCAGACTTTGCACCCTACCCCCAAATTAACTCAAAATGTAAAATGCAAAACTGTAAAAATTCATTGAACTCGATATACGAGAAAAATTATGTGACCTTGAGTATGGTAATGGCTTTTTAGAGGCAATAGGAAGAAAATCTTTGAAAGAAATAATTGATAAGCTGGATATCATTAAAATTGAAAGCTTCTGCCAAAGACAATGTCAAGAGAATTGAGAAGACAAGTTACAGAGTGGGAGAGAATATTTGCAAGAGACACATCTGATAAAAGGCTGTTTATTAAAAATATGCAAAGTACTCTTAAAACTCAGCAAGAAGAAAATGAACAACCCAGTTTAAAAATGGGCAAAAAGGCTGGGCATAATGGCCCATGCCCATAATCCTAGCACTTTGGGAAGCTGAGGAAGGGGAAATGCTTGAGGCCAGGAGTTGGAAACCAGACTGGGTAACATAGGAAGGCCTCATCTCTACAAAAAATAAGAATATTAGGCAGATGTGGTGGCACACACCTGTGTCTCAGCAACTTGGAGGGCTGAAGGAGGAGAATCACTTGAGCCCGTGAGTTGGAGGTCACAGTGAGCTATGATGGTGCCAGTGGAGTCTACCCTGGGTGGCAGAGGAAGACCCTGTTTCTAATAACTAAAAAAAAAAAAAAGAGAGAAAAGACTTTAACAGACACCTCACTGAAAAAGACACGTAGATAATAAGTAAACATATGAAAATATGTTCAACATCATACATCATTAGGGAATTAAGACTTAAAACAATGATGAAGGGCTCTGCGCTTATAGCTCAAGTGGTTAAGGCGACAGCCACATACACCAGAGCTGGCGGGTTCAAATCCAGCCCAGGCCTGCCAAACAATAATGACAGCTACAACCAAAAAATGGCCTCCCATCCGAGTACTAACCAGGTCCAACTCTGCTTAACTTCTGAGATCAGACAAGATCGGGTGTGTTGTGGCTCAAAGGAGTAGGGTGCCAGGCCCATATTTCAGAGGTGGCGGGTTCAAACCCAGCCCTGGCCAAAAAAAAAAAAGGCCAGGCATTGTCACGGGCACCTGTAGTCCCAGCTACTTGGGAGGCAAGAGAACCGCTTGAGCCCAGGAGTTGGAGGTTGCTGTGAGCTGTAATGTGACAGCACTTTACCCAGGGTGACGGCTTGAGGCTCTGTCTCGAAAACAAAACAAAAAAACCAATGATGAGGTACCCATACACACCTATTAGAATGGCTATAATTCAAATAGTGACTATACCAAATGCTGCCAAGGGTGTGGACCTACAGGAACTCTCATTCACTGCTGGAAGAAATGCCAAATGGTACAGTCACTTTACATGACAGTTCGGTCTTTTCTTAAAAAGTGAATATACTCCTACCCCGTGATTCAGCAATCACACTCCTTGGTATTTACAAATGAATTGAAAACTTATGTTCACACGAAGAACCCGCATGTGGAGGTTTATAGCAGCTTTATTCATAACTGCCCAAACTTGGAAGCAATCAAGATGTCCTTCAGTAGGTGAATGGATGATAAACTGTGCCACATTCAGATAATGAAACTTTTTTTTGAGACAGTCTCACTATGTCGCCCTTGGTAGAGTGCTGTAGTCACAGCTCACAGCAACCTCAAACTCCTGAGCTTAAGTGATTCTCTTGCCTCAGTCTCCCAAGTAGCTGGGACTATAGACACCCACCAAAACACCGGGCTATTTTTTTTGTTGCAGTTATCGTTGTTTAGCAGGCCTGGGTTGGGTTTAAACCTGCCTGCCTTGGTGTATAAGGCCAGTCCCTTAACCACTGAGCTATGGGCCCTGAGCCAGATAATGAAATATTTTTTTTTTTTTTTTTTTGAAACAGAGCCACAAGCTATCCCCCTGGGTAGAGTGCCATGGCATCACACTCACAGCAACCTCCAACTCCTGGGCTCAAGCGAGTCTCCTGCCTCAGCCTCCCAAGTAGCTGGGACCACAGGTGTCCGCCACAATGCCTGGCCATTTTTTGGTTGCAGCCATCATTGTTGTTTGGCGGGCCCGGGCTGGGGATTCGAACCCGTCACCTTAGGTGTATGTGGCTGGAGCCTTAGCCTCTTGAGCCACAGGTGCTGAGCCCAGATAATGAAATATTATTTAGCACCAAACAGAAATGAGCTATCAAGCCATGAAAAGGTATGGAGGAAAGTTAAATGCATATTGCTAATGAGGAAAGCTCATCTGAAAAGTCTATATACTATATATTTCCAACTCTATGAAATTCTGGAAAAAGAAAAATTATGGACCCGAAGCAAGGAGAGAGGGAGTAATAGGACAATAGAGAGGATTTTTAGGACAGTGAAACTATTCTGTATAATACATGTTGAACATTCCAAATCCAAAAATATAAATTTAAAATGCTCCAAAATCTGCAACTTTTTTGAGCATATCATGTTGGGTTGTTCCACCAGTAAGTACATAATATAAAATTCCCAAATCTGAAAATATCTGAGATCCAGAACACTTTCCGGTCTCAAGTATTTTAGGTAAGGGATACTCAACCTGTACCACGATGGTGGACAGATGTCATCAGACCTTTGTCAAAACCCATAGAATGTACAAGACCAAGAGTGAACCCTAATGCAATCTATGGACTTTGGTTGATAATAATGTGTCAGTACAGGTTTATTGATTGTAACAAATATACCTCCGTGGTATGGAATATAGATGGGGAAATTGTTCACGTATGAAGACAGGGGTACATGCAAACTCTCTATACTTTCTATACTTACTCTCTATACTTTCTCCTCAGTTTTGATGTGAACCTAAAACGGTTCTTAAAAAATAAATAATATTCATTTTAAAATATATTGAACAGAATTTGTAGCAGAATAAAGACTGTAGAAGAGGGCAGTGCCTGTGGCTCACTGAGTAGGGTGCCGGCCCCATATACCGAAGGTGACGGGTTCAAACCCAGCCCAGCCAAACTGCAACCAAAAAATAGTCAGGCATTGTGGTGGGCACCTGTAGTCCCAGCTACTTAGGAGGCTGAGGCAAGAGAATCGCTTAAGCCCAGGAGTTGGAGGTTGCCAGCTGTGTGATGCCATGGCACTCTACCAAGGCCAATAAAGTGATACTCTGTCTCTACAAAAAAAAAAAAAAAAAAAAAAATGATTGTAGAAGAAAAGGTCTATAAATTTGAAGACACAACAATGGAAAATATTCAAAATGAAGCATGCAGAGAAAAAAGATTTTAAAAATGAACAAATTATCAAAGACCTGTATATATGCAGCAATATTGAGAAGCTTAACATCCATGCAATTGGAGTTCCTGAAAAAGAAGATAGATGGGGAAAATATTTGACTAAATGATCAATAAATATATTTCCAAATTTGAAGAAAACTACAAATTCAGGAATACAATAATTTCAACATACACCAAATAGAATACACAATCAAATCATTGCACATCCAATCCTAACTGCAGGAAGCAGTAATAAGCACAAAAGTCTTAAAAGCAGTTGGTGGTGTGAAGGGAGATGCTTTACATGCAAAAGAACAAAACTAAGAATGACGGAAGACTTAACTTCTTAGAACTATGTATGCAAAAAGTCGATGGAACTACATCGTTAAATTATGGATAGGATAAAAACATACTTGTCAACCTAAAATGCTATATTCAGCAGAAATGTATTTCAAAAATGAAGAACACATAAAGACTTTTTTTAGTGCTATTAAAGCTGAGGGGAGTTATCACCAGTAACCTGCACCACAAGAAATATTAAAAGAGGTGCTTCAGGCAGGAGAAAATGATACTCGATGAAAATTAAGATCTATAGAAAGGAATAAAGAGTGCTATCTATGCTTTAAAAAAGAGGAAAATATAACAGACTTTCCCCCTCATTT
>NW_003852489.1:1469065-1471580 GCF_000181295.1 Otolemur garnettii
ATTTTTTACCCTCTTAAATCAAGAATAGACATTAAGTTTTATCAAATGCTTTTTGCATTTGTAAAGAATGATCAGATGATTTTTCTCTCTTATTATTATGTTAAAGTGGAGATTGTTCATCGATTTTCAAATGTTAAGCTGGTCTTGCTTTATTTATGATATAGAGTAGTCTTCCTTTATCTGCAGGGAATATGTTATAAGACACCCTCCCCCCCCCCAGGATGCCTGAAACAGGCAAATAATCCCAAACCCTATATATGTAGCATACTATGTTTTTTTGTACATGTACATACATATGATAAAGTTGAATTTGTAAATTAGCCACAGTTAGAAACAAATAATAAAATAGAACAATTATAACAACATACTATAATAAAAGTTATGCGAGGCTCGGTGCCTGTAGCTCAGCAGCAAGAGCGCCGGCCACATACACTGGGGCAGGCGGGTTTGAACCTGTCCCGGGCCTGCCAAACAACAATGACAACTACAGCCAAAAAATAACCGGGTGTTGTGGCAGGTGCCTGTAGTCCCAGATACTGGGAGGCTGAGGCCACAGAACTGCTTAAGTGCAAGAGTTCGAGGTTGCCACGAACTGTGATGCCACAGCACTCTACCAAGGGCAACATAGCGAGACTCTGTCTCCAAAAAAAGAAAAATAAGTTATGTGACTGTGGTCTCTCTCTTTCTCTCTCAAAGTATCTTTTGCATTGGACTCACCTTTCTTTTCCCTGTGATAATGTGAGACAATAAATATCAACATGATGAGATAAAGTGGTGGATCGGGACAGTGAGAGATTTCATCCTACTCCTCCAAAAGGCATGCAATTTACAGCTTTTGAATTGCTTATTTGTTTGCTTCCATTTAATATATTTGGACCACAGTTCACCGCAGGTAACTGAAACTATGAAAATTGAAACCACGGATCAGGGGGAACTATTATATTATCCTTTTCATGTATTGCTGATTAAGTTTGCAACATTTGTTTACGATTTTTGAATCTATGCTCGTAGATGAGATTTGCCTGAATTTTCCTTTTTTATAAGTCAGATTTGGGCCCAACTTACTGCTAGGTTCATAAAACGAGTTGAAGAAATGGGGCTTTTTTCATCCTTTGAAGTAGCTTGTATATGATTATAATTATTTACTCTCTGACTGTCTCGAACTTGCTGGTGATGCCAACAGGGCCTGAAGTTTAATATGTGGGAAGGTTTTAATTTATACGTTCAATTTCTTTTCATGATTATAGGATGGTTTAGCATTTCTCTTTTAGTCAGTCAGATTTTTCTTGAGAGTATGTCTGTTTCTTATAAGATTTCAAAGTTAGTGACACAGAAATTTTCAACAATTTCCTCTTATTATTTTGTTTTGACGTCTGTAACTTCTGTGTTTATGTCAGTATTTCATTCTTGATGTCATTTATTCATGCTTTCTCTATCTCTTGGTCAGTCTGACTGGAGGTTTGTCATTTTTATTAGTCTTTTCAGAGGACCCACATTTGGCTTTGTTCATCTTCTCAGTTGGGTTTATTTTCTGTTTCATTGATTTATACTCTTATCTTGATTATTTCCTTTCCTACCTTTCTTAGAAACACATCAGTTTATTTTACTGATGTGTTTCTAACTTCATAAAATGGGTGTTTAGCTGACGAGTGTTTTTTGTTTTTGTTTTGTTATTAGCATAGCAGTTAAGGTGATAAATTTCCCTCAATAAATTATTAATCTCTATCCCCAAACTTTCGTATTTTCATTATAGTTCCGTTCTTAATATTTCCTAATTTCTTTTTTCTTTTTTTTTGTGGTTTAACTTTATTTGATGTATCTGACCATCACCAGTTTGTTCTCATCCACATTGACTGAGTCTGTTTGTTTGTTTTTGAGACAGAGCCTCAAGCTGTCACCCTGGGTAGAGTGCTGTAGCATCACAGCTCACAGCAACCTCCAACTCCTGGGCTTAAGTGATCCTCTTGCCTTAGCCTCCCAAGTAGCTGGGACTACAGGTGCCTGCTACAATGCCCAGATATTTTTTGGTTGTAGTTGTTATGGTTGTTTGGAAGGCTCAGGCTGGATTCGAAACCTCCAGCACTGGTGTATGTGGCTGGCGCCTTAGCGGCTTGAGCTATAGGCACCGAGCCTGTCTGTAGGTTTTTGAAAGTGGTAACAGGTACATAGGTAACCAAAGTTTAGAGCTTGTTTGGTGAATCTTCATTATGTTTTCTGGACAACCACACATGCACGCAGCCAGGGCATGGGACATTCCTGATGCCTTTGGCCCAGACAGCTTCGTTGAGCCTAGAATCAATGCGCACATCTGAGGTCCCCATCTCTTTCATGGCAAATTTCTGGATCTCTTGACTTTGAGTGTCCCAGGGGCACGCTTCTTGAAGCCCACTCCATGGATGTGCTTGTGAATGTTGATGGTGTATTCTTGGGTCACCACCTCATTGATGGCAGAATGGCCCTTCTTCTCACCACCCTCTTTGCAGGAGCCATTCTGTCAGACCAGAGTTGGAAAGCA
>NW_003852489.1:1472819-1474217 GCF_000181295.1 Otolemur garnettii
AGCTTGAGGCTCTGTCTCAAAAAAAAAAAAAAAGAATGTTTTGGGGCATGGTGTTTTAAATATGGCTGTGGTGGCATGAAAATGCACCACTCGGCCCTTCTGCTAAATATGTCTGCAGTGGTATAAACAAGTACCGCTCAACTCTCCTGCTATGGGGAGCATAGTTGACCAGCAATTTTAACAGCTACTCCTCCGGGTCCACCAACACATTAGTGCACCAACCCTCTTCCCCTGGGTTTCTACCAGCTTGTCCAGCTGAGCTTGCTAGGGACACTGTTGCAGGCCCTTTCCTGAGAGATGTGGGACACCTTTAATGTGTAATTTTAGTTCAAAGGCACCCCACCCGCCTGGCCATGCCATCTACACAACTGCACTGTAGTTGGAGGCTCTTCCTACCCAATCCCCCTTCCTTCTCCCACTCCTTTCTGGTTGGTATTGTGGTCAGAAGCTTCTCCCTGCCCACGCCTGCTTCCTCCCCTTTTTTCTTCACAGGTGGTCCACAAGAAACTTCTGGCACCTCTAATCCCATCTTGGGATCTGTTTCCTGAGTTGGCACACTGTCAGTTGTATTGAATGTGTTAAAATCTTCGATGTCCTTACTGATTATTTTTTTCTGGTTGTTCTGTTTCTTCTACCAGTTTCTAGTCACTGGTTCGTTTATGCCTCTTCGCACATGTCGATTTTTTGCTTACTTTATTTTGAAAGTTATTGAGTGCATAAGTTCAAGATGTGTCTTCATGTTGAACTGAATTGTTTAACATCTTGACGTGACCTCCTTTGCCTTTGTCCCCAGCCATGCTTTTATGCTGTAAGTCTAGTTTGCTTAATATTAAATAGTGAAACCCAGGTCACCTTTCCTTAGTACATCTTTTTCTTTCAACCTCCCTGTATAATGTATTCTGCCGTATATAACGTGCTCCCATGTGGAATGTGCACCCACGTTTTTGGTCCAAACTGACAAGAAAAAAAAAAATTCAAATTTTTGTTTTTTTATATTTAGGGACTTTTTTTTTTGTATTATAAAGGAATTTTATAAAAAATATCAGCTAGATTACTAGCTCTGGCCTAAAGTGTACAAAGAAAAATATGTTGTTCTTCTTGGCCAAAAATGCTTTCATTGCAAGTTCATGGCAAGTTCAGCAAAATGGATTACCATATTCCATGGTATTATTTTGCATACACATGTTACTGCTGCTTTCTGGAGTTTTAACACATAAGCATAAGTAAAAGAATTAAAAACATTTATGAAGATATGGAATTAGTAATACCCATGTATACTTATTTTTAAGTATGTACCCTTCTTTTTCCCTCAAAAAATTTGGGCAAAAGTACACATTATACATGGAAAAATATGGTACTCTAGTTTGAGCTGTGTTTCTTTTCTTTTTTTTTTTTTTT
>NW_003852489.1:1477351-1480296 GCF_000181295.1 Otolemur garnettii
GCCTTAGCTGGTTGAGCTATAGGCGCCGAGCCTAAACTGATCATTTTTCCTTGACATTTTCTGCTTGGGAATACTTTGAAGTCTGGGATCAATCTGACTTCCTTGCTAGAGGATTCACTTTTGCTTCTGCCAGGGTCTGCAGACATTACCCTCCCTGGGATCACTCCAGTTACATTCTCCACTTGGGGCGTCCAGACCACCCAGAGTGCAGCTTTTTTTGCTATAAACTGTGGCATGGACAGCTTGTGGTTTAAATGTGGTAATTCCTGGCCCATGTGTCTGTATACACTCAAACACACACATCTTATCCTCTTCCGTGCAAGTTTGAGGTGGATTTTCCTTGCAATCTCCCGGAGAATGTGGGTAGTATTTCCAAATTCCCCTTTACACCAAGGGCCTAGCCCTTGGAAGTGTCTCATCTTTATGCTGGTAGACCACTTTAAATCTCCATCTTGGGCTTTGTCTCCTTTTTCACAAGTCACATGAGGCCATGAATACCAAAGCTCAAATTCGCCAGGGTCAGCAAATGCCCGGGGGACACTGCGCCCTACTTCCATCTCTGTATCACCCCATTTGATCCCTGAACTAAGAATTCTTCGTTTTCCTGCTTATTCACCGATATTCTCGTGTTACTTTTCATCTAGAATTTTTAGTTGTTTTCAATAAACATATTGATTCACTAGCTGTGTTTCCAGAAATGGAAATCAGTTTTATAAAAAAAGAAAAGACTGAGGTTTTATAATGCAATAGCCTTCAGTTAAGTAGTAAACCATATACTACTGAGAGTAACCACCGAAAATCAATCACGGTTTTTGGAGATTAATCACACTGTGTATTTGCAAAGTTCTTTTAACTTTTCAAATTGCTTTCATATGTATCTGTGGTTCTGAAGGGGGGTGGCTGTACCCTTCAGGGCACTTTTGAACATTTGAAGGAGTTATTTGGGTCATCCTTATGGATGGGAGCCATTATTGGCATTTAGTGGGGAGCCTCCTCCAGTGCACAGGCCAGTCCTGCCCAGGGGATAATTGTCCGATGTCTCAGATGACTTTTCAATGTCCCCCTGGACATTCAGAGACTGAGTATCATGTGCTGTCCTGTGCCATAGCATACAGGGGATTATTTTAACACTTCACTTCTTAATAAGGCCCAGTTTATTTGTGAGAATTTTTCCTTCCATATCTCCATTTTGATAATCTTTAGTTTGTCTTGCCTTGTTATTCTTACATCAACTAAGATTATAGCCCTCTGTTTCTTATCATATGCAAAGAGTCCACTTTGTCATCGTCTATCTATATTAGTTTCCTTGCGGTGAACACCTGTACCTCGGTTCCTTGATTTCCTTGAGTCCTAAATCGAAACCAGTATGTTCCTTACCACTAGTTTCATTTTTCTGCTCCACTGTGTCTCCTAGTGGAATCATGCCGGGGAATTCATAGATTGTAAGACAAACTTATATATGTTTATTATCCTTTGAGTTATGCCTTGAACATCATTTCTTGAGAAATTATGTTTGCAGGTATATTATCTGTGAATTTTATCTCTGCACTGTAAAAGAGGCCATCACAAAATATTTGTTCGAAAATTAGATCTGATGGGGTCTGACCGGGTTAAGAACACAGACATAGATGTTTTGTTTCATTTTCCTAAAAACTCTATCGGGTAGATGCTTTTATTTCTTTCTGACAGAGAGGAGACTGAGGCCTAGGGTACAATGACTTGCTGAAAGTCACCCAGCACTTTGATTAGGTTTGATTACCAGGTGGCTGACACACCTCATCACACTACTGGTCTCTCACAAATGTCCATTCATTCTGTCAATGGTTGTATGTGGTGCAGCCATGGGCGGGGTGCTGTGCTGGGTGCCACGAAGAGGTCAGAGATAGATAAATCACAGTCCCCACCAGCCAGGAGGGGAGAGAAGATTTGATAGAAGCCCAGAGATGAAGTGCAATCCAGCAGCATCGTGGTCATCGGAGTGGGAGAAAAGCAAGGGGACCACGTCTGCTGGAAAGACCTGGGAAGGAGGGGTGTAGGGAAGAGCGGCACTGGCTGGGGGCTTGAGGATGGGCAGACATGAGACAAGGCGGGGAGGGGCGAGATGGGCGGAGGAGGAGGGGATGGGGTGGAACTCATTTTGCTCAGCCCTAGGCAGACAGTCCAGTTTGCCTGCAGCACCCAGCTTACTCTGTAACATGTTCAAACCCCCAGAGGAACAGAGTGACTCTAAGGCAAGCATCAAAGTCCCCACTGGATACACATCAGAGAGAGGATGACTAAGGAGGCAGGTTGAGCACAAGAACACTAGGTAGCAAAGGAGTTTGTGCTTTTATGACAAACTAAGACTTAGAAAAGATGTTCTTTGCAAGTTTGAAACCACAGAATTATCCAGAAATAGGAAATGAATGCACGGTCATGGTGCATTCGGCAATTTAGCATACTATTTATCTAGTCTCATTAACAAGTCAAGGTTATACAAAGAGAAGGTAGGAGGTGGGAGGGGGTTGCTGGGGGCTGGGGCAAGATACCGATGCAGCCCCAAAGGGTGTAAGAAGCACAGTCTATCACGATGCCTGGTCCTTGATTGTATGGGTTTGAATAAACTGTAGAAGAAATTTGGGGGGAACAAATGGTAAATTTGTACATGGAGTACATATTAGATGAATCTCAGAAATTATTGGGAATTTTGAAGTTACGCATCCCTTTGTGGAATGTATATGGATATATTTAAAATTAAAATGTAATGATGCCTACAAATTATTCAAAAATACTGAAGCAAACAAAGTAGATGACGTCACTATGCCAAATGTCAACAGGTGTTATCTAGGTATGTGGGTGTTTATTGTCCTATTCTTCCTACTTTTCTGTGAGGTTAGACGTTTCCATAATCAAAAGTGAAAAGAAAGAAAAGGAAAATAATAATGTTTATGAATAATTTTAATGAT
>NW_003852489.1:1481130-1484532 GCF_000181295.1 Otolemur garnettii
GAGCCACATCATGCTTCTAATTGTAATTCTCTCTTTCATACTTTTCGGTATTTCCCAAACTTTCTAACATACACTGTTACTTTTACCTGTAACTTTTATATGTGTGTATTTACTTATTTTTACAACTCCTTTAATTTTGGGGGGGGAGGGGGAAGTTGGAGCACATTTAGGTAGTTCCCAATTGAAAGGACACAAAAGTTGAATTGTGAAAAGACTCCTTCCCACCTATATCTCAATCCACCTCTGGCCCTTCCCCACAGGCAACCAATGTTGCTCCATTCTTGGTGTTCTTACCCACATCCAGCCAAGTGAGTAGGGCCACCGTGTTGCCCAACTTCAAGACTATTTCAAGTTTGGGGGATGCCATTGACACAGAGTATGATGGAATTGTGTCCCCTGGAGCTGTGCAGTGCAGCAGTCTAACCAAAGATGTTTTGTGTGTGTGTATGCCTGTGTATGTGACTATACCCTTACACAGATATGTAGATATGTATGTGTGCATATTTTTTCTACTGCCCCCTTTTGAAACCAATATTAGCTTATCACTCACCTTGCTCTGCACCTTCCCTTTTTTCACTTACTAACACATCTTGATACTTATTCCTTATCAGTTTATAAAATGCGCTCATTCTTTTTGAGGGCAATGTTAACGATAATGATGGTCTTGGTGTGGTACTGGTCACTTACTGAGTCTTTTGTGTGTTTTGGGCATTGTTCTAAGTACTGCAGTATCAATTCCTGCAATGCTTGCTACAACCCCCGAGATTGGCACAGAGAGATTGATGGACTGACCCAGCGTCCCAGCTGGTATGTGCTCAACCTGAGAGATTAAAAAAGAATTTTCCCACAGTTCCTTCTACTCCTTTTACGTTCTGTCCTTTGAAATCTTTTCTCCACTTGGAGTTCTTCCTGCTGTAAGCATGGGATAAGGATCTCGATGGCTCCTCTTCTTCCCAGCCCCCTGGCCCCCTTGTTTACAGATGCTATCCTTCCCACACATCAAGGTCTTGAATGATTTGGGCCTTTTTCTGCGACTTTCTGCTCCAATGTTCTGTCTGTGTCGTCAGGTGCCAATGCCACTTTCTACTAACTCTTGAGGTTTTATAATTTGTGTTACTCTCTGGGAGGGTTTTAGTTCTTCGTTATTTTCCTTTTTCAGAAATATCTCGGATATTCTTGGCTTGTTTATTTTAACACATTCATTTTTTTTTATGGTGGCAAAATATGCATTGCATAAAATTTACCATTTTAACCATTTTCGAGTGTATGATTCAGTGATATTAAACACAAGACATTATTGTGTTACCACCACCATTATCCATTTCTAGAGCCCTTAAATCTATGTCCAGAAATCTATGTTTTTCACTCCACACTGACGCTCTCTATCCACCAAACATTAACTGTTATTGTTGTTTGGCGGGCCTGGGCTGGAATCGAACCCGGCAGCTCTGGTGTATGTGGTTGGCGCCCTAGCCACTGAGCTACAGGCGCTGAGCCTTCATTGCTTTTTTTTGGAGACAGAGTCTCACTCCGTTGTCCTGGTAGAGTGTCATCCATGGCGTCAGTATAGCTCACAGCAAGCTCAAAACCTTGGGCTCAAGAGATCCTCTTGCCTCAGGCTCCCCAGTAGCTGGGATTATAGGTGCCTGCCATGATGCCCAGCTAGGTTTGGGTGTTTTGGTTTTTTTTTCTGTTCTTAGTAGAGATGGGGGTCTTTCTCTTGCTCAGGCTGGTCTCCAACTGATGAACTCAAGCAATCCACCTACCTTGGCCTCCCAGAGAGCTAGGATTACTGGTGTGCACCACTGTGCCCAGCCTTTTCATTCCTTTTTATGGCTGAATAATATTACTTTGTGTCTCTATACCAGATACGTGTATATAGCATCTATTTGTTTACCCATTCATCTGTTACTGGGCATTTGGGTTGGTTCCACCACTTGGCTATTGGGAGTAATGCTGCTATGAACATGGGTGTACCCCATATTAATTTCAGAATCAGTTTGTCTAGGACCAAATAAGGCATCTTTCTATTGCTTTTCTAACTACCCTCTCCTCTCTGCAATTGTTCCTCGCGCCTCCCAATAGTCATTCATTACCTGGTTCGATCCCGACGTGCCCCAAGTACCATTCTGGACTTAGCTTCCGTCACTGCATCACTGCGGGGGCCACCTGCTTCTGGAAAAGCTATTGCAGCTGCTCCCCAGATGCTCACTGGAAAATCACCTCTCCTTTGCTTGTGGGCTTCAGGGATTACTTCTGAGGGATTTACTGGAACTTTGGTAATGAATTGCTCTCCTTGAAGACCCTACCTGCAGCCTGTACCTACCTCCAGCCCAGTGGGGCTCTCCAAGGTCCCCAAGCGTGTCCTGACCTGCCAGCCCCTGGGCAGTCCTCCTAGCCATCCTCCTCTGGCCTTGGCCCCTCTGGGAAGTTCTTTCTGCCTCCTTTGTCTGTAACTTCAGGCTGCAGGCCCCTTTCCTCTGCCACTTGGCCTTGCCAACCTGTTCCAGAGCCAACTTCGCTCTGGCCTGGCCCACCTGTGTAGGCACAGGGGGCACACCTCTCACCTCTCCCCCCCTGCACCTAGCACAGTGTCCTCCACAAATTTGGGGCTGGTTTGAATCCTCTGCAGGCTTAGAGCAAGTAAAGCCACCAGAGCCCTTCCATGCCAAGCACAGGCTGATCTCACCCCTGTCCCCCAAACCCCAGTCCCAACAGCTCACGGTAGAGCACAGGGAAATGTGACTGATGTCCCCTTGCTGGTGACCCAAGATGTCCAGGTACAACCTAGTCCCCTTGAGGTCCAGCTTTGTGTTCTGATTCTGGACACCTGCAGGGCCCTCTGTGTGTCCTGGGTCCCTGGGTCAGCTCAAACCCAGCTCTGAAATGGGTTCTATAGCAGGTGAGGAGAGGGTTTCACAAAAGATCTAATTCCTGCCTAGGTCCCTGCGTGGTTGGTGAGCTCCACCCTTTAAGTTGCAGCTTTCTTGCAAAAAGTTCTCTGCAGCCTGATTTTACGGGAACATGTGTATATTTGTGTCTTTCATTGCGTTCATGCTCATCTTCATTGCTTTTTTTCTCCCTATTTCTAGGCATTTAGAATTCACTTATTCAGCAAATGTTTTCTGGGCACTTACTTTGTGCTGGGCTTGTGTACTGAACAAGGCAGGCAATGTCTCTTCTCTCTTGGCGAGTGGGAAGCAGGCATTTAGCAGGGAAACATACATTATTTAACACAATAATTTCAGAGAGTGAGAAGTGCTAGGAAGAAGAAAAAAACATAATGAGATAGAAAATGCTGGGGACAGGTGAGAATAGTTCAGATTTTAGTGTTAACCTTCTCTTCCTCCTAGAATTTATGGACTGCCAGTGAGTCCACCTTGTAATTTTTTTTTTTTTTTT
>NW_003852489.1:1484766-1489426 GCF_000181295.1 Otolemur garnettii
CTTGAGCTACAGGTGCTGAGCCATCCACCTTGTAATTTAAATAATCACATGTTCAATGTATCTTTTTACTTGGTTGATATTTTTAATGTTGGGTTTTCTTTTTCTTTTTTTTTTATTTTGCAGTTTTGGGCCAGGGCCAGGTTTGAACCCACCCCAGTGTATGGGGCCGGCGCTCTACTCCTTGAGCCACAGGCGCCACCCAATATTGGGTTTTCTTTAAAGAGAACTTCCCTTCGGAAGTTTTAGAAATTTAACGTTTATTCATTCAACAAACACTTCCTGATCTCCTACCATGGGTCAACCTTGTTCTAGGTGCTGGAGGTACAGCAAGGAACAAAGAGATGAAAGAGATGAGGACTTGCTCTGATGGAGTTTCCAGACAACTCTCTAGAAAAGAAATAAGCAAGATAACTTCAGATGGTGTTGAGCATCTGAAATAAGTAAGGTGATGAACTAGAAGGAAATGGGTGGGGAGGCACATTTAGAGAGGTTGGCCAGGAAAGGCCTTTGTGGCATTTGAACTGAGAGTTCAAGAAAGATGTGAGAATACCCCCGCAGTGAGCAGAGAAGGAACATTCCAGGCAAAAGAAACAGCACAGGCAAAGGGCTTGAAACATGAAATAGCTCATTTTGTTTGAAACAATAGAAGATGGTGGTGCAGTAGGATTTTGGAAAAGCAGCCAAGAAGTCATGCGGTGTTTTTAGGTCACAGCAAAGGGGTTTGATACAGCAGGAAGCCATTGGAGGCATCCGACATCAAAGGGGTTTCTACGCCTCCTGAAGATCTCTTTGACCCCTATGAGGGAAATAGACATACTGGGGAAGTTCCAGAAGTCAAGTTAGAGGAGGAACTAGTCTATTAGGGTGAACTCCCTTCTTAAAAATAAAAGATAAGTTGGACATGCTGCAGTCGGGGAAACTCGAACCCAGAGCAGTTGAGTTGGGTGATGGCAAGGACAGATCCAGAGGTTGACGAGCGCTCATGATGCAGACCAAGGAGAGGGTGATGTGCAGGCAAGTGACATTTATTTTAATTCCCCCTGTTTTGCATTAGTCACCAGTTTGGTAATGGGAGAGTTGCAGCCATCTGCAAGGAATCCAAATGCCTTCACTAACCTGCCAGCCCACCACCCCCTCCAAAAAAGCAGAGAAGAACAAAAAAAAAAAGAGAGAGAGAGAGAAAAGAAAAAGGAACCCATCCCCAGAGCGTGTGCACCCGCATTCTCCACAATCATTTCTCTGTATTACAGCTCTTGTCATCTTACATTATACATGAATAACTAATCAACCAAACACAAACCCACTGATGAAAAAACGCACGTTGGATCTAGAATGTGAGCAGGGTGAAGAGTAGTATTAATTTCCCTGGTAAATAACAAAACGGGAGCAAACATGAGGGGTGTTAAGACAAGAATCGTGTTTTCGAACCCTTCTGGGAAAGGAAACTTTCCAAGAATCAAGGGAAAGGGAAAGAAGTGGATGAGGTGGGCCATATTTGGTCGTTCTTTTTTCTTCTGGTTTTCCTATATGGCCATGGGACCATCCTGCTGGGTCCAGCCAACTGGTCATTGAAGCCACCATTCTGTCCGCCTTACCCAGATGAGCAATGCACGTAATGACCTTCCACCGCTCCACAACGGGCATGTAGATGTTCACCTCAACACACCCCCCGGTACTGAAGTGGGCGCCCACAGAACCTTTCGCTCTTTGAATGCTCATAATTCATTGCACCATTCTAGGTGTGTAGTATGTGCTCAATAAATGCATCCTTTCACAGACTTCCTAAATGAAGTCCATTTCTTCCTTCACTGTTTTCCCGAAAGGTATTTCTTGATCCCTGAGGATGAGCTCCAGTGAGCAGTTTCAAACTGTTTTAGCCTTCCTCCTTGACTTCATGATGGCATCTGATGCCCCTGAGACCCCTCGCTTGTCTTTTGTGGTTCTGGACTTGTGCGGTTCTAATCTTTTCTCAGTCATCATCTCACTTCCCTGATCTTCAATGGCTCTTTTTCCTCCTTTTGCACTTGAAAGGACAAGTTCCACAAGGACTCTGCTTTTCTCTCTTGTCACTTTTTCCTTATGAGAAATTAATTGCATCTCATTTCAAATCAATGCATGTATCTATCATCATCTGTCATGTTATAGGCAAAGTACCTGCTTCGGGGCCTGTCTGTCCAACTAGACTTCAAGTTCCTTGAAGACAGATACCTCAGTGGGTTCCTCTTTGTGCCCCCCAGGGCCTGGCACAGAGCTCCGTGCTCAGAAAATGCTCAACTACACACTGGTGGCCCAGAAGGGCCAACTCCAACCTTCAAACTATGGTTGGAGGTAGATTGGGTAGAAAGTATTATCCCCATGACACGTGGAGGGCACCCATAAAGCTCAGGGAGGGTAAATAAATATTGGCAACATGATTCCTGCTACCGACGACTGAGACTGTCTTCAGTGCAATAATCATTTTGATGTTGCCAGTTGTAAGAGGACTGTAAAGCTAATAGATGTGCTGTCTAAATACTGACGTCTGATCCTTTTCATGCTCTTCTGAACAGGCTTGAATTTGCCAGTGCCTCTCTTAAAATACCGCCCGCAGGACTGAACATAAAACTGCATGTGGCCTGACCCGCCAGCACGCGCTGGGAGTATTGCTTCCCTCCTTCCACACTCTGCTGTGCTATTAATAGAGCCTCAGATTGCATTAGGGTTCTCAACAGCCTCCTCGCGCCGTAGGTTCACATCAAGCTTGTGATCAGCTAACCCCCCCCTTCCTCCTGAATGCCTTCTGTCAGTCCCAGCTTCCCCCTCAGCCCCTTGGGCCATGGATTTTTTGAATGCTAGAGATGATCTGTGACCCAAACTAGAAGGTACAAAACCAGGTCTCGCCCTCCTTTTGAGTGTAGCATGTGCTGAGGGGGAGACGGGGTCTGGGAGGTTTGTTCAGAACCCGGGAGGCACGGCCAGCCGCTGTTGAGGGGGCCTCTGGCATCAGCAGACCCTCCCTAGTGAGAGGGTGATGAGGGAATTAGTTTTCTGGTTCAGCTCAAATTATTCTTATGTTCAGTCCCACTCTTCCTGGATTAGGGTCCTTTCTTCGTCTCGTTCTAATTCTGGGTGTTTGTAGGCACAGCCTCTTGTTCCTCCCACCCGGGGACACGGCCACACTTTCCTTTCTCACGCCCTCTCCAAGTGGTAGTATTTTTAGCCTGAATATCTTGCTCAGCAATCGGCTTTACAGTCTATCCCCCATTGTTCTCACATCTAATAATTTTTTTCTTTTTTTCTTTCCCCTCTGTCTCTCTCTGTGTGTTAATACCGTGTTTGGCTAAATAGATTTGATTTCGACCTATTTGAATTTCCCCTTCACAGATGACAGCGCTTTCTCCCTGTCCTTCCTTTCTTTTAATTAGTTTTGTCAGCCACTTGGAATTAGCCGATTGTTAATTGTAGAATTTGCAGCGTGGGCTGTTGTGGTGCGTCTTGGCGTCAACTCTAGGAAACCTCTGGATCAGGGGGAGTGGGGGGACTGGGCTTTGGTCTTACAGTTTGGTAGCAAGGCCTGAGCCCTGGAATCCAGGACCCCAGCGAGACACAGCTTCCTCTTTGCTCGGCCAGCAGAGGGGACTGAAATGCCGGGCGCAAGAAAGCATGAACTCTGCTTGTCAGACGAGGGCGCTCGTGCACACGGTCCTCCAAAGTTGGAATTTCTCCTCCCCAAATAGTTCTGGTCGGGTTGAATGACGGAGAACTCAAACCTGTGATGGGGGGCAACAGCCCTGCTACTTCCTGCTGCTTTGGACACTTCCTGTACGGTGTAAAATGTCAACGGCAAAGAATTTTGTTTTTAAAAGTAGGCCCAACGTCGCCCAAGTTCATGTGCAGTGTGTGGGGCTGCCGGCTTATTGCTGGCAAACTGGTGAGCTCCAGGGCTCAAAGACAAGCGTAGAAGCGACTTGGGTATGTTGAGAGTTCACAGACACAGCTCGCAGAGTGTGCGTCTCTGCAACTGCGACAGTCTCAAGGCCGGTGGAGAGATGTAAGGGCAGGTGACGGTGCCACCGTGTCAACCGCTTCCAGGTGGAGTTGAGCAGCTTAGCCATTTTCAGCTGTGGGCCCCCGACACTCTTCATCAAGACTAAGTTGGTGACTGATTAGAAAAGAAGAAATGCAAGATTGAGCTTGAGAGGCCAGAGGAGAAAATGGTTTCCAGGTGAAAACCCGGTGGTGTTCAGGGGGCCCACTGTGCTCCCACACTTCCCCGTGGCACTGGGCGACAGCCAGGTCAGGAGGCGCTGGGCTCCCTGAGTACCACGTGTTGGAGATGTTTAATAAAATATTTACCTACATGTCTAAGAATAACGCTGACAGAATAACAAACTGCAGTTGAACAGCGTTAGGGTACATGGGAGAGCAGCCTCGGAGTATTTTTAATGAGAATGGTAACTTCCTGTTTAATTCCTGAGGTTTGTCTCTGTGCCCCGCGTGTGCACACCGAGGCCGTAACAGAGACCTGGTCAGGGAGGGGGCTCACCAGACGGGCACAGGTGCCCCCTGCGGCACACTGCCACTTGGGGGCGCTGCAGACAGCCTCACTCCCGAGTCCAGATACTGTCCATCTTTTGCAACTACTCTCCCATGATCATTCAATAAATGATATTGATTAACT
>NW_003852489.1:1490151-1491226 GCF_000181295.1 Otolemur garnettii
AAAAAAAAAAAAAAATAGACCTTTGTGCTTCTAAATATATCAAACAATGTTGGGAGCAAATCAATTATACATAAAAGATTATTTGTATGTTAGATCAGTAAAGGCCATTTGAAAAATATCATCTCACTTTTTTTCAGCCTTACAACCCTCCCGCCTTTATTGTATGTTTTGATGTTTTCCAGGTATTTCATATATTCCGTGATGACTGTTAGAAAGACACCACCTTGGTTTTTCCCATATTATACAGATTCACAAGGACCAATTCCAATTTAGAATGTCTATGCACACGCTTATTTTCTATTTTATTGAGAAGAAAATAAACTAGCTCTGAATTTAAGAGCATGCTCAGAAGTCATGATTCTTGAGGAAAGAAGCTATTTATTTATTTAAGAAAAATACAAAGGGGCTATTACTTTTAGGCATGGAATTTATACGTGGTGAAATTTTCATGAATAAAAACTCATTTCACAAAATATTTTCTAGTAAAAACATGGTTTGCCTTTTTGGTGCAAAGTCTGCCTTGGCTGTTTTTAGAAGTAAACCTTTTACTTTTAAAAGACCAGGGGAGACAGACAAGTGAACAGCCTCTTTAATAAGAGAGGCGCCTGGCGTGGCAGTGAAATGCAATACCAAAAAGTAAACAAAGAGCATTGTGTGAAAAAGAGCAAGTTGAAATTAATCTGGCTTTTCCTATTTGGAAACATGCTCATGGTTGTTAGTAACTGAGTCAAGACATTTAAATCATATATATACTTTTGTATCTTGACGGTGACCTTTTATAAGTGTACAGTGGGGATAAGAAGATGAGCGAAGCCACACTGCAGAAAGAGCATTTCAGTTAATTGAACATGAAATGTGTTCCAATCTGATAACATTAATAATACATGATCACTACTTTATATCTAATATGCAGTTCATTTGGTTAGAGTCTAAAGCATTCTGTAAATGTTAGCATATGAATCCTGTTGCAAACCTATAAACTAAGCAGCTGTATTTTAGTGCAGCTAAAGTATCTGCTGTATTAGTTATCTTTGCTGTGTAACAAATTGTTCCAGAACTATCCCAGAGCATTGAA
>NW_003852489.1:1491985-1493739 GCF_000181295.1 Otolemur garnettii
AGTTTCCTGCCTCAGCCTCCCAAGTAGCTGGGACCACAGGGGCCTGCCACAGCACCTGGCTATTTTTTGGTTGCAGCTGTCATTGTTATTTTGGTGGGCCTGGGCTGGATTCGAACCTGCCACCTTAGGTGGATGTAGCTGGCGCAGAGCCTGTAAACCCATTTTAAGACCACCATGACCCCCTATTTATATATGGGCACTTAAGACTGATGATGGCTTATCTGCTCAAGGTCAATGAGCTACTAGTAAGACCCCATATGGAAGGCAGCAGGCTTTTCCAAAAATTCTCCTTTGCTCTGCCATCTACACACAAAGCAAAACAGAAAATGTTCCTGAAATCATTGTACACGAATCCAAAATCTGTCTCTTTCAAATGTCCAAGATCTTCTAAAAGTGGCAGGAGGCTTTCTGTTTGGAAACGGATAAAAGGGACATGAGACTGGAAGGGATACATCAGCTTTCCTCTTAATCAGCTCTGGGACCTTGAGAACACAAAAAACAAAACACTTCTCTCAGGCATGGTTGCCTCCTTTAAAAAATAAAGATGGGCTAGCTGAATGGTTTCCAAACTTGGTGGCCTTCAAGGTCCTCTGGGGAATTAAAGACTCACTGACCTTGCATTAAATATATAAGATCACAATCCCCAGGAATCTGTACCATTAAAAAGCTTCCTGGGAGTTTGGCGAACTGTTCAACAGAATTGTTGGACTAGATTATTTTTCTTGCTTCCAGTTCGAACATTATCTTAACTCTTCTCTTCCGACTGGGCGTGCCTTCATAAATCATTGCTTCTCAACTCTCATTACAGTCACTAAGAAAATTGATGCCTGAGGCCCTTCTTAGGTAAAAGAAATCAGATGTTCTGGGGTGGAGCCCAGGTATTATTACGGTTTGTTTGCTTGTTTTCATTACCATGTTTAAAACACAGCGTGTCCAACCTCAGCTGCACATTAGAATTACTTGGAGAACTTTAAAAAGCCCATTGCCCAGACTGTCCCCCAGACAATTAAATCCGAACCGCGTGAGTGGAACTAAGCATCAGTATTTTTTAAAGTTCCCCCAGTGATTATAATGTACGGCCGAATTGACCTATGTTTGCCTCATTTGAGATAATTCCGGTGCTAACTCACCTATAAAGGATTATTCAGAAGAAAAATCAACATTTAGATGCTGCAGTACTCTAAGGAAAAAAAAATGCATTTGAAATGGAAGATATTAAAATTTTGAAGTGGAAGATATTGAAAATTAAATGGAAGTGATTTCCGTTCATGGCAACATGGCAAACTAAATAACTGGAAAATCCTCCCATTTATAAGCCACCTACAAATTCTGGTCAAAATGCAAAAAACATCCATGGAAATAAGCTTCCAGGACAGTAAGGAAAGACCCCCAGGGTCAGAAAAAAGAGGGAGACAGCAGCACAGTATGCAGATAACCCGGGGAGTTCTGGTCCTGGGCAGGTTTGCTGGCCTTGGGAACCTGTGGTTTGAGCATGAAAATAGGAAGGAGACTATACTTCATGTCCATCAAAAGTGGGGATATGGGCTTGAAAACCCTGATAAAGCAGGAACCCACAAAAGGCAGAATCATTAGCAAAATCATTTGGTAGAAAAATAATCTCCCCAGTGGCACACAGAGACAAGAAAGTGCCTATCTTGACATGAGTTAAGGGTCGGGCAAAAAGGCTTTACTGAGAATTTGGGATTCTCAGCACAGCTACTGATGTGAGTTTGGGGCTAGATTTTTTTTTTTTT
>NW_003852489.1:1495647-1496645 GCF_000181295.1 Otolemur garnettii
CCAAAAATGACAGTGAAAAAAAAAAAATGACAGTGAAAGGCTGGGCATGTGGCTCTTTCCTGTAATCCCAGCATTCTGGGAGGCTGAGACAAGATTGCCTGAGCTTAGGAGTTTGAGATCAACTTGTACAAGAGCAAGACCTTGTCTCAACTAAAAATAGAAAAATTACCCAGGTGTTGTGGTGGCCACCTGTAGTCCCAGCTACTTGGGAAGCTGAGGGGTGAGGATCACTTGACTCCAGAGTTTGAGGCTGCTGTGAGCTATGATGATGCCACGGATGGCACTCTACCAGGGCGACAGAGTGAGACCCTGTCTCAAAAAAAAAAGAAAAAAGAAAAAGAATGAGAATGAAACATGACATTTTTATATTATATCACTCATATAACCTCCCCCCAGTAACTACATAAGGATATGTTTCAGGGAAGAGGACTGATACTTAGAAGAAAATTCGTAAACATGGGCAAATCTAAACAACAAATTGATTATATATAAAATTATAGCAGTATTGGCCACACATGGTGGCTCATGCCTGTAATCTTAGCATTCTGGGAGGGGAGGATGAAGCGAGTGGAGCCCTTGAGCTTGCGAGTTCAAGACTGGCCTGAGCAAAAGCAAGACCCCATCTCTAAAAATAACCAGGTTTTGTGGCAGGTGCCTATAGTCTCAGCTTGAGTCCAAGAGTTTGAGGTTGCTATGAGCTATGATGCCACAGCACTCTACCAAGGGTGACCAAGTGAGACTGTCTCTAAATAAATAAGTGAATTAATAAATAAAATTACAGTAGTGATTAAAATGAAGAGTATAAAACCCAAATGGAAGCTTGGTGCCTGTGGCTCAAGTGGCTAAGGCGCCAGCCACATACACCTAAGGTGGTGGGTTCGAATCCAACCCAGGCCCGCCAAACAACGATGGCTGCAACCAAAAAATAGCCAGGCGTTGTGGCAGGTACCTGTGGTCCCAGCTACTTGGGAGGCTGAGTCAGGAGACTCGCTTGAGCC
>NW_003852489.1:1498610-1499690 GCF_000181295.1 Otolemur garnettii
CTTGAGCCCAGGAGTTGGAGGTTGCTGTGAGCTGTGAGCCACGGCACTCTACCCAGGCTTGAGGCTCTGTCTCCAAAATAAATAAATAAATAAATAAAAATAAAAATATCAGCAATAACAGTAAATGTAAATAAACTAAACTTACTACCTAACAATAAAACAAGAATAACAGTAAATGAATGAGAGCCAGCTATATGCTGTTTACAAGGGATTCTAGTAAAAAACTTCAGGACATAGAAAGGTTGAAAGTAAAAGGATGAAAACAGATGTATTAGGCAAGGGTAACTAACAGGAGTTATATTTATCCCAGACAAAGTAGATTTTAAAGCAAAAAGCATTAGGAATGAAGATCATCTGTGCCAATAATAAAGGAAAAATTCATTGCTAGTAGGAGTACACATTGGAATACCAGTTTGGAAACCAGCTAGCATTGGCTTGTAAAGTTTCACATTCACATACATTATGACCAGCAATCACGCCAGAGAAATTCAGGCCCATATACACTGGAAGATAAGACATAGAAAAAAAGCACAAAAACTAGAAACAACCCAAAGGTTGTTAACAACCCTAATTCAGTTAAGTCAGACATTAATAACTAAAAAATAACTTAAAATACCCTTAAAATAGATCTGTATGGATTCATTGGTCAAATATGAATTTTTGAATTTATAAACATAAATCTAAGTTTATATGCCGCTAATAACATACCCTCAAAATACATAAAGCAAGAAGTAAAAGTAGAAAATGCAGTTATAGTGGGAGATTTTAACAGTTCTTTCTGATGTAGCTGATAACATACTTTTAAAAAATAGACTAAAATTTGAGAAATATACAGGAGAAATTGGCAAATCCAGTCACATAGAATTTTCATGTACCTTTATTAAAAGTAATAGCTTAAGCAGACAAAATATTAGTAAGGCTATAGAAAATCTAGGTTAACACAATTAGCAAGCTTGATCTAATAGACCCATATAGAATGCTATACTTAACAATTCAGGGATCTACCTTCTTTTCAAAACCACCAGAAATATTTATAAAAATTGACCATGTACCAAAGCACATTTTTTTTTTTTTTTTTTT